>NW_022900917.1:75170724-75215440 GCF_012274545.1 Fukomys damarensis
AAAAAAAAAAAAAAAAAAAGGGAATAAATACAAAAATGTAGAATTAAGTAATAAATGTGAGCAAAATTTAATGTAATAAAAAAATTCCTAAGAAATAATTTTAAAATGTCCAGTGTAGTTATGAAAAATTAAACCTCTGGAAAGATTAAGATGACTAACAATATTAGAAATAGAGCATAATTGCATATGCTGCGGATAATTTTAAAAGATGATATTAGCAAATTTATACCAGTAATTTGAAGGTTAAATATGAACAATTACCAGAAAAAAACCTGAATAGACTAAATCTTGGTATCTAGGATCGAATTTGGGCCCTTGTGCTTGTAAGGCAGGCGGTGGCACCACTGAGCCAAATCCCCGGCCCTTAGTCTCCAAATTTTAAAGGCCATTTAATTAGTATTTTAAATCTTCCAACAAAGAAATAGCTGAGGCTCAGAAAACAGCTCAGGCTCAGAAAGTTTTTGTTGCTAAACTCCACCAAACCTTAAATACATTACTCTAAATTTATATAAATTATTTCAGAATTTAGAAAAGGAGAGGGCTGGGGATTTAGCTCAGTGGTTCCACTGCCTGCCCGGTACCCCCCCAAAAAAAAAATTGAGAAAAGGAGAAAACATTCCCGTAGCGGGGTGAGTAGGGTCACCCCAGAATATATGTCCAGGTCCTAACCCATGGTACCTATGAAAGTGATTGCCATAATGAATAAGACCTTTGCTGTGCTTAAGTAAAAGATTTCAAAATGAGACATCTGAGTTTATGGTGGACCCCTATGAGGTTTGGAGGCCCCTCAGGGGAGAAAACCCCATGAAGATGACAGCAGAGATTGGAGTAGTGGAACCCTCAGCTGTGGAACCATAGCTACCAGGAGCTAGAAGTCCAAAAGGATTTTCCCCTAGAACCTTCCAGGGAGCATGACTCAGTCAGTACCTAATTCCGGCCATAAGAACTTCAAGAGAAAAAAAAATTATTTTCTTTTGTTACTGGGGATTGAATCCAGGGTTTTATCACTGGGGTGTATCCCTGCCCCTTTTTATTTTTTGAGATCTTGCCAAGTTGCCCCGGTGGGATTCAAATTGCAATCTTTCTGCCTCACCCTCTGATAGTTACAAGATTACAAGGTATACAACACTGTGTGTAGCAGTTTCTTTTGTTTGAAGCTATTAAATTTGTGGTACTTCTTTTGTTACCCCTAGAAACTTAATACAACTCCACATTTGTTTTAGATGACTTAGTAACTTTCATATCAAAATTAGAGAATACAGTGGGAAAGGACAACCACAGATTCTCAGGGCATAAATGTAAAAACCATAAATAAAAGTTATTAAATGTAGCAATGTATGAAAAGGCTATAACTACAATAGAATTTGAGTGCAGAGTGGCTAAACATCACACAATCAGTTAATGAAATTTACTGCTACATTTCTATACATGCAGAGAATTCATTTTATACACCCAGTGCACTTAGTTTTTTAAAGATGTTCAATTATAGACCATTTAGAAACATTAAAGAAGGCCTCTGTAAAGAGAGAATTCAGGTGCTGTTCATTTAAAATAGATATATAGATTCAGTGCTGATTCTGAATTGTAATATGCAAGAATAAAAATCCAAAAACAACATAGACGTTCTTGGAGAAGAATAAGGAGAAGACTCAGTATTCAGCTGTAGTTATTTTGGTAGTTATTTTAGAGGCACACATAACAATCCAGGGCAGGACAGATAACACAGAAGTAGCTCTCTGCGTATTTACACAGAGCTTGTACTGCAGATCAGTGGGGTAAGGGTGAAGTTTTTCAGTGAGTGGTGTTAGAACAACTTACTGTGTGTATGGGGAAGAAAAGTGAATTGAACCCCTATCTTACACTGTCCACAAAAATTTAATTTCAGTTTTATCAAAGACTGTGAGGAAAAACTATAAATCTTTGAAAGACAGCATAAGAAAATATCTTTATGATCCTTGGGGAGGGAAGGGTTTTCAACCAAAAGTGCTAATCAAAAGGTGAAAATTGAAAGTGCAGTTAGACTGATAGAATTTTGAATAATCATAAACATTATAAAAGAACTGGGAAAGCCCAAAAAATTATTGCAACACTATACCTGACAAAAGGTTAGTATTTGGAGTATTTCACACTCTTACAAATAAAAAAGAAAAAGAGAAATAACATAGTATAAAAGGGGGCAAAGGACTGTAATAGTCACTTCACAGAGGCAGAAACCTTTGTATGATAAGGGGAATTATAGTAAGATGCTCAGACTTGTGAGAGGCTGCGTAAATGCAGTGTTTAAACCTAGTGAAGTGTGCCCAGGGATTTAGCTCGATGGTGCTGCCACCTTCCTTGCAAGCACAAGGTCCTGAGTTCTATCCCTGGTGCCAAAAAAACAACAGTGAAGTGTGTTTCGCACCTGCCATATTGGCAGAAATTACAAACTAGGTGTTATCAAGTGTTGCTGAGGAAATGCAGACAGCCTCACAACTCCTGTGCAGAGTAGCTTGCTTATACCACATGACCTCAAAAATTTGTGACATATGAGAAGCAAATCACTGGGTTCTCCCTGCAGTTCCAGAAGCAGCCTAGTTGTCCCAAGGAGTCACCTGTTTTTTCATTTAGAGGTAAACAAGTGAATTACAGCTACAGGACTCTTAGGGATAGTGTTACAGTAAAAGTCTATTTACTGAAGAGAACATAGTATGATCTATTTAGGTAAAGATTTCAGTGCCAAGCAATATATTTTTTAAGGATTCATTTGTATATGGGAAAAGCATTAAAAAAAAAAAAGAGCAAATAAAAATTCAGGATAGTATTACCTCCAAGGTAGGGAAGGTGAATTGTTATGAAAAGCGACATAAAGGGGACTTCAGAAATGATCATTTTCTTCTAAACTTCATGTTCAGTACCTGAGTATTCTGTTGAATTGATATTCTTTATGTTGTACCTATTTTTACCATATTTATCAAGCATTTGATAAAGCCAGTTTGAAGAAATATAAATCCAATGAGGCAGTGTCGTAGTGGGCAGTTGTGATTGGGAAATTCTTTAGATTTCAACTCTCTCTGTGGTCCAAAAATAACATTGAATTTTTCCATAGGATCTGAAGTTCCTACATTCTGTAACTCTAAAGCTCCCAGAGTAAATGTGAAGATCCAGGATCAAAGATGGGTCGACAGTTTTGCAGCCACATTCCAGAAAGTCGACCATTTCCAGGCTGTCCTGTGCCCACCTTATTCCTCACTTCTTCCCTCCCAGTCTACCCCAGCACTGTTGCTTTTGGGTGCGGTGCTGTAGAATCCAAACTCCAAATGACTTACAGTATGGAAACACAGGCGCCCCATAAATAAAAACCCTTAATCATGAGCTCTTACTACTGAGTACCTTGCTGTGAGTGGTGTGTCATAGCTTCCAACTGCAGATAAAATTGCCAGATGGACTCCCAGCTGGCCAGAGTGCCCAGAGGAGCTGCAGAGTTGTATGTGCGAACATACCTGGCATGTGGTAGCAAAGGTAACAGTGAAGGGCTGACTTAAAACAGTAAGGAAAGGGACATGTTTGATAATAAAGTGCGGAGTAGAGAGGGCTTGGGAGAGCACAGCAAGTGATAATCCAAAATAAAGAATGACTAGAAATTAAAGAGAAAAAATTGCAAAGAAAACTTGTACTTTAGAGTAGTGATCAAACCTTAAGTACAATAATCTTTTACAAAAAAACTTTAAAAAATAAAACTAGCACTTTATACATACATGTATCTTTTTTCTTTTTAAATGAAAAACAAACGAATCCTACATCTTTGCCTCTATTTTAAAATCAGGCCTATAAACAAACATTCTAACTCTATCCAGGGAGTCCTGGTAGATACTGAGGATGCCCAGGAATATTGCTGTTTATAAACAGTAGGTATTGAGTCTGGTAATTACCAGTGTTTCTGTAATTATTACAGTTGAGGAAAATGTATTCTGGGCTGTTTATATTCAACTTGGAAGTGGTAGTTTCCCCCAGATGATTACATTAGAAGAAGAATCTTTAAGCAGGAAATAAGAGATTTTAAATATTTTAAAAATTGGAGGGCATTATAATGGTAAAGAATTCACCTTATTACTGTATAAGATTCCTAGCATTTTAAAATTCTTTCATTCGCCACTCAGTGTTATTTTGCATATCATAGTGGTACTTGTTATGTGCAAACACTAAGCATTTTCAGGTATTAATTCATTTAATCCTCATGCTAACTTTTTGTAGTAGGGCCCAATTGTCAACATTTTTCAGTTAACTACAGTACATACCTGTCTCTACTGAGTGGCTGGTCTTCCTTCCCCCTTCTACCCGTAGATCTTTGGAGTCCTCTAGATGGTGTATGTAGATTCTTACATCTTAAAAAGCCTTGCTACCTCTCTGTTTTCCCTAACTCTCATTTACTATCCAATCCATCTCTGACCTACTTTCAAAACCCAGTTGTTCAGGCAGAAACCTGGAAATCCGTCTTCTTGGTGCCATCTCTGCCCCTATTCGCCAGTCTAAAGCATTGCTGCACCTTCTTGTACTTCACGTCTCTTGCCTGGACTAGTGCCGTGGCCTCTGACATGTCTCCCCTTTTCCACATGTGCCTTCCTCTGCTGCCTCCTCCATTCCATCACTGGAGTGGTCAGTTAGTGGAATTACGCTGTGACATATCCTGTGCCCCTTACAGCCTTGAACGACTTCTTGTTTACATGGGCTAAAACATGTAACCTGATGTGGCCATTGTCAGTCTGGCCTCGAATCTTGTGTCCTCCCTCACTGTGCTCCAGCTAGTCTCACAGATGAGCCACATGCTCTGAGCTGTGGAGGCTTTGCAGGAGCTAAAGTCACCCTCTGATTGCCCTTCTCAGACCCCTTCCCCTCGTAAGCTATGGGGGATTCCCCCTTCTGTGTATATGGATAGTTTTTCCAAAACTGACAGCAGAACTTGGAAAGTTCTTAAAGGACCAGTTCATTTCTTTCAGAGGTTTTGTTTGTTTGTCTGAAAGATTTATCAAATTGTCACTATAATAATGTACAAAATGCCAGGGGCGTCTCTCACCAAATTATAATAGGCTAATATCTTAAATATCTTACTACCGACCTGATGGTGGTCATAATCCAGGAAAATGTAAGATTGTCCATTTTTGGTTTTAGACTATTTGACAAGAGTCTACTGCTACCAGATAGAACCTGGTGATCCTTGCTCTGTACACTGCGTGGGGTGTTTGTGCCAAACCTTTTTTTATCAGATGTATAAGTATCTGAATGATCATGGGTAAGAGAGAAAGTGACAGCATGGTTACTTGTGTCCTGAGACATGACTTCCTCATGAGTTTTGTAGTGACCTTCTTGATTACTTGACTAATACTTTTTTATTATCTTATGTTGCAGACTATTCAGACTATGAAGACAATTCCCTAGAATTTCTAGAAAGGTGCTGTTCTCCACTGACTCGTTCTTCTGGAAGTTCTCTGGCTCCTCGGAGCATGTTTACGGAGAAAACTACAACTTATCAGTACCCAAGGGCAATTCTGTCTGTTGATCTTAGTGGAGAAAGTAGGTGTAACTGTTTTCTTGTTAAAACACCAAAATCCTAAGCCGGGCGAGGTGGCGCACACCTGTAATCCCAGCACCTGGGAGGCTGAGGCGGGAGGATCGCTGTGAGTTGGGGACCAGCCTGGGCTACATAGTGAGTTTCAGGTCAGTCTCAACTACATAGTGAGACCCTGTCTCAAAAAAACGAAAATCCTAAATGTGGAACCGAGAATAAATGTACTTTTTGGAATGCTGTTTAAGCAGGAAAAAGGATTTACAAAGTTGTTATGTAAACTAATGAGGAAATCTCAACATTAGAAATTTGAGCTGCATTTTGATGGCTTTTGTAGTAATGGTAGAAAAGATGGTCATTGTCTACCCTATATTGAACTTCCATAGTTTTTTTTTTTTTTTTAACATATATTCTCACGTACTTTACTACCAATTTATAAAGGAGTGTTGTTATACTCATTTCGTTGGTAAATAAGCAAAGGCCAAAGTAACTTGATGGGTTGGTTAGTGTTAAAATTCAAACTGAAGCTTATCTTTACCCCAAAGACTGCTTTTGTTTTTTTAACCAAATACTTACCATAGTCTTAAAAATATACTTTGAAGGGCTGGGGATTTAGCTCAGCGGTTTGGTGGCCTGCCTTGCAAGCACAAGAACTAGAGTTCAATCCCCGGTACCCCCCACCCAAATATATATAGATATATCTAGATATATCTATATATATCTATGTATATATACACTTTGAGTTCCTAGTCGCAGATACACCTGTGTCCAAATATAAGACTGGTCAAGTCAATGGTTTATATAAACCCAGCAATTAGGCCCTCACACAGGCCTTAGGCCATGCTGGATGAAAATAGCAATGAGTTGGAATCTGTGCCAGTCTCTTCCAAGTACTGACCTGATGGTGGAAGTGGGTAAGTGCCTCTCACCTGCTTTTTGTTACTCTGTGCAGTAGGAGAGACTCTCCTTGCTCCAGACAGTGCTGACAGTGCCTTGAGAGTCAGTTTCCCCTCCCAGAGTGAGGAATGAGAAATGGGGTTTTCATCTGTGGTAAAGCCCAGAGATTCTGAGTGTGAGTTCTTTTCTCTGGCACTGTTAACTACCTGTTCTATTCTAGGCCTAACTCCTCCCTAGCTCACTGTGGGGAGCATTTTCTTCTCTTTAATGTGAAACAAGCACGCAGTACCTTTAAAATTTTAACTTTTAGAAGTTTGGGGGGGGCAGGATTAAGAAAAAGTTCATCCTGCTCCTCTTTGCAGCCTTTTCCAACAAATACATGTCTCTTTTTCTTAGTTGGTCCAGTGGATCTTTACCCCAGGTGTATCTTTTAGCCCTTGCTGTGGTGCTTTCTGAACATACTGGGCCTGGTCCTAGTGCAGAACATAATTAAGACCTTAGGAAAGGTTTTGTCAAGCTACAGCTTCTGAGCTGAAAGTCACTGAGAACACCCATAAACTGGAAGCTCTTGCCATCTGATGCTGGTCTTTTGCTGAGGCAGTGTTAGAGAATAAGAGTTTATATCTGGGCCAGCAGTGGTGCTGGAATAAGAACACTTGAGAAAGGTGGAAAGAGTCATAGAGGTGCAGCATTGGTTCTTTCTGTGCCCTGCCCTTCTTATAATCAAGCGCCAGTCTGGGAGAAGGAAAAAGGGATGTTCATAGGAGCAGAGGTCCTCAAAGGTGAGAATGTATCACACACACCTGCAGAGATTGTGAGAGCAGTGCCTGAGTTTCTGATTTTAGTGAGTCCCTAGGTAGGGGTGATGTTGCTGATCTGGAAACAACACCAAGAATATTGTCTTGGGAAACAGCAGGATGGTTTGATGGGCAGCAGCTCAAAGGGAACTGTTTCTGTGGCCATTCCTTTAGAGCCACTCACTTGGCCCCCACTGTTTTAGTGTAAGAGAAACTTCTATTTGCTTTTCTTAAGTAAATAAACCTGGTGATCCATTTTCTCCACCACCAGATCCAGCCAAGCTTATGTTTAGTGCTTGGAAGTTACTCAAATGGATTTTCTGGTTAATTTGTTAATTTTGCCTGCTACCACTGTAAATTTGCAGGCTTACACCAAGCAGATTTATGTTCATTACACACTGTTTCCTTTCGGTGATACAGTTTTGTTATTGTGTCATGATTGCCATTTGGTACCATATATATGTGTGTTTGTTTGTGTGTGTATAGCAATAGTATTTGAAACTCTTAATCCACGTTCTAGTTTGTCATTTTGAAACATGAACCTTGTATTCAGGAAAGCCCAAAGAAAATACTAGTTTTGTATTTCTGCCAATAGACATGGATGTATGAAATTTTCTGCTTTGGATTCTCCAAAGCAGTCATATTGTTCATATTAGAAAGATATGCAGTATCTAATGGATTTATTTTTGGCTTCTTGAACATTTTCAGATATTTCTCTGCCATTATCTCATTTCTATTGACTTTCTCTAAGATGTCCTAAGATCCCAAGGAGGAGAAAAAATTTATTTGTTTTACTACAAAATATTAACTTTCATAAATCAAAAATAAGACATTTAAAAAAAATTTTTTTTTCTTTTGATACCAGGGATCAAACTCAGGACCTTGTGCTTGCGAGGCAGGTGGCCGAATTTTAAAATATTTGAATCATGGAAAAATAAGCAAGGTTAGAAACTGATAAGAGAGGGCTGGGGATTTAGCTCAGTGATTCTATGCCTGTCGCACAAGCATAAGATCCTGAGTTCGATCCCAGTACCCCAAAAAAAAAAAAACGGAGAGAGAAAGAAACTGATGAAGGAAACACTAAGTCATTTCAAACACTTATTTCTTAGGGTTTTGTAGTGCTGAGAATTGACCCTAGGGTCTTCTTGGTGTGTGCTGAGCACATGTGTTACCAACGATCCCCATATAAATACTTGAAACATAAATAGCATGAAGCTTTTAGTTTGAATCCAGCTAACTTCCATCTGATCTATGTTTGAAAAGAAAATTTTCTCTCCCTATTGACTGCATCCATAGCTCCCCACAAACATTCTAAACAGCTGCTGGATGTATCACACTTCATTCTCAGTGCTAGGGTGCAATGTTCAATTATTCTGGCATTAGCCGGGCATGGTGGCGCACACCTGTAATCCCAGCACTTGGGAGGCTGAGGCAGGAGGATCACTGAAGCTTCAAGACCAGCCTGGGCTTCATAGTGAGTTCCAGGCCTGTCTCAACTACACAGTGAGACCCTGTCTCAAAAAAATAAATAAATAAAAGAAAAACAAACAATTATGCCTGCATTACTGTGCTTGCTGTATTGATTCTGACGTTCTAGAAAGAAGAGAGAAGTGATATGCAGGTGAAGGAATAAGTCATAAGGTGATGAGAGTTTAGAGAAGTAAGATAGGAAGGTGTTGCCTTTGTTGTCCAAGTGCCTTGTTCAGTGGCCTCTCTTTCAGAAGCGTACAGCTTCTACCATGTGTCTTGTGAGGACACAGCTTTCCCAAAATTTCTTCTTAAATATAGTATTGCAAATACTTCTTCTACAGTACCCAGTCATTGTTTCTTTTCAGATGATACGATAAGTAAAAGCTCCCTTATGTTTATCTTATTTTTTTTTCTCTCAATAGCCTAAACAAAATGATAGATTTTGGCATCAACCAAGTTTATAAGCACAAACCAAAAACCTGTGTCTAAATCAAGTTGTATGTCGTGTCGTGTAGTCTAGTATCTGGATTATGCTTCTTAATTTTTAAAATTAGAAAATGGAAGAAATTACCAGTAAGCCCACAGACTTTAGAGTCAGGCAGTCAGTGCTCAGGTTTTAGCATTGCCTGACTGCATGAGCCAAGCAAATTAAAGTGTGTAGGATAGTAACTGGTGAATATCAAGTGCAGTGGTAGTTAACGTTCTAATATCACTAATGATAATATTAGACTCTAGGCAGGCAAGATCTTTCACCTGTCTGAAGTTGCTTTATATCCGTGGTTTAAATAATAAAGCTGTTCTTTTTACAACCAAAACAGAGATAATCTTTGTGAAAACACTGGATCAAAAGGATAATATTTGTGACAATAAAACTATACAAATGTAAATTATTGTTATTAGCCATAGCCATAGGGTCTGTAAGCCCAAAGGCTCAGTGTTGTTTACCATGATGTGTACACAAGGATGGAAGCAATCATAGTTACCTAAGCTTCAAAAATAATGTTTCTTTGTTCCAAGGCAAGTGCTCTATTCACATTTATATCCTCCCTGTGTAAATGCTTAATAGCTTAGAGCCACTTCTCATAGCTCCTTTCTTTCTGAGAAAAGATATAAGAATGGGAAAAAAATGTGCTGAGTACACTTTCCATGTGTCTTCTAGACTTATCAGATATGGAATTCCTAGATGACTCTTCAACAGAGAGTTTGCTTTTGAGTGGGGATGAATACAATCAAGATTTTGATTCCACTAATTTTGAGGAATCTCAGGATGAAGATGATGCTCTTAATGAAATTGTGCGATGCATTTGTGAGATGGATGAAGAGAATGGCTTCATGATTCAGGTTAGGCTCTTCCCTGCCGTACCAGCTTCTTTCAGGCACTTGGCAGGGCGTCAGAATGTGTTCCCTTTTCCCTAGCCACCTCACTGAAGACAGAATTTCTAATGTATTGTCAAGTTTCATATACTAGTGGTAATGAGTAGGAAATATCTTCATCAGATGAAGTTGATAATTATCATTACAGTTTTTTTTCCCCTTTACTGGGGTGTCTAGTTTGAGGCCTTCAAGCTAAAACTCTCTAGGTCTGTTAAGGTGGGTGAGCCTCTTATTGAAGGGTGGACTACTGGGGCTCTTTCTACTATTTGGGGTCCAAGATACTTTAGAAGTATGCAATCACTCTATTATTCAAAGAAAAAAAATTCTGTCAGAATTAAGGGTATCTAAGAAAAGGAAGCATAGCCTATATTTTGTGATGACATGGAAGATTTAGAGATGTTAGTTATAGGAATAAAGTGTCATTTCATTTTTTTTCTCTCCACTTTTTTAACAGTATTCTCAAGTAAACCACACATTTATACTTTTACAATGTTAGTAGGACATTAAGAGGTAATTTCTCAAGGGATTGCTACAACCTTTAAAAATAAAAGTAAAAATTCTGTTGTGTAGCTACTTGGGAGACTGTGGCAGGAGACCAGTCAGAGCAAGCTAGCAAGCCCTTGTCTTAAAAAATAAAACTCCACTTTAATAAAATATTTAAAAAAATTTTTAAGGATATGACTAAAATCAATTAGAAGTAGATGAGGGAAATTCTGACATTTTATGATTAAGTAATTTATCAAAGCATATATTGTAGGTGCAACCAAAAGAAGTTCTTAAATAAATGACTATTTCAAAGATAAAATGCATCTTAAAGCATGACTTGCTTTTTGAATAAGAATTGGACTGAGCATGGCAAGAAGGCATGCCATCTACTTAGAAGGCAGGGCATCAGTTCTCCCACACAGTTCAAGTGTGGCCCTTGGTACTGTAGTCTCCTCTGTTCTCTGGCAGTGTGAAGAATGCCTGTGCTGGCAGCACAGTGTGTGCATGGGGCTGCTGGAGGAGAGCATCCCGGAGCAGTACATCTGCTACATCTGCCGAGACCCTCCGGGTGAGTGTTTCCCTGTGCTGACGCAAGACGCCGAGCACTTCTGGTGTGCTCCAAGGGCCCCCTCCCTGTAGGCTGTACCTACACTGTAGGCAGCACTCTGCTGGCTAGCCAGATGCAGGTTTCATATTGGAGTTTTACATTTCCTTTACTATTACAGTTTTATTTTCATATTAGTTGTGGAGACACACACATTAGCACGGAAAGGTAGAAGTACGGCCTGGGGAAGAAGCCAGCCTTTGTCTTTTCCTATGCATTGATTTCCAGCTAGGCATATTTATGGGGACTTGAGTGAAGCAGCATTCTATACTTGCCTTGCTCCTGACATCTTTTGAAGATGAAGTTTTCAGTAGTGCTACATGTCCAGTTCAGTTGCCTTTGATCCCTTTATTTTACTGACGAATCAACTAGAGCACAGAAAGCTGCATGCCTTGTATGGAGGAATAGCACGAGATGTGGCCAACTGAGGGGAAACCTGAACTTTTCGACTCCCAGCCCATTGTGCTTTTCTCCACTTCTTCAACCTGCATATTTTTCATATCGACTGTAATTTTAGCCTCAAAGGCAGAAAATGAGTAGGTATATTCAAGTAAAAGACAAATGAGTTGTTTCCATTTCTGCAAAAGAAAAGAAGTCACAGTAGGAAATAGGGGAATTCCTCTGACCTACCTGAATGTAGGCATTTGTTTGTTCTTCACTACCATATGTTGTGGACATTTGTTCATTATTATTCACTCAATAGCAAATGTAGACATTTGTCATTCCCTCAGTAACAGTTATTGAGTGCCATTTATTTGCCAAGCATTATGGTGAGGTGATTGGTTCAAACCATGTCTTTGACTGCCTCATAGGATAGTAGATGCACAGACCTATGAGCGTCTGATTACATTAGGGTTTAATTTCTGTTAATGATGAGGCCATAGAATGATACAGGATTCTGTAAGGTGAGAGACAGGGGAGGAGTCCGTGCTCATTCAGCAGAACTCTTTACCTCATCTGGTCCAAAATAACACAGGTTAGTGGAAAAAAAAAGAACCCTTTAATTTCTCTCCAGCACTTTAGCCATTTTAGAGAACAGATGATGATAAATGGTGCACATAGGTCCCCTTCGCAGGTGCTGTCTGTTACTGACTGCATCAGAGTTTCTGAGTCACCTTAGTGGGCAGGGGCACGAAAGGTGTGGAGAGTACTATGCCCCACCATGCTGTCCAAATCTTGTTTGGAACCCAGAGCTTGCTGCTTACTGAGCGACATCAGCGGGGCAGCTCTGAAAGGGACCTGAGTGTGTGGAGCCCTTGTGACTAATGTCAGCTTCATCTGCAGGTCAGAGGTGGAGCGCAAAATACCGTTATGATAAGGATTGGCTGAATAATGGGAGATTGTGTGGGTTGTCGTTCTTAAAAGAAAACTATTCTCATCTCAATGCCAAAAAAATAGTGTCCACACATCATCTGCTTGCTGATGTCTACAGTGTGACAGAAGTGTTACATGGGTTACAGCTAAAAATCGGAATACTGAAGTAAGTGAAGGGTGGTGAAGGGAGGGTCACACGGAGGTATACACTGAATAAAAACCTGGAAAAAGGAGAAAGTCAGTTACCTCTACATGTAAGAACAAAGAATACAGATGGCCTTTTGAAGGTCCGGAGTAGCGGTCTGGAAGAAGAGGTAGATTTTAAATTAAGGCTATTTTTTACAAATAAGGAAAGAAAGGTTAGTACCTTTCTGGACAACAGACTGCTACCCACCTATCCTTTACTACATGGGACTATGGCTAAGAGTCAGTATGGCATCTAGCTTTGCAGCCAGTTTTAGTCCTGGTCTCACTGTCTTCATGTTCTTGCCATGTGCACAAAATTAAGTTCAGTTGCTGTGGTGAGCCCTGTGTCTTGTCCTCCTTTAGGAGTACTGTGGAGGTGAAACAGCTTTCTAGGCAGACTGAGTGTATTCTTCAGTTACCTCAGGATTGACTGAGAAGGGGTGAAGGGAGCCAGCAGACCCTGGAATCCACCTCTCTGCCCTGTACTGAATGTTTTAGTTCCTGATAGTTTTCCCTTGAAGAAAAACAAGCAGGATGTTCTTCAAGGTCTTGTATTTATTCTTTCCTAAAGCCTGACAAGAATTCTTTAAAAGAATAAATTAAAAAAAAACTCATTTTATATAAAATTCTCTGAGTTCTTCACAAGATTTTCTTCATTTGAACCTCCGTGCCTTGGCCTAAAGGTTTCCCCTTTGCCTCCTTCCACCCCTTTTCCTAGGTCTCCTGCATCCTTCCCCCACGAGTGCTAGACGTCATTTGGTTCAGTACTGTCTCTGCTGTCTGGCATCTTCTCAGTTGATTGTTTAATTTCACATCACAGTCAGCGTGCCCCCTAACTCCTTGCAGCTCCAGTCTCACGCACTTTCATTCATCCTCCAGACTGCTGGAAGCATGCCTTGGTGAAGGATAAATATGAGCTTGTCTCTTCCTCTACAAGAGCATCTTCCCACTGCCTGTGAACACACTGAATTCTCTAGTGTGCTCTCAGGGAGCTTCCCTGGCTGGCTGTATAAGTTGTTGCATGTCTGCTCACTAAGCCACAATCCCTGAATCCCTGAATGCAGCCATGTGAGTAATAGCCTCCTACTGCTAGCCTCCGTTTTCAGAAATCACCTGCCCAGCTACAACTAACCACATCCTCCTTGCAATTTAAAATTGAAAGAATTTAAATTGTTGATGAAACGTTGAGGCAGATTAAGTTGAATACCTTTGCTTTTGCCTGGAGTCCTGTCCTCCTAGCTTGGTTCTGAAATGTATCATGGTCTTCAGCTTGTTATTAGATATTTTTCTGAATTGTTGTTTCTCCAACTTTGTTTTAAGAAATAAATACCATCCTGACCTTCGTCTCTGGGCTTATTCTGGGAAGCGAAAAGACCAAGATCAAGTAATAGTTGGAGCAGAAAAAAAAATAACGCAAGACACAGTTAATCTCGAAGGAAAAAGATATGTACAGAACCATAAAGAACCTCTTCGTTTACCCCTGAAAATGGAAGGAACTTACATAACCAGTGAGCACAGCTATCAAAAGCCACCGAGCTTGGGTCAGGAATGTAGGTCTCTTGCAGACCCTGGGAGCTCAGATGAAGATGATATGAGCAGTTTTGAGGAAGAACAAGAATTCCACATGAGAGAGAAAGGCCATTTCCAGTACTCTTCAAGAGAGCATGGAGTTCTAGACAAGGTACAGCTGCTGGCTCTGTCTTTACCTCTGCACTGTGACAGAACAACTCAGGGAAACCATCACATAAAGCGTACTGAGTTCCCAGGTTTAGCTGACATTGCCAGGTTTACAAATACCTGGTTACACTAAAGCCATTTTTGTTTCCTCTACAGGAAAGCACTACCCACTTAAATTTGTAGTTATCCCTTAATTCAGAATTGTTGTAACTGTTACCCTAACAAAAGTTTCTGTTTTATAAGTATCTAAAGTATCCATAGTGCCTCCAGAAACTAGTGAGCCATGTTGTGTTCTAAATGAAAATGTGTTTGAGAACTTGGAATATGTAGGGCATCCTTCGCCTTTCTTTATTATGTATTTTATTTTATTTATTTTATTTTTATTTTTTGGTACTAGGGATCAAACTCAGGACCTTGTGCTTGTGAGGCAGGTGGCAGCACCACTGGGCTAAATTCCCAGCCCTGTTACATATTTTAGATAAGACATGACACTTAGCAAATGTGTATGAATCCCATTATACAGTAAGCTGAGTTCTTACCACTGCATGTGTATTGAATATCTTTAAACTTATTTTTTCTTCATTGGGATTATCTCTGAGATGCACCTTCATTTTTTATTTATTATCAGTTAGCAAGGCCAATTTAAAATTAGTTCTTTATGTTTTTGGCTTTCTTATCAAATAATCCCTGTAAATAAGTACTTAGCTGAGTGTGAAAAGATTGTGTTTCTTGACATTTATGGTAAACTCTCTTGTCAAAATACTAGCCCTCCTGTGAGATGAATTATCTCTGGTAAATCTACAGTTCAAATGTGTGTGTGTGTGTGTGTGTGTGTGTGTTAAGCATTTTGAACCCCTGAAGCTTTTAGAAGATTTTGACCTTTTCCTCATCTCACTGATGTATCAGTCAGTTCTAGTCTTTAGCTAACTAAACTTTAGACCATACTGGTCTTTTGACAGTTTTTTTTACTTTTCCAATTTGCTTTGTTCTCACTCCACTCAGGTTTCCATTTGAAATTAATTGGTCCAAATTGTCTGGTCATTCTAATTATGTAATAGAATTAGTGGCTTCTTTTATGTAGTACATTTTATGGTGTTTTCTTCTGGGCTAGCACATGCTAGGCCTTGTGGAAAGACAGAGTGGGCACATACACCGTTAAGGACACCAGAAGTACTTTGGTTTGTGCCCACACTTCCTCAAAAGATATCCAAGAAGCACATTAGATTTTAGTGATCATTGAAGGGATGGGGTTTTTATTGTATCTTCCCCTCTTTGACGTTGCATTTCATCAGTTCTCTGTGTTTTGCTTTCCCAATGGTCTCTTGGAGAAGAACCCGGCTGCAGGAAATAAGGCCTTTGTTCACAGTGAGAGAAGGGGCACTGAAGGTCTGGGAGACACTCATCTTCAGTGGCAACTCAATCTCCTCACCCACATTGAGAACGTGCAAAATGAAGTCACCAGCAGGATGGATCTCATAGAAAAAGAAGTTGATGGTAATTTGACAGAGAACTGAAGCGCGAGTACTAGAGTGTGTTGGCTGGCACTGTGAAGAAGCTGTGTACAGTGCTTGAATAATGTTGGAGTGAAAGCTGCCGATGCTTGCCACACCGGCACAGCTCTATTTACGCGGTATTTAGTTCCTGTAAGGTCTTTGAGGCTTAAGCCAAAATGACTGGGTGTTGTTTTAATATGTTTTGGTGGTGGTGGTGGTGTGTGTGAGTGTTTTGTTTTTCTTTTTGGTTTTGGTAAGATAGATATTTATTGAACACTATTCATTTGCCAGGCTCAATATAGAGCACTTATAGACTATTCATTAGTTTCATTGAACTCTATTTTCTTTGGAAGCCAGAACTGTATATGGAGTTTAAACATATTTGAAATAAGAGAAGAAAAATATTCTGAATATTGATTTTCACTTTGGTCAGTATTAGTGAAGTGGAATAACAAACTCTGGCCAGGGTATTTAGATTGCTCTTAAGTTGGCATGTAGATTTTCAGATGGATTTCTCTTACATTTTTAAATTTTGTTATCACATAGGAGCCCTGGAAAGTAGGTAAGAAAGAATAAGTTGGATTGCCAGATTCCCTCTCAGGTCTGCAGACTACGCTTTCTGATTCCTGTTTTCTTTCTAACTGCATAAGTTGCAGTGTTCTTCCCCCCTTTATTTTTCTAACGCTTGGAGAAGAGAGGAAATGGACATCCATTTCAGGAGCATCTTCCATCAGTTTTTATCTGACTATATGTTTTGAGTAGATTTTTGAAGAACATGCAGCTTGACACAATTCCATGTTTTAGGAGAAAATTTTAAAGGAAAACAATATAGAATATAATTAATTGCATTCTGTCTAGAATTGTGGTACATGTCCATATTTTTTTAAAAAGCAGTAAAGTAGTGGAGCTGAAAGAACACAGAAATTGCCATCTCTATTCCTTCTTTAAACAATAGAGATGTTGTAAATCTAAATAGTGGAAAGCTTGAGAAGGCATAGGGAACCATTGTTTCCTATTCCAGAAGATAGTAAAAGGAGACATTCCAAGTGAACTTAGTGTGTGTGTGTGTGTGTGTGTGTGTGTGTGTATGTATGTGTGTGTATGTGTATGTATGTGTGTATGTATGTGTGTGTGTGTGTGTATGTATATATATATATGTAAAGAAAAAATTGGGCTGGGAATGTAGTTTAGTGGTAGATGCCTCACCTGACAGGCATGAGGAGGACCTGGGTTCAGCCCCCACTACCATTAAAAAAAATGGGGGGGGATCATTTGAAATGACACCAGAGTTATAGGGTGGAACTAGAACTGTTGTCCAGCGGGAAATAAACAATACTAAGTGTCAAGTGGTTTGAGTATTAGCCTTTTAAAGATGGGAAAGTGAGTTCTCTTGGTCCAACGCCAACCTAATTATACCACTGTCTGACTGCTTTCCCAGATGCCATTTACACTTGTGTGTTGTCTTCTCTCTCTTAGTTCTGGAAAGCTGGCTCGACTTCACAGGGGAATTGGAGCCACCAGATCCTCTCACAAGACTGCCCCAACTTAAACGACACATAAAACAGCTTCTAATTGATGTGGGCAAAGTACAACAAATAGCAACGCTTTGTTCGGTATGACAGCAGTGAACACCTAATGAGAGGAATTTGGCTGTCTTCAGTGGAATCGTTTTAGCTACATGATTACTAAGTGGATGGTTAAAGGCTTAGTAATGTTTGGTTAATTACTGATGAGTGATGTCAATAGGACAGCACCTTGGAAGGGAAAATGAAGAGCAACTCTGTCAAGGAAGATAATACTAAAACGTGTGAGCAAGCTGCAAATGCTAATGTTTTATATGCCAAGATCGATGAAGTAGAACAAAATCCTTACTAAGGGAATCAGTTTGGCAGGATACTTGAATAGCTGCTCACCTGAAGTTCCAAAACCCGTAGAAAGAAATACAGTGTGTTTATGTAATTTTTAGTAAAAAGATCCACATTTATAAACCAACATTTGGCCAAAAACAAAATTGTAAAGGAAATTTAAATTCTGGAAAGCTCTACAAGGTTGCTGTAAGAACTGCCTTCACAGCAGTTGGATCCAGCTGTGTGGAAGTTTAGGTTATTTCAACTTTTATAGGATCATGAGCTTTTTCTTAAAGGGTGATGAATGTCCTTAATCAGAAAACTGACACTAGACCGTCTCACTTTTGGGGAAAACAATTGTGAACTTCTTCATCATGAATGTATTTAGAAAACAAATACCAAGTAATTGGAATTTATTGCAGGCATTAAGGTCATTGAAAAACAAATTGGCTTGTAGAAGGGTCCGATGTGCCAAAATGTTGATGATAACTGCTGGAAAGAAGATATTAAATATTGTGGGATCTCTTCCACCCCACATCTTGCATAATGCATCAGTTCAAGCAAACCTATATTTCACCCGCACTGTCAATATCAGATACACAGTTGAGTGGCAGTATTCAGGTCCATTGTGCTGCGTGGTCCTGGATATGCTTGGTGTTGCCTTCAGGAAACAATTACAAATAACCTCAGCTGGGATGAGGAGTGACAAAACTATCAAAATAATTTGTGGCTTTTTTAAACTGCTAGTAGTGGAATACTGGAAAAACTTCATTTCTGAAGATGAATTTTATTTTTAAAAAATACATGCGTACTCAAAACTTAGCTTTGATCGCAAATGGACAGATTTCTGAAACCAAAGGCAACTAAGTTGCTGTCTTAGCTCTTGCTGGATTTTGAGCCTAGGTCCTACTGTCCTCCAGCCCTCGTGTGAGTTCTCTGTGCCCCCAGTGTTCCATCGCAGTGTGCGTAAGTGTGTGCTTGTTTAACACTCGGCGTACATATGTACATAATTGACACATATTTATATCACATATATCTAGTTTTATTACTATAGACTATATGAATTGGTGGTTAACATGAAATGTTACCTTTTAACAGACTGTTTTTAAAAATTAAAAATGTATGTACAGGTTTTGAAATTTTTTTAAAAAGGAGAGAAAAGACTGTTAAGAGGAGGCTTTTTGATGACATATAACACTTGAATTTTATGCCTCATTCTGTTTATCAGTTCTAGCAGTCTGTATAAATGCATTTTAGAACTGATAGACAGTGAACTTGAATTTATCTTTGATAAGAATCCATGCCACTGTACATTCAGATATTTAAATTTGCAAACACACTGTTCTATATGTAAGGTACTGTATGTAAAACTCTTTATTAAAACTATTCCACATATCCTAAAATTACAGCTTGCCTTTTTGCGGCCTTATATTTTCATGTAAAGTTAAAAGAATGTGCAAAACTGTCAGAAATTTTATTGCCTTTAAGATTCTCCAAGTTGACAAATGTGCCAAAGATCAATAGACATAAAATATAGTTCTCTGTATTTACTTGTGTTACGTTAATTTTGTTAAAGATCTTATTGATAAAAACTTTGGCAGAGTTCCTATTGTGAGGTAGTTGCTTAAATTTGCATATTAAAGTAAAAAATAGTGCCTATTTTCTCTGTGTGGAGTAAATTTGCTAATGTCTGTATTCCAAGATTGATGCTATACCTTTCGTTTTTATTTAAAAATAACAAGTCTGACATTCTCCCTGTCATGGTTAAACTCTAGACTTTGAATTTATATCTTCTATTTCTTTTAGAAATGGAGCAGAAGGCATCTATAAACTATGAATATTGGTGTTGCCTACAACCTTGTCACACACAGAAGACCTTTCACTCCCAGCAATACTAATCTTCTCAGTTGCTGGTGGACACAGTTAAATTAATACAATTTATTCTTATAATACAGACCAAGGTCCTTAATCCCAAAGTCTGAGATACTTCAAAATGGGAAGCTTTTTGAATACTGAGAGATGGTACAAGTGGGAAATTTCGCACCTGACCTTAGGTGGCAGGTCACAATCAAAATGCCAGCTCATTAAAAATACTGTATAAACTTGGCTTCAGGCTTTGTTCATAAAGTGCGTATGAAACAAATGAGTTTTGAGTTCAGATTTGGGCCTTATCCCTAAGATGGGTCATTATGTAAATGAGAGATTCCAAACTCTGAAAAATATCCAAGCTCCAAAACATTTCTGGTCATAAACATTTCCAATAAAGGATACCAAACATATCTTTATTTTATTTCTTTATTGTTATTAATTTTTTTGGTACCATGGATTGAACGTGGGTCCTTGTGCTTGCGAGGCAGGTGGCAGAACCACTGAGCTAAATCCCGGGCCCCTAAACTTGTATCTTTAGATTACTTTATTAGCAGCTAGCAAATTGGAATTTCCATTCAAATTACATGACTAAGCTTTACCCTGCTCGTATATATATGAATTAGGAATCTAATCTTCAAATAATGAATTATACACATTTACTACAGAGCACATCAACAATTGGTTGAAGCCTTTTAGCAACTACTGGGCTGAGCGTTTCATTTTTTGAGAGTGAGTTTTGAAGAAGCAAGTCCATTGTGAAGTGTTAGATCAGTGTTTTTTCCTTTTAGTTTTAAAAAGTCACGATATATGTTTGAATATAGACAATAAGTTAAGTTTTTTTTTTAAAAGGTGATATTTTGTTTGCCATTCAGACAAAAAGCCTAGGTGGGAGACATCCCCCCTTAGTACATTACTGATAAACATAATTTGTACTTCCTCCTACTTGTTTGTGGTTTTTATGTTCATACTGCTAAGAGTAATGCACATACTTTTCCTTAGTGGAACTTAGTTATTATAATTTCTGGTAAAACCACTTAACACATTTTCAATGACTTACTCCCTCCTCAGTGGTCATATTTCACATGTTCAAAATGAAGCATCCTATTTCCCTTCCAGTAAACTGAATATCTTGCTAACAGCACTGTCTCTGACAATAGCATCATCTGAGAGTCCAAGCTTGAAATGCTGAGTTATGGCTCATTGTCCAGTGATGCTGGTCACCTGATTGTGGGTGTAGCAGGGGATGAAAGAATAATGAATGATAGCTTATTACTTGGGCCAGGAATTGATCTTAGCGCTAGCCTGGCTAAGACCACAAGCTGTGGATTAGTCAGCATTTATGATTATACAGCACAGCAGCGGGGCATGAAGGCAGCTGTAGGGAAGAGCAGAACTAACGCACCAATGAGCCAGGCTATAAAAAGGAGGAACGATGCTTTCTTGTGAAGGACGGGTCACAGTAAAGCCACCTGCATTATCTTTAGCTAATGTTTGATCTTGGAGAATGGCTGCACAGAGTCATAATCCCTAGCTCTCGTGCTTTCTTGCTGTACAGATGTCACAATCTCATTGATCATTGAGACCTCAGTTGTGGCTGTTGGCCTACGGAAGTCGATCTCCGCTCACCAGCTCCTTTAGCCTTGGAATTACTCGTGATTGTAAGCAGTGGCTGAATCCGTAAGCCGGTTCAATAACATCTAAAGCCCTCTCAGTGTGCTTTCAAGTTGGTCTCCTGCAGCTCATCTCCATGCTACCACCAAATGTGATGATTCCTCCAAATGAGTGGTGCCTCTTTTCCTTCCTTAATCCACTGGGAAGCCACCATTTTTCTTAAACTGATGTCATGAAGGTATCACAGCTGGCCTTTGTCTTCATCCTAACTTGTCAGATTTGTTGCTGCAAGACCAAGAGGTTAGTGCTTGTTGAGTGCCTGCTCTGAGCCAGGTGCTGTACATGTTACTTGCACTATCTAACCATTTAACAAGATAAAAATGACCATCTTGTTAGATGAGGATGCTGAGGTTTAGAAACTTAGGTTGAATAAGATGTAAGCTGCAGGTTCAAGGTTTAAACCCTGTGCTGCTCAAGTTACTGTTTAGCGTGTGTACTTTGGCTGTCAGTTTTCTTCTGTAAACCTACTAGGCTCCCAACTGCAAACCATATTTTTGTCTTTTGCAATTTACCTAGTCATTTCTCAAATTCGTATAAATAGGGTCTGTGCTTAAGACTGCTTACTTCCAATTCTTAGCTTTATATTATCCCATTTTACAGAATTCTCCCACTCTGTGTCTCTAAACCCAGTCAGATTTTAGTTTTTCTTCGTATAAGAGGCAATTATTGTTGTTGGAGCTTTCTTAGGATATCTTATACCATGCTGGGGAGGAACTGCATCAGTGAATAATTTGATGGTGTGGAATAGGCTTGAATTTTGTAATCTTGTCTTGAATTTCCCCTCTATCATTTATAAGCTGGGTGAGCTCTCTGCACTTTGTTTCCCTTGTCTATGGAAGGGAACTAATACCTACCTTGGAACCTTCAGGGTTTTCATACCTTCTTGGCTTAGTTTTAATAATCCATATGTGTCTAGGAATCTGTCCATTTCTTCCAGATTCTCCAGGTTTTTGGACTACAGATTTTAGTTGCTGATAATTTGGATTTTTGTGGCATTTGTTAATGATCTCACCTTTTTCACTTCTGGTTGCATTGATAGGAGTCTTCTTTCCTTCTTTTGGTAACTTTGGCTAAGGGTTTGTCTGTTTTGTTTATTCTTTCCAAGAACTAGCTCTTCAATTTATTGGTTATTTAATCTTGATTTCATTAATTTCTGTACTAGATTTGATTTAGACTTGTTTTTCTACAACCTTGAAGTGCATCATTAGATTATTTGGGACAACTGTGATTTTCTAATCACAGCATTTACAACTGCTTTTCTTGTCTCCCATAGGTTCTGGTGTATTCTACTGAATTACTATTGGACTCTTGGAATTGTTTAATTTCTTCTGTGACCCATTGATAGTGTGTTATATAATATCCAGGTGTGTAAAACATCTGTGGCTTCTTTTGCCATTGATTTCTAGTTTCATTGCTCTATGAGCTGATTATATACATCAAGTAATTTCAGTTCTTTTGTATTTATGCAAGCAAGCTTTATTGACGAGTATATGGTCTATTTGGAGAAAGTTCTACGTGCTGCTTAGGCTATGTTTTGTGTTGTAGTCCAGTGGGACACACTGTAGATACCTATTAAGTCCGTTTGTTCAAAGGTGCGGTTCAACTCTATTACTATTTTTTTATGTGGTCGGTCTGTTTGTAAAAGTGAGGTTTGAGGTCACCCACTATGATTGCATTGACATTTATTCACTCTTCTATGTCTAATAGTGTTAGTTTTATGAAGTTGAATGTACCAGTATTTAGTTTGTATATATTTATAATTGTTGTCTCTTCCTGTTGAATTATTCTTCTAATTAATATGTAGTGACTGTCTTTACCTCTTCTGATCAGTTTCAGCTTTAAGGTCCACTTTGTCTGAAAAAAAGATAACTACATCTGCTTGCTTGAAATCCAGCAGTACCTCTATTCACGAACTTAATCCGTTCCATATTATGGAAAAGATGGCCATATTTGTGTTCATGTGGGAAGGATGACCATGATTGTGTTTGTCACCTAATGCAGAGTTCTCTAACAAAATTTCTGTTTGCAAACCAAATTGAATGTTTTTAAAAAGAAGACCAAAAGAGAAAACAGAAAAAAACTAAAATAACAAATAATAACCAAAACAATACAGATGCAAACAAAAAACCCTCATGCAGTTTCTACAGCATAAAGCCAAAACAACCACGCAGCTGCCTCTGGGCTACAGTTTGGAGATCTCTGGGTCGATTTTCACCCTGCAGTCTTCACTGTCAGCTTGCAGATCTGAGCGGCCCTGCCAACTAGCTGCAAGCTATGTTTTGGGTCTTTTGGGTTGTATGCTAGGTCTTTTTGTCTGTTCCAGAACTGAACGCCATAGTTAACTTGGGAAGGGGACGGTGTGGTGTAGTTTTTCCATGACCAGGTTCTCTGTGGACTTCCACCAGGGATGACTCACTGCAGCTCCCTTCATGGCCAGCAAATCCCAAGGTCATCTCTGTTTTCCCTCCTGTCAGCCTTTTGCCACGTGCATTGCCAGGAGCCCTGTGATCCAGGTGTCACTTTTGGACCTTCCATCTGCAGTCCTTCACCAGACACTGTTCTAGTAGCGTCACACACTAAACCCACAGAATTTGGTGCAGCCCCTGGGCTTGCTGCCCTCTGTTGGCCCCTGCAGGGAGTGCAAGGTGCGCCACCCCTGGCCTCTGCAAGCAGGCCTGGGCAGCTCGCTGGATGTTCCCTGAAGCCCAACACTCTGTCGGGGAGGAATGGGTGACTAGTTACAGGTTAGCCAAGCCTCAGTGCAAAGTCTTGCTGTGCGGAGACACAGTGTGCTCATGTATCCCTTGTGCCTCAGCCTTATCAGCACTTAGATTCGGGTCCGTAATCCTGGGGGTCCGTTTGTTTTCAAATTCCAGAGTTTCCACCAGTCTTTGCATGCATGCACCACTTTCTGGCTTTCAATTTCTCTGAAGCCATGGTCTGTGGGGAGAGCAGAGGGATTGTGGACATATTCTCGCTGTCACCACTGAAGAGCTGCCTCCCTCCCACACATACCCTGGCCCTCTTTCAAACAGCATGTGCCCAGACCCAGGGTCTGAAGGGTGCCAAGATCCTGGACTGGTCTGGCTTTCCCTTCCAAATTCCAGTGATATTAGGTCTTTCCTTTGCCCTGGGTGTCTGAATTCTCTGTAGTCCCTGCCTCAGGGTACTTGCCCCTCTCCCATGCATGGTCGAGGGTCCTCCTCCCTTGCTGCTGTAACCTCAACCAACGTGACCTCCCAAAGTAGTTTCTGATACTCCTTCCAATTGTGAGAATGCTGTGATTGCACCTTTTTAATTTCTAATTACATTATTATGGATTTTTATTTCCTTCTTTGGTAAGTTTGGCTACAGATTTATCAATCTTGTTTATCCTTTCAAAGCACCAACTCTGATTCATTGATCTGTTTTGTTTTTTTTTTTTGTATTATTAGTCTTAATTTCTGTTCTTATCAGAATTTCTTTTTTCTACTAGTTTTGGGTTTGGATTTTGTTTTTTTCGTTGGGTTGTTTATTTGGGATCATTCTATTGTTTTAATGTGAACTTTCCATCAATGAAGTATCGGAGTTAAACCATGCCATTGAATAAATGGACTTAATTAGATGTCTATAGAGTATTTCTTCCAGTAGAACAGAATACCCATTTTTCTCAACAGCACATGGAACTTTTTCCAAAATAGACTATATCTTGGGCCATAGAGCAAGCTTAAATAAGTTTAAAAAATAGAAATAATCCCGTGTACTATTGAATCATAGTGGCATGAAACTAGAATGCAACACCAAATGAAACCACAGAAACTATACAAAAATATGGAGATTAAATAATACATTATTAAATAACCCATGGATCACAGACTAAATCAGGGAAGAAATTAAAAATTTCGAGAATCAAATGACCATGGAAGTACTACATACAAAACTTAGGAGAAGCCTGGTGTGGTGGCACAAACCTGTAATCCCAGCACTGAGGAGGCTGAGGCAGGAGGGTCTTTGTGAGTTTGAGACCATCCTGGGCTACATAGTGAGGTCCAGGTCAGTCTCAACTACGTAGTGACATCCTGTCTCAAAAAACAAAACAAACAAACAAAAATCTTCGGAGACACAATGAAATTAGTTTTAAGAAGGAAGTTTACATATTTTTATATTTTTTATTTTGCCTTTCCGCTTTATTTCCCAATAGAATGTTCCCTTCTTTTATACTTATAGGTCTTTATTCTTGAATCCTCAGTTTTGCCCAAACCAAATAAATAAATAAAATAAAAGTTACATTGTAATTTTAAAATGTAGGTTACAAAATAAAGCAAGCATCCACATCAAAAATAGAAAAATTTGTAATTATAATTTAAAATTTTTAACCTTCCACTAGCATTAACTTATAGGACAAGCAGTCAAAATCAATAAGAATATAGAAGATTTAAGCAAAAATTATCATCTAGTTTCACTTACATTAATGGAATATTCCCTGCAACAATACAAGAATAAAAAATTTGAAGTGTACATGGACCACTCAAAAGAAATTTTAAACTAGACTTTAAGACAAGTTGGGGGCTGCGGATTTAGCTCAGCAGTTCAGTGGCCTGCCTTGCAAACGCAAGGACCCGAGTTCAATTCCCGGTACCAAAAAAAAAAAAAAAAAAAAAAAAAAAAAAATGGCACTTGGTCTTCAAGACAAGTGCAAGTGTAAAATAATTGAAATGATCCATAAAGTATTCTCTGATGGTAACAAACTGAAAATTGATACCAAAAGTGCACAAGAAAATATTACAAATAAAATTAGAGCATACTTTCAAAATGGATGAAATGAAAACAACATTTGTGGTATACAACTCACTGTTAGAAATTTACAGCTTTAAACTCTTATATTTAAAAGAAGATATAAAATAGGTGATCTAAGATTCAATCTTCAGAAATAAGCAGCAAATTAAAACCAAATCAGTAATAAAAGGAAAGAAATTATTGTGTGTGCTGAAGCCAATGACATACTAAATGGGGAAACAGCTAAATAAAGCAAAACGTTTAATATTTTAATGGAACAATAAGATTAACAATAATATTAGCCCTAAATAGACTTCTCAAAAAACTTAGAAAAGGATATACTACTATATATCAAATAGACAACTTTAAAAAAGGGATTTTCTGAACAACTACATTTAATAACTTGGTCTTAGATGAAAATGAAAGATTCCCCAAATGACGGAGATTAACAAAAGGAAAAGTTAAATAAATTAAATGTGTAATGAAAAGTTTTCACTTAAGGAGAATGCAGACCTAAATGTGAATTCTACCAAACATTTAAGGGATAAGTCACTTCAAGTGTGTATAAATACTGACAGAAAGTTAACAGAGCATTTCATATCTTAGGTTTTGAGACCAATAAGACCTCATAATCAAAACTGGGATAAAACATCAGAAGAAGGAAGGAAAGTTATAGATGAATATATTTTCCTCCTGAGTATAAACACAAAATTTTTTTTTCTCTTTATTGAGTTTATTGGTACAATCTAGGTATACATTACAATTACATTCATCATTGGGGTTCTGTACCTTTACATAATAGGTCTTGATGCTCATTTTTCCCCTTGTCCCTGCCCTCCCTTCATAAAACATCAGAAGAAGGAAGGAAAGTTATAGATGAATATATTTTCCTCCTGAGTATAAACACAAAATTTTTTTTTCTCTTTATTGAGTTTATTGGTACAATCTAGGTATACATTACAATTACATTCATCATTGGGGTTCTGTACCTTTACATAATAGGTCTTGATGCTCATTTTTCCCCTTGTCCCTGCCCTCCCTTCACCCCCTCCTCCCCTCCCCCCTTACAAACACTTTATTTCCATTTTTTCAGTTTCTCATATTTTTTTCCTCTCCCTTATTACCTTTCCCCCACCCTTCCCACTTTCCCTACACCTTTAGCCCTTTACTTCCTATTTCACATTATTAATTATCTCATTAGGATCCTGTGTACTATTATAGTTTTTCACACCAAAGAAACTATTCGGTATTTCAGTTAAAGAAATCTCTGTATGAACATTAAAAATAGGGAATCCTAAAATAAAACTAAAAAGGAAAGTAAAAGAGAAAAGGCAATGATGTAACATTAAAATAATCCTTAATTCTGGAGATGAAAATGGTCCCTGAACATATTTAAATTGCTTCTTGCTCTTATAGTCTTATCTTATTCTTTTTTTCATTATTTAGAGAATACTTTATTAGTTTCTGTAATCAAACCCACGTAGATATGACCTTACATATTTAGTACGATGTGTTACCCCTGTACACATGGAAAAAAAAATAAAATAAATTAACATTTCTAGACCAATATGGTTGTCCATTTCTGTACAATGCCAACTCAACACAGTAAATTGGGATGACTTTTTCCAAAGTTGGCAGCACCGTTAAAGTTTTCCAAAATTCAATTTATATATGTGTGTGTGTGTGTGCGTGTGTGTGTCTATATATATATATGTATAAAGACTAATAATAGTATGTTATGCATCGATAGCAGCAACAGCTTTTCCAGGTTCTGCAGTCATCTGAACAAAATTATAGACATTCAGCACATTCCATTAAAAAAAAAAACAACAAAGAAAAGAATAATATTCAGACAACAGCAAAGTTCTGTTGCTGTTGTGGTACCTGGCACCATTTTTTCTATTAGCCTCTTAATCATCATTTGGAAAGAGAACATTCTAGAGTAATATCATTAAAAGTAGCTCTGATAAAACACGGTCCTACTATGTATCATAAAGCAGGTACCAGATATTTCACATTCATAGAGGTATGATACAGTACCGTCCTACATCAATAACACTAGATTCAGTTTTGGTTTGAAATTTACTTTGTCTGCAAATAAGATTGCTACCCCTGTTTTTTTCTGGGCTCCTGTCACACGGAGAATTGTTTTCCATCTTTTCACTTTCAGTCTATGGGGTTCTTTTTGCACTAGGTGTGTTTCTTGTATACAACATATTGTTGAACTTTGCTTCTTATTCCATTTTGCCAGTCTATTTCTCTTGATTGGTGAGTTGAGGCCATTGACATTTCTGGTTATAACTAATATGTACTGACTTTTTATTGGCATGTTATTGGCCTTTTGTGGACTCTTTTTACTTTTTCACCTTCTCCTTTTAATTTCTTGCCTTGCCTATTTGATTTGCTCTGTTGGGCCTCATGGTGTTGTTGCCTTCATTGTCTTCTTCTAGGATCTTGTTTAGAATTGCTTGTAGTGCTGGTTTGGTATTCATGTAGTTTCTCAGGTGTTCTTTGTCGTGGAAGTGTCTTATTTCCCCATGCATTTTGAAAGAGAGTTTTGCAGGATACATCAGTCTAGGTAGGAGGTTGTTCTCTTTTAGTACTTGAAATATCTCATTCCAGGCTCTCCTTGCCCCAAGGGTTTGTGTTGAAAAGTCTGCTGTGATTCTGATGGGCTTTCCTTTGTATGTGATTTGTTTCTTTTCTCTTACTGCTTGTAGTATTTTGTTCTTCTGTTGGGTTTCTGGGATCTTGACTATTATATGTCTAGGTGTAGATTTTTTTTTTATTGTAGCTAGTTGGGGTCCTATATGCCTCAGTTATTTGAATGTCAAATTCTTCCCCTCTGGGAAGTTTTCTGTCATTAATTCTGCACACAGCTTTTTAAAGTCATTTGTATTTTCTCCTGCTACTTCATGTATTCCTATCAGTCTTATGTTATTCTTCTTTGCATCATCTAGGAGTTGTTGGATGCATTTCTCATGATCTCTTACTGTTTTTAAGAGACCTCTCTTTTCATGGTCGCTGACTGCAATCTTATCTTCTATATCTGAGAGCCTATCTTCACATTCTTTTATTCTGTTGTGTACACTTTCAATAGAGTTTTTAATCTCCTGGATATCTGTTTGAATCTGTTTTATGGATTCCATTTCTTTCCTATGTTGGGCGTTTATTTTTTCCATTTCTTTCTTATGCTGGGCCTTCATGGCTTCTATCATGGTCCTGAGCTCATCTATTTTTTTGTCAGTTTCTGCTCTAGAGTCTCGAATCACGACTTCCATTTTGCTCACTATCTCTATGGTTATCTGGGAAATTATTTCTGTTTTGAATTTTTTCTAGAGCCTGATTGATCTGCTTTGTTACTTCCTGTGCTTTGAGTTCAGAGTGTCCTGGTGGTTCACTATCGGCCTTTTCATCCTCATTTGCCCTACTGTTTGCCATTGGTAAACTGGAAGTCTGTCCTTGTGTCTTGCTTAAGTGTTTTCTCATTTTAATTTTTGTTGTTGGACTGTCCTTGGTTTAATCTCTGGATTATCACCCAAATCTTCCTGATATAGTTGTGCCCTAGCTTCTGTGTCTCTAATGACCCACAGACATTCTCATCTTCATTTCATCAGAGAAAACAGCTCATCAAATCAACCGCAATGCTTTACCCCAACTGATACAATCAGCAACACATTAAGATCAAGCACAACTTGGACACTGACCACCTGTGGTAGTCACTAGTCTATCACCCTTAAATCATTTGAATATAACTGAAATCAAGAAGCAGTCCAGAACATGTGTGCAGTGAACAAAATTTCAATATAGTGTATTTACTATTTAATGGCTCAGACAGAGCGAGGGTGCAAGACCCCTGATCTCAGTTAGCTGATGGCTGAACCCCATGACACTGACTGACCTCGGTCTGCAAGGCCCAGATTGAGTTCCCCAACCTTCTGAATGGTTGCACTCCACAACGTTCTATTACAGCTTTCCCAAGCCCTTTCTTTAAAGGTGTTCAAAGTTGGGAACTCAGAAAAATACCCTTGATGACCACCTGTGCCTCTGCAGAGTGGATCCAAAGACTGGCACAGTCAGGAGGACTGAGAGTGAGGGGGGAGGCTTATGGGGGTTCAGGGGCTACCTTCCCGGTGCTTGAGCGATGGCAGCTGGGTTGGGAGCTGGCGTGTTCTCCTTCCTGCGGTGGATCGGGGCCAGGCTACCTCCCCATGCTTGAGCAATGGTGGCTGGGTCGGTAGCCTAAACACAAAATTTTTAACAAAATATTAGCAAACCTATTCTAGTAGTGTAGGGTAGGGATAACAACCTCAGATTGGATATTTCCCAGGAAAATGAAGTTGTTCTACTATATGGAATTAGTGTAATTAATATATTACACCGATAAAAGAATTAAAACTCAATAGAGAGTATTTCACAAATTTCAAAACCCACTCTTTACTAAAACCTATCAGAAAATAACGGGAAGAAATTCGTATTACCTTAGAAAGGCATCTACCGAGAAACTTAACCTGACATCGTGGTAATGTGCTAATTTCTCCCTTAAAGAACAAGGTTAGGATGTTATCATTGCCATTTCTTTGAAGATTGTGCTGGACGTCGTGCTGGCATAACGCATCACTGCACAATAAAGGAAGGGAAATAAATAGAAGGCACACTGACTGAGAAGGAAGAAAATTGTTTTCAGGAAACACATACAGATGAAAAGTCTAGGGAATGCTACCAGAACTTTACATTGGTAAAGAGCAATTGTAACTTAAATATCAACACCATTTTCAATGGAATAAAAGACTCAAATGCTAAGAGATACACTTTTAAAACATGTATGACATACACTGAAAACTCCAAAAACAATGCTGAGAATAAGTAAAAGTGAAATAAATGAATAGAATTCTGTCATTGTTCAATGTCCGTTCTCCCCCACTTGACCTATACATCTAATTCAATTGTAATTAAAATTGCAGAAGGCTTTTGCAAATAGATCTTTGAAAAAAGAAATTAGCAAGCTGATTCAAAAATGTACATGGAAATGCAAAGGTCCTAGAACAGCCAGCACGACTTTGAGAAAGAAGAACACAGTTCGAGGCTGAATCATTTCTGATTTAAGGTCTTACTATAAAACGACAACAGTGAAGACGGTGGAGGAGTGGCACTGAGAGTGGATGTACATCAATGGTGTAAAACAGATTATCTAGAAATAGGCCTAAGAAACACCCCCAATAGGTAGAAGTTCCCATTAGGCTGCATCCGTGCTGTTCAGGTGTGCAGGCTTATCCTTGTTTTAATTTGTGTATAAAAATCCAGTTGCTTCTGCACAATTTGTTCAAAGGCCTTTTTCTCTTTGAATTACTTTGGTGCCTTTGTTGAAAATCAAGTACTTAATCAGCCCTACACATAACCCCATAATTATATGGGTTTATTTCTGCACTTTTTATTATTTTATGTTATACTAATATCAAACTGTCATAAACACTTGGGTTTTGTAGTACAGTTTGTAATCGTGTAATATAATTCTTTTATGGTATTCTTTCTGAAAAATTGTTTTTCATCAGTTCTAGCTTTTATACATTTCTGTAAAAAAAATGTAATATCTAATTGTGAACTTCTTTTAAAACCAACTGGGGTTTTGACAGGGCTTTTACTAAATCTACAAGCCAGCTGCTCTATCAACAATATTGAATAATGTTCTGATTCATGAGAATGTTCTATTTCTCCATTTGTGTAGCATTTCTACCTTTTTTTTCTCAGAATATTTGTAGTTTTCACATCCTGAGTTTGCATTTTATTAAATTTATCTCTGAATATTTTGTTCCTTTTTAAATTTGCATTTATTTTTCTCTTTTCCCATATATTTTGTCAGTGTGTGTGGAATACATACAGAAGAATGGGCTTTATTCTGGGAGAGGTATGTGAGCATATCATACATTGGTTACTCCCCCTTGGTATTTTGTTCTTAATTATATTATAAATGGAAATGTCTTAATTTAATTTTCAGATGTTTCATTACTAGAATAGAGAAATAAAACTGTTATTAAATATCTTTTATCCTGTGATTTGTCTGAAATTGCTGATTAGCCACAGAATTTTTATATACCCCCGTAGGATTTTCTAAGTATACAGTGTTATATTTTCTATGAATAAAGTCACTTTTATTTATCCCTTACTAATATGCTAGTGCTTTTTATTATTTTTCATTACTTTATTGTATTGCACAAGCAGGGACATTCAGACCAATGTGGGTGAAATTTGGTGACAGTGGAATTAGATGGTTACCCTCGATTGTTTCCTCCAGGCAAAGCATTTAGTCTTTCACTAATGAATTTTGGACTATGTGGTTAGTTTATTACAGATCTTGTTTTTTTCTGTTTTAATTGCCACATAGGTGGCTATAGAGTAAGTGCAAGGTTCTGAGTTCAATCTCTGGTACCACTGCACTTGGCTTTATGTTTTTTTCCTGTTGTGTTTTGTTTTATGTTTTATTCATTTCTGATCTGATCTTTTAAGATTTTTTTTCCTTTTTTGGATTTGTGTTCTGCTTATTTTGGGTAGGTATTCTACAAATGCTAGGGGGCCTTGCTGTTTGATGATGATGCTTTTGCTTTCTTTTATATATTGTGGACTCTCTATCTAGTTGTTCTATTAGTCCAGAAAGGAATATTTAAGTCCTTAACTATAATTTTGAATTTGTTAATTTTCCTTTTAGTTGTATCAGTATTTGCTTCATGTAGTTTGCAGCTGTGTTATTTGATGCATAATTGTTAGTATTGCTATGTCTTCTTGGAGGGTTCACCTTTAAATTATTATGTGCTATCTCTTCCTTTCCCTAGGACTTTTCTTTTTTCTGAAATATTAGTGTAGATAACATCATAATGCCTACTTCTGTCATTTGATTAATGTTTGCATGGTATATCTTTTTTCAATCCTTTACTTCTAACCACCTACACCTGCATCGTTATATTTGAAGTCAGCTTTTTTGTTTTTTTTAAGACATGATCTCAGTATGTAGTTCAGGCTGTGCTTAAACTCACTGTCTAGCCCACATTGGCCTTAAATTCACAGTAATCCTCCTGCCTCAGCCTCCTGAGTGCTGGGATTACAAATGTATGCCACCACACCCATCTGAAGTGAAATTTTTGTAGACAGTTTACAGGTAGGTCAAGAAGGAAAGGGCGGGGGAGAGAAATTGATAGGTTAGGGCTTAGGTCTGCCATTTTATTCTTTGTTTTGTGCTTATTTTCTCTTTGCTGCATTCCTACATTTTCTTTTTTCTGCCTTTCTTTGGGTAAATTGTGCCTTCTTAAAGCATTACATTTTGGTTTGTCTATAGCACTTTTGAGTGTATCTCTGTAACTTTTCTAATGATGCTTGAAGTATCACTTTATGCGCTGCTGGTACTGACATGGTTACCAGTTTGAATGAAGTATAAACAGCTTACCTACCCCTATTTCCATACTTCTACCTTCCTTCATTTAAAGTATAATTGTATTAAGTGTTTCCTTCACACACACTGAGAAAACTGCAGCAGTGTCATAATTTTTGCTTCAACCATCAAAGATAATTTAGAAAACTCATGAAGAGAACATCTATTGTATTTATGCATTTTCTCTTTTCCCATTGTTTTTCCTTTCTCTCATGTTTCAAGAATGCTCCTGTTATTACTTCCTTTCTGTTTTGAGTACTTCCTTTAGCCATTCTTTTGGCCTAAGTCCTTTGGTGCCAGACTCTCATAGCTTTCCTTCAACTGAAAATATCTTGATTCCATCCTCTTTCTTAAAGGACATTCTTAATGGAAACAGAATTCTGCACTGAGAGCTCCTGTCTTTCAGCACTTGAAAAGTATTGTGCTATACACCAATAGCCATTATTTCTGATGAGAAATTTACTGCTACTCAAATCGCTTTTCCTCTATAGGAAAATATCATTTCTTTCTTGCTATTCTCACAATATGTTTTGTTTGCTTGTTTGTTTCTAATTTTCAGAAGTTTGATTGGAATGTGTCTGGTATTGGTTTTTTTGAATTTATTCTCTGGAGTTAGTTCAGTGTCTTGGGTCTATGGGTTTATGATTTTTTGTTAAATTTGTGGATTTTTCTGCCTTTATGTCTCAGTTACTTTTTAAATTCTACCCTTTTTTTACCTCTCTTTCTGTCGCTTTAATGATGTGGTTGGTAGATCTTCTGTCATGCTGCCATTGATCACTGGCATGTTTATTTTTTATTTTAAAATTTACTTTCCATGTTGTTCAAATTGGATCACTTTTATTGTTGTATCTTCAAGGGGTTCTTTCCATTTTGTTGTTCACATTTGCTGAACTTTCAATTTTGATTATTTTAACACTTTTTATTGATACATTTTATATATACATAATTATAACACTCATCACAGGGAATTTTTACCTGTACCTGATATATCTTGCTTCTTCTTTTTTTCCCATTCTCCTTCCCTTCCTTCAAGCCCTCTTCCACTCCTTATTTACAAAAGCTCTGTTTCCGTTTTGTCCTTCTGTTCTCTTTTTCTTCTTGTCCTTTCCTTCGTTTTTCTCCTCCCCCACCTTGTTTCCCTTCTCATTTGCACATTTTCTTCCCATTAAAATTTACAAATAGTTATTATTTATATCTTCTTTCTCTTTATTGAGACATTTTACTTGTTTCAAATATGTTCCTAATTCCTACCTGAAGCATTTTAGGATGGTTGCTTCAAAATCCACATCAGATAATTTTATTATCTACGTCAGGTACTGGTGGCATCTGCTCACTTTTTTATGCCAGTTACAGCATTCTTGGTTCTGAATATAAAGAGTAATTTCTGGGTTCGAGTGATGAAATTCGGGATCTTGCTTAATTCTCTTTTAACTGAACTCCTCTGACATCACCACAGGGGGGGAAAGGGTTCCATCTCAGTGCTGCCACACAGGGTTGGAAGTTTAGGTTCTTGTTTGAATGCTGTGGACATGATACCTCTGCTGCTGCTGCATCCTGGCTGCAGGGCCAGAGGTACTCAGTCCACGTAGCCTTCACTGACACTGTTGGGGGGTGGTCTTGCTACTTCTGGGCAGTGGAAAGCTTTGCCCTTTCCCTGGGCCTCTTCTGACACTGCCCCATGGCAAAGCAAGAACAAATTTTATTACTATCTGGTGGGGATGGTGGCTCAGGTTGCCCAAGAGTTCTCCACTGAACCTCAAAAAGAGGGGGGTTACTACTTCCTATGAGGGATGAACATCCTGGCTTCTATGGTTCTCTGACATTACCCTCTGGGGCTTGGGAAACCACTTCTGGCTGGGCAACAGTGGAATTCTAGGCTCTGCCCTCCTACTTTGTTGTCTTGGGAGGGATTGGAGCCAGTTTTTCTGTGATGTTTGCTATTAAAGAGAAGCTATTATCTAAATGTTTTTTGTCTTGCCAGGTTACCTCCTTTTGTGACCTTTTCTTGCTTCAGTGGCTTTTGTTTGCTTGTGCTATGGGCATGTGTGAGTTGCCAGTTTATCTAAGGCGCATAGTCTGAGACACACAAGACAAGAGTAAGTCTCATGAAACTCACTACCATCTCCTCTGGAGGCTGCTATCTAGTCTGCCTTGTTCTCTCCAGCTTTCAGGATCTTGTTTGTTTGCAGATAATGTCCCCAGTCTCAGCTATGCTTTGTAGATGGGGTAGGAGAAAGTGCTTATAGAAATCAAGTGCCAAGAATTTCACTATTGCCTTGACATCCTAGAGGGCTGTGGCTTTGAGTTGTGGGTTGAGTGGCAGATGGGAGAAGCTATCCATGGCAGTAACTTGGAATCCAGCGGTATCAACTGATGGGTGGATTCAGAGACAATGGTAGCTGGTGTTCTACTGGCAGTAGTCTCCGCTGTATTGCAGTAACTACCCATTTCCGCCTAAATCTGTATCGAGCCTTTGTTATACAGAGAGCCTTCATAGTGGGAAAGCAGGAGATGAGGGGATGGCTCTATCATTATATTTGGGGCCAAGGACGGTGGGAACCAGCGATGAGGAGCCTGATCCTGGCACAGGCATGCAAAGTTGTGCAGAAGCCCACATGGCCTCAAGACTGGAGGAGAGGTGGGGGTAGCAGGGACAAGGAGCTGAGTCACTGTGAGAAGAGAGTTTTGCTGCGGCTCCGTCCTCTAAGCTTACCACGTCACCTCGGCAGTGAAGTGCTCTCCCACAGCAGGGTGTGAGGCCCTTCAGGAAGCCCACGCGTTCTGGCCCAGGGAGCAGAGCTCCCTCTCCTCTCCAGGTGGGCTGTGCCTTCCAGCCTGCTCCTGGGGCTGCTGTCCCTCTCCCCTGTGACCTTCCAGTCCCTGGCCTGCTTCGAGAACCCTGAGCCCGGAGTCCCTGAAGCACCAAACCCAGTGAAGCAGAGATACCCTGGCAAGGGCCTGGCTCTCTCAGTTCCACCCTGCTGCTTCAGGAGCCAGGCCAGTGAGAATGACTCAGTGCCTGGCTAGCCTGCCACGCCTGGTGCAAGCCTTTAGGGTATGGGAGGCAGTGAGCACGGGGTCTGGAGTAACCGCTAACCAGGTCAACTTTTTCAGAGACTCCTCAGCTCCTCTGCTTCATCTGGAAATGGAGAAGTGACACGCACCCACCCAGTGTGGTGATTCATGCTTCACAACATACAGCGACTGGGCTCCATACAGCAGAAGCTGGGTGGGGGAGTTCTCCCTCATTCTCAATCTGTAACGCAATTCCTCCAACCACCATTGCCTGAAATCGAAGTATTAGCGTTAGTGTTATTTTTCCTACTCCCCAGGGCAAAAGGTTCTCACGGCCTTGGCCCTCTGGAGCACGTGAGGGATGCATCTCACCCTCTGCAGAGGGGTCAGGTCTCCGAGAGCTGCCCCTGAGATGGTGAAGAAGCCCTGGGAAGGGTTAGGGCAGAGCTGTTCTGGTCAGTGTGTGTTCTGAGCTGTGGGGTCCTGGAGAAGGCCGGATGAGAAAGTCACAGGAATGTGGAGCTACAAAGAGACTTGCCTGGTGGGATTGAAGCCTGTGGAGATGGAGGAGAAATGGGCAGGAAGGAGCTCAGCACAGACAGCCACCTCTACCCTCATGTGTGTGACGTGCTGCAGAGGTGGTTTGGGAAGATGTGTTGACGTGAAGAGTGACCAGGCAAAGCGGACTTGAGCCCACTAGAGAAGGCCAGCTGGAGATAGGAAGGCGTGGGAGCCTTGGCATGTGGGGCTCCCCGGATGGACATGCAGAGTTTCATACTCATTATTTATTTATTCATAATTCTTGCAGTTCTGGGGATCCAGCCCTGGGCCTCACACATGCTAGGCAAGGACCCTGCCACTGCGCCCCAGCTCCAGTCTCTCATCTGCTTTTCTCCCCACACCCTGAAACTTAGAGTGACTATTGAGTTTTACTTTCTATACACGAAATCCTGAAGATAACAATGGTGTCAGGAGCTGAGTGGGGCTGAGCTGTGTCTCCTAAAGTTCATTGTTGAAATCCCAATACCTCAGAATGTGACTGCATTTGGAGACAAGGTCCTTAAAAAGGTATCTATTTGTTATGGTTTATAGCTAGATGTCCCCCACAAGCCTTGTGTGCTCATAGGTGTGGCTTTGGAAAGGTGACTGAGGAGGCTAAATGAGATATTAGGATGTAGGGCCTGGTCAGAAGAGGGGGTCACTGGGGGCATGACCTGGTAGGGTGTATCTCCCTCCCTGGGTCCTCCTTTGTTTCCAGGTTGCCATGAGATAAGCAGTTTCCTCTGCCAAACCCTCCATCGTGCCTTCCTGCCTTAGAGCTGGCCAACTATGGACCAAAAATTGAGCTAAAATAAACCTTACCTCCTTTGAGTTGCAGGTGTCAGGATTTGTGTTCCAGTCATGAGAAAGTAACTGAGATACTAAATCAGAGCAAGGTCACTAGGTTGGGCCCAAATCCAATCTGAGTGGTTTCCTCATGAGAAGAGGACATGAGGATACAGAGGTGTAGAGAGGAAAAACCATGGGACACATCAGTCACACACAAATCAAGGAGAGGAGCCTTAGGAGAATGAACCCTGCCAGTATCTTGGTCTGGGACTTCGAACCTCCAGAACTGTGAGAAAATAGACATCAGTGGTAAAGCCTGAGAAGACTGATACAGTGGCCGATAGTGAACACTTTTCCACACTCAGTGCTGTACTAAGCACTTCCACATTTAGCCTATTTACCATCCAGAGCACCCAGCTCAGGGCCGGCTGCCACACAGCTGCCCTGGGCCCCCTTGGGTTCTCCCAGTGCAGGGCCTGCTCACCTCCCCACCTGCCCAGGAGACACTCCTTCTTGCATCCTCTAGGTGGCAAAGGGCAGATGGAGCAGGGAGAGGGAAGAAAGAAGGGATGGCTCTTCCCCCACGGTGGCACTCCCAAAGCCACTGATCTTTGGCCTTGGCTTGTAAAGGAGAATTTTGAAGCTGCTCCTTGTAGCTCTGTGTAGACAGTCTAGACAAAGTTCTCCTGCCCTGCTGGCCACTCAAGTGCCCTCAGAGGGAGCAGATGCAGATGGAGGGGGCCCCTGGTGAGCAGCACAGCAAACAGGGTGAGCCAACGCCCAGCTGAGGGCCTCTAGGTGGGAGAGCAGTGCCAGCCACAGCACTATAAAGGATCCCTGGCCAGAGGACCTAGGAAGAGAGTCCTCCTTCATCCCAGAAAGGGCAAGGACCATGGCCTTAGTGCTGTGGGCCTTTGGCCTGCTGGGCTTAGCCTGTTTGGTATCAGGCAACATCTTTGGTGAGTTCTCAGGCTAAGGCATGGAGCAGGGAGGGAGGGAGCCTTCAGGCACAGAGTTCTAGGACCAACCAGGCTCTGGCTGGTTAATTAGATGTGTGATCTCATTTATCCTCACAAAGGGTCCAGCGGTGGGCTATTCGCTCTTCTTTTTTTCAGGTGAAGAGACAGAGGTTCAGGGCGACGATGTGAATTTCCTGAGGTCACAGAGCTAGTTATTCACAGAGGGAAGAGAGGAAACCGTATCTTCCTAATTGAATTCTATCTCCCCTCAATGCTGTGTTAAATGTTTGGCTTGAAATTAGGTTTTAGCTACCTCAGAGTCTATGTCATCCATGTGTGTATTTGAGAAGTAGCAAGCAGGCAGTAGACAAAAATCTACCCGTAGAATGAAATAGACCTCCATTTTGGCTCACACTCTAATCTCCTCTCTTTGGATAAACTGCCAAGCTGCAGCATCTTCACTAAGAAGTGACAAACGTCACTTGCCTTGGTTGGTGATTTCTCAGCAAAAGCCCCGGTGTTATGTGGTTCTCAGTGAGTAACAGGCATGCAGATGTCAATAGTCGCTCTGCATTCCCACTGTGTGCAAGGATTCCACAGGAATCAGCTGGAGAGGTTCAAGGATTACCTTCTCATCATTTTCTGACCTCAGCCCCAGTGCTGGGCTGAACGAAGTGTCGATTTCACTGCCGGAGCCTTGGAGCTCCATGGGTAAATGGAGCTATTACCCCTCACCTCCCAGGAGCGTGTAGGGGATTGAAATGAGCAAATATTCCACTGGAAACCGAGTGCAGGGCTGCCCCACTGCTGGCAAACCGCAACAGTCAGAAAAGCAGCCACTTTCAGGGAGCCTGTCCAGACCTGCCTGTGCCTGGCTCTCAGGAACTCTTCTCTTTGCACAGAATACCAGGTGGATGCCCAGCCGCTTCGCCCCTGTGAGCTGGAGAGGGAGAGGGCCTTCCTGCAGCAGATGAATTATATTCCCCAGTGCTCTGAAGACGGCAGCTTCCAGTAAGGCTGACTTCAGTGAGGTCTCCCAGTACCCACCCCTGCCAATGCTACCCATGTGGTACCCTCCAGCTACTGCCATGTTTTGGGAAGTGGCTGCTACTGTTTAGAGGACTATTTCTTAATTTTCCAGACTAAGTCAACACCGGTCAGCGTGACTGGGAGACCTCAACTTTGCCCTCCCCCTGAGCGGTGATAGCCCTTCTCTTCCTGTCAGCCCAGTAACCCTGGGTCGCTTTAATGAAAAGTGTCTGTGTGCTTTAGTAAAGCATGAAAAGGGGCTCCTTGACACCTTCTCCATTCCCACAAGCTATTTTGGGTGGAGGGAAGCACATACTGACTACACCTTTGCGTCCATGGCTGCCTGACCACCCGTAGTTTCATGGCTACCTCGCACAAGCTTGGTACGAGGAGAAGGTAAACAACTCTTCCTTGTCGAGTAGATGCGGAGAGTCCTTGTAGAGTGCATCCAATTGAAACATTGGATGTTTCTTTCTTGGGCAGCCATGCTGATCCAGGGAACTCTGTGTGTGGCTGTGCTTTCCAGGACAACAGTGCCCCCCACATCCTGTGAATCCTTTATGTGTCTTTCCATGCTTTGTATTTTCCTGCACTGCTCCCAGCGCAGCCTCTGCTAGGAGGGTGCTAGGCAGAGTTCTTGCTTTTACTAGCCTGTGCAGGCTTTTATTCCCAGGTCGCTGTTCCAGGGCCTGGCAAGCTCAGGCCTCCCTGTCCCCAGGAAGCTTTGCACACACTCTTCTTTTTACCTGCACACCCATTGCCATTACCCCCAGCACCCCATTGCCTTCCCGAAGGTATCCATTTGACTATCGCTTCCCTGGGAGCCAGCTCCATCTCCATCCCACCCAGCTCTCCCCTGTGCCATCTGCTGCCCTCTTGCCTCACCATCTTGGAGGCTGTGTGTAGCTTAGGGAAACTATACCGGTGTCACCTGCTCTGTCCCTCCTCAGGACCATCCAGTGCCTAAATGACGGCCGCTTCTGCTGGTGTGTGGATTCTGATGGCAGGGAAGTTCCAGGCAGCAGGCAGCCAGGGAGGCCAACAGCCTGTGAGTGGGAAGTGGTTGGGTGGGAAGGAGGGGCCTTGCTGGGGTGCCTCACACCCCAGAAGGAGCACTGGGCATGGCGGCTGGGGTCACAGGCAGGCCTCCCCTGGGGCTTCTGCTTTCTCCTCTCCACAGAAGGAATCCTTGTGCACTATGCTCAGCTAACTCTCAAGAGCATCACTGGAGAATCAGAGACATTTGAGTCCACTTTTCAGCAAATAGCTGCTGAGATTCTCCAGGGTGTTAGGCGCTGAGGCAATATCGACAAGGAGACGTCACAGTGCCCAGGAACCAGAAAGTGGCCCTGAAAACTGGGAGTGTTTTCTCACCTGTGGTATGGGGTAGCTGTGGGGTTTAGGACTTGAGTAAAAGCTTTGCAGTTAAAATAATTATACAGTGAGTAGCCAAAGAAGTGCAGTCTCCATTCAAGGCACGGTGTATCTCTCAAACAGACATCAGTGCAAATTGATTACTTACAATGATGAAATTGAGCCTAAAAAGAAAGTCACTGTTTACTGAACGGCAGGTCTGCTGGAGCTGTGCTTTTATGTGGCAGGCACCGCCGGGTCCCTACCCTCTGGCGCAGCACCACATGCCTTGCCTGGCTCTGCCCTGTGCATATGGAATCTGCCTCCCGGTGACACGAGGCTATAGACACACAGCTCACTGGCACACAGTAGGTGTTCAGGGGGCCAACTCTTGGGCCACTCTCCCTCATGCACCTGAGCGAGGCAGGTGGCTTCCAACTGTGCAGATGAGGAGAAGGAAGCATGGAGAAGAGGAGCAGCTTTCCAAGGTCGTTCAGCAAGCTCACGCATGGGCAGAATCCGGATTTGGACAAGCTCTGTCAGCGCTGGCCCGAGTCTCCCAGCTGCAGAGCCAGGGAGTCAGGATATATGCTTGATGCGTGACGCTAGCGATATTGGCCCTCACTCCCCAGGGCGCAAGAGCCTTCCAGCGCCCCTCTGACGCTGCGCTTTGCACCCTCAGGCCTGTCCTTCTGCCAGCTGCACAGTCAGCGGGTCCTGCTGAGCGGCTACATCAACAGCACGGTCACGTCCTACGTCCCTCAGTGTCGGGACTCAGGGGACTACGCGACTGTGCAGTGTGACCTGGGGCAGGTGCAGTGCTGGTGTGTGGACACGGAGGGGATGGAGGTGTATGGTACCCGCCAGCTGGGGAGACCAACGCGGTGTAAGTCTCACGGGGCACCAGCACAGTGGGCGGCCCGGCACCTCCCCACCTGTAGGAACTTAACACTGTTTGAAAATGTTTAGGTCCCAGGAGCTGTGAGATTAGAAACCGTCGTCTGCTGCATGGCGTGGGAGACAAGTCCCCCCCACAGTGCTCTCCAGAGGGGGAGTTCATGCCCGTTCAGTGCAAGTTTGTGAACACCACAGACATGATGATCTTCGATCTGATCCACAGCTACAGCAGGTAAAGGGAACAGCTCTGAGGCTTGTGTATCCTCGGGCCATTGCTCTGCTCTCGGGAAGAATTACCAGGGGCTGTATCTCAACACTTCTGACAAAGCAAGGCCCAGTCGCTATTTCCTATGTTAGCTAATTTTTTGTTGCTCTGACCAAATACCTGAGAAAAACCAGTCTAAGGAGGAAAGATTTATTCTGGCTCACAGTTTCGTAGGTTTCAGTCCACAGCCACGTGGCTCGGCTGCTTCTAGGCCTGTGGAAAGGTACAGCATCATGGCGGAAGGCTGTGGTGGAGAAAGGCTGCTTACCTCATTGCAGGTAGGAAACAGAATAAAAGGGAAAGAATTAGAGAAGGGGCTGGGGTCCAGATATTATCTCCAAGGTCACATCCCACTAACTATTTCCTTAAAATAAGCCCCACCTCTAATTTCCATCACTTTCAGTAATGCCATCAAAAATATAATTTCATCAAGAGGGTATTTGTAGCTTTCAGAATCCATTCGCTTTCTGAAGGCCCTGCTTCTACACATATGAGCCTTTGAGGGGCGTTTAAGCCCCAAACTGTAACAGCTATTAAAATTAAAACTGTATGTACTCCGTGGCTCAGCCAGCTCACACAAATGAAGACACTAGAATATGAAGACATATATTAGAGTGTTTACCCCACTGCTTTTCATTGTAGCAGGAAACTGGTGGAAAAGTGACTATCAGACGTGGCTGGGCTTGGTGGCACATGCCTGTAATCCCAGCATTTGAGAGGCCAAGGCCAACCTGGGCTACATAGTGAGACTGTCTGAAAGCAAAAACAAAAAAAGACATGGTGGATGACTGAATAAATGTGTAGACACTGTAAACTTGTGTGCAGCCTTTTAGAGGACTGCATTAAGGCTTGAATAGCTGAATTGTAGAGGATTCTAGAGTATGTTAAGATAACATGATACAAGATACGAGGTATTGTGATGAAATATGATTTAAGTTTTAAGGAACAAGAATCTTTCTATGGGATTGTATTGATTCTATGACTGTGCTGGGCTATGGGAGTGCAGAAGGCCTACAAAGCACATATATGGTCATGACCAGCCATTTTGTGGGTTGGTGCTACTGTGGAGAGGGAGTGGGAGGAAAGGGTGTGCTCAGAGAAGGAAAAAAGCATAGATATAATCATATTATGAGCTTTTATAAATTATATATATGTACTGATAAATAACTTTATGGACTTAGGTAACAAATAAAGCAAAAGAGATGCGTTATTAATCTTGACCTAAAAAGCCAGTAGCTTCTGGCCATTCAAGATGGCTACCTGGCTACTGTAAAAGGTGCACACTGATTTCAGGTATAATTGAACCATCCTGAGTCAAAAGAAGCAGGAATGCTGGTCTGTGAATGCTCATGAGCATTTCCTATGGGAGGACCTGAGCGTCTGGCTCCAAAGCAACCTGTCCCTCTCCCATGTGGCTGTGGAAATTCTCATGGGCTGTGCCAGGAGGAGATGCAGAACAGCAGCCTGTGTGCCCAAACAGTCTCCAGGTGGCTTTGTGTAAGGTGCAGAATATCTTACAAGCCAGGGCCTTTTATTAGGATATACTCTATGCAGTTTCCATTTTTTCAGGTTAAAAAAATATTAGGTGAGCACTAGCAATTTCATATGTTCAACCTAAAACTCAAACTTACAGATTCCTGGTTCTAAAGAACAAGGGTAGGAGGCTGCATTCCCCATGTCATTGAGCAGTCAGGCACAAGCTGCCAATTTTATTTTATTTTTAATTTTTTTAAATGAGAAGAATTTTTTTTCAGAGGACTCACAGTATGCAAAATGTTAGGCATTTTTTCTTCATACAAAAATGACACTAGATAGAACCTTGAATCTGTAAAAGAAACAAAGAGCAAGGAAAATGGAATATAATGGAATATATATAAATGTAAATGCATTCATTCTTAAAATTTTCTCCCTTATCTCTTCTTGTTCTGAATTTCTAACCACATGCTCTTTAGACAGATACTGCCTCATAGCCCTTGGATATTCTGCTCTAGTTTTTTTTTTTGTTTCAATTTAGATAATTTATATTGATTTATTTTTGTTTGTTTGTTTGTTTTTTGTGGTACCAGGCATCGAACTCAGGACCTTGCGCTTGCGAGGCTGGTGCGGTGCCACTGAGCTAAATCTCTGGCCCTATATTGATCTATTTTTAAATTCACTTATGTTTTTCCTTGGCTATTTCAGGTCTACTATTAATATGAGCCTATTAAAAACATTATTCATCCCTCATGTTCAGTTTTTCAATTCTAGTATTTACATTTCATTCTTTGTATAATTTCTGTGGAAATTACCCATCTCATTCATTATACATTATCCACCTTTCCAATTAGGGCATTTAAGCATAATAATCATAGCAAGTTAAACTCCTCTTTTGATAACTCTTTACCTCTTGATAATGCTTTTGTTTTTCTTGTTTCTTTGTATACCCTTCTTTTTTTCTTTTCTTTTTTTTTTTTTTTTTTTTTTTTTTTTT
>NW_022900917.1:75215514-75221137 GCF_012274545.1 Fukomys damarensis
TTTTTTTTTTTTTTTTTTTTTTTTTTTTTTTTTTTTTGGTACTGGGTATTGAACTTGGGTCCTTGTGCTTGCTTGCAAGGCAGGCCACCAAACCGCTGAACGAAATCCCCGGCCCCTGTATACCCTTAATTTTTAAAATGTGTAGGACAGTAGAGGATGAGCTAAATTGTTGTCATGCCTGGAAAGGGCCAGGCCTTTTTTGTATTATAACAGTTTTTTGTATTGTAACAGTTGGAGAACTGAGTCAACCTGCTCAGGAGTTGCACCCATTTGGGTTTGCCAGGTCTGTTCCAATATGCGCTCTACCCTCCGCCTTAGGCCTTCCCTCCACCTTGTGCCCCAGTGGCTCTCTCCTCATGCTCTTGGTGCCTCCTTCTACTATCCCTTATTATATTTGGTGCTGTTACATTGTTATACTTGTTATATTGGGTGCTGTAGCCTGGTGACGGGTCCTTGGGGAGCTACGTATCTCTGGTTAAGTCTTAGATGCAGGCAAGGATTGTAACTCTAGGTGCTGGATGTGATACTTTGTCACAGCTCCAGGCTCAGTCTTTTCCGGTTCCTTCTGTTTTTTTTTTAAGCTGCCCATTTTAGACAAAGCCTCACCCTCAGTGCCCCACGTCCTTGGAGCTCTGTGGCCATCTTTCTACCAACTCCATCCATTTACATTACTGTCTGGCTGGCCCTCTGCCCTTTGCCTTTGTTTATTTTTATTTGCACGGTACTGGGGGTTGAACTCAAGGCCTTCACACTTAACTGTTCCAGAAAATTATGAAACAGGCTCTCAGTCTCTAAGTTGCCCAGCTTGGGCTTGATCTTGCAATCCTCCTTGCCTCAGCCTCCGAAGTTCTGGGATGATGAGCGTGTGCTACCACTCCCAGCTTGACACTTGCCTTTGTGACCTGCATTCTGCCTTTGTCACTGCCTAGCACAGTGACCTGCTCACCTTCCTCTCAGAGCCAGGGTGTGAAGAGGGTGGGGGGCAATGCGCTGCTCTTTAGGTCATTGGAGATCTGACCAGACTTCATTTCTGAAACCATTAGAACCTTAAACACTAGGAGTTATTGTTCATTGTAGGGGATTCTCATGTACAAGCAGATTTAGGAGGGATGTTTATCCCCAGACGACTAGAGAATGGTCTGCCTTTGAGCGTGTCAAATTCTCAAGCAGCCTCATTTGTTGAATACCGATCAGTGCAAACCAGTGTTCTCAGATCAAGTTCAGCCAAGTGTGCACTGTATCCAGGGAATTTCATAGTCTTCTACTTACTTTAATGCTCCAAAGATAATTATATTATTGTCTCTAGCACACACATGAGGAATCTGAAACTCAGCAGTCAAGGCACTCATCCCAGGAAGCGCAGTTAGTGGGTTCTCAAGATGTCGGGCTCCTTATATTGTCCCGCACTATTATGACTTGTCTATATTCCCACCATGTGTAATGCAGAGTTCTGTACATAGTAAGCCCACAGTCAGTGCTTAATGAGTAGGCAGATGCAGGGAGAACTTCACAGGTGCCGTGATGAGGTTGAAGCAAAACTCATAGCTATCTCCACAAGAGGGCAGTCTAGCTCAACACAAAAGTTAGGAATGAAGGCGTAGCCCTTGTTCACTTCTGACATGGGATCCTTTTCTGTAAGTAAGCACATTCAAGAACAAATTTTAGTTTAGGAAGGTCATGGGAAGTGTTGGGTGGTTGACAACTGCAAGCCTGGCAGTAAGCAGGAGATTTTTGAATAGTTATGTTGACCTGGGCAGTCCCAGTCCCAGTGGTCTCTGTCACTCCTCTGGGCAAAGTGACAGGAGCCATGGAGGCCATGGGAAGAGTTTAGGTTTAGCACCCAGGGTTTCCAGAAAAATAATACAGCACTTCCAGTTATAGCCAAATTTCAGATAAGGAAAGGGGCAACTGTTTCAGTACATGTCCTCAACATATCATCAGGTATTTTGAGGCTGGAACGGGTAGGATAGAACCAAACCACCACTGGCTTGGGTTTTGGAAATAATGGACCGGGTGTGGGGGGGTGAAGAACAGGGTAGGTGAGGAGAAGTGACTCTGAGTTTGGGGGTCCTTCCCTCACTTGGGGTGGGGTAGATGCTGTTTCCTCAGAGAAGAGCAGATAGTGGAGAGAGATGGGTGGGATCTGAGAAATGTTTGCCAGGTGGAAACTGGAGAATGTGGTGAAGGAACAGACGTGGAGGCAAGGGAGGGGAAGAGATGGAGACAACTCCTCAATCTGGCTTCCAGTTGGGTAGCTGAGGATGAATTTGAAAAGGAAAAGTTACAAAGTTTACTTCATGCACGAACATATTTTTAAATTTTAGGCAATATTTACTTCAGGATATTGCATCTGAGGGTATTTTCTTGGCGAAATAAACGGAGAAGTAACACAAAGCAGCGAACTTAGTTCCACAGGGGCTCAGGAAACTTGACACCTCTGGGCAGCTCATTCACTAGCCCATTATGAGCTCATCACATGCTGGGTACTGAGTTACACCTGAACTTGGCCATAGTGTTTGACCGTCTGAAATATATCTTTCTGCTTCTTCAAGATCACTTCTTACTACATCTATTTGGCTGGTGGCTTTTAAAACACATGTGATAGAGATTAATCTTCAGCCCTTACTTTTCCTATTGCCCTAATCTAAGCATTAACTATGGAGAAGTTCTGCCCACCACCTCACAGGTGAAGCTCTTCAGAGCCTTCAAGCAAGGCTGATGCCATTATGAAGGCTGTGGTGATCTGAGCTCAAATTCAGTGAACTGACTTCTTTATCAGCCCTCGCCTTTAGTGACACTGCTACTCATGCTTCTCAGCAGTGATTCTCCTACTCAAATGCCTCGGTAAAGTAGGCTGCTCTGGTTATGCAATGAAATGGGTCAGTGTGCCTTAACATGTGATGAAGGATCACCCTAGTTGAGACATAGAAGAGGCCGTATGGAAAACCTTTGTTGATGCATTGCCTGATCCCCTCCACCCAAGATTTCTGTGGTGGTGGTTGTGCCTCAGGTACGATGCTAGACTGTGTCTTCCGGGTCGAGGAATACCTTCCCTAGGGCAGGAGGCTGTCACGTGCATTGCTCACTCATTAATTGATGGTTGGGTTTCTGAAGAGCCTGCGGGTGGGAGGAGTCAGAGAATCTGAGTACGGGTCACTAGCGGGGACATGAATCCCACTTTGCAAGTGACAGGACTAGCATTTCTGATTCCACCATGCTTTATTTGTAAGTTCTCAAAGCCTAGCTCAGCCATAATCTGAGCATAAACACAGAGATATCATTAGTTTCTTTTATAGTACTAGAATTTTCTTTCTTTGGGACTCTTATGACCATTTGAACATTTGCTTTTTGTTTAAAAATTTTTAAAATTTTATTTGTACTTGTTAGGAGTTCATGTAGTTTACAGTCATCCTGGGGAGTGGTTACATGTAGATAGTAGAGCATGTCTTCTTCTTTTTAAATCCCCTGTCCTATAATATCAACAGGAATGCTTTTCTCTTATTTTAAAACAAAAAGTGAACAACCTTTTCCATTAGATAAAATACATAGTATTTTTCTTTTCAAATACTCTGTTGATTTTATGTTCCTTCTTTTTTCCAGTAGGCACAGAACATGATAAAAATAGGAACTGTAGGAAATCATGAAGAAGGCAAAATAAGGATAAATATAAGTCTAGGCAAAGATTGGTCCACACCGATCATTTTATAATGTTTTTACACGTGTGAGAAACTTTTTATAGTTTTTATCTCCACGATCCCCAAACGAGAGAAATGATGAGAAGATGTTAAGGTGAAAATGCGTTAAATTATTCAGTTTCTGCTAGATAAGAATGATTCAGTTCCTCAAGAGAGTACAATTTTTTCTCCTACTGAGGACAGGAGCACTTTGGTCCTCAGGTGCTCATAAAGACGACAGTGCCGTGTTCCCCGTGAGGACGTGTGACACGGCCACTGTCCACCCGTACTCTGGACGAAGCAGCACTGTCCTGCTCCCATCAGGTGTCTTGGCTCAGTTCCAGAAGCCCAGCTCCTTGGGCTATGTGGGTAGGCGAGGCAGTAAGATGATTGGAAGCACGCCAGAAACCCTCCTGCCCGGGTAATGTGACAGTAAATGGCCGATGAGTAGCAGAAGCAAGATTCCGTAATCTTGACAATGCACATGACTGTGTTGGAGGGGGAGGGGGAGTCCAGACTCATTGGTGGTGACATCATTTCAGAAGTTACCTACAAAAATCAGGTTGTAGTAATTGGAGCTGCGGACACACAGGAAGTTGGGATGAGTCAGAGCTTGAATTCACTGCCGGTCCAGGGCAGGCCGTGGAGGACTGTACCCTGTTTAAGTGGCCACACCCTCACTATCTGGCTGCGTTCTGTGTTGAAAGAGCATTGGAAGAAGGCAGGAGTCTCTTGTTCTCTGGTCTCAGCTGGGTGAACTTCACTTTCCACATCACTACTCTGAATTCCTTTAGAAGGACCTTTGTGAGAAATTCATAAGATAAACTATGGACAGCACTTGCACAATGTCTGATGGTTAACTATATATCACTATTGCTATTTTTGAGCAGTAGTTAATACCAATCACATGTGGCTAGGCTAGGGAAGAGATGCTGATGAGCTTGGCTCCAGGTGCTTAGCTGTTCCCACAGCATACAGAAGTAGAAAGGAGGGACTGGATACGCCAGCACAGAGGCAAAGAAGGGCCAGAGCATCTAAGTAGCGGGACTGGCCTTAGGGCCACCTTCCTGGAAAGTGGAAGGACCTTCCCTGCAGCTGAATCCAGGGTGACCTGCTTCGTGCATTAAGGGGGGACCTCAACAGTACTGTCCATATCCACAGCATTGCTAGGTCCTGGTATTGGGCAGTTTATAAGACCAAGAGCCAGGAAGCCTGGAAGAGGGCCTCTGATCATAAAAGAGTAGAGGAAATGTAACACAGATACCATGGAGGTCATGACTCCCCTGAGCCAAGAGGCCGAGGTGGGCCTTCGGGATGCAGCTGGAAAGCATGCATGGAAGGAGAGATTCAAACTTACTGTGCTTAGTACCAGAATAGAAGTCACAGTCCATGTGGGCAGCCACGTGGTGGACTGCATGTCTCCAACATATCTGTCTTCAGTGTCTGCTGAATACCAGGAGAAGCGAGGTGCCGGGCATGGGGAAAAGAGTGTCAGGACACAGGAACATGCCTCACAAGGTGTGAATCAGGAACCAGCCATAGCCACACACACACTGGATAGAGTCAGGTACATGGTGGGTAAGAGCAGATCACAAGCCCCAGTTCCCACCATGGGGTCAAGGAGGTGTCCCCCGTACCTCGGCTTCTTCAGCTCTAAAATGAGGTGAGAATTAATGCCATCTTCCTTTTAGAGCCACAAATGGACTAAATGAGTCAATGTACACTTGACATTTTGGGGCTTGGCTTGTAAAATAGTACTCATTAAATAGACGCAGTCATTATACTATTGTTAGCAAGTTTAAAATCGAATTATCCCAGTTCCCAGAGAATTAACTTTTTATGATATACACCCTATCAAAGGCAATGAGGCAAAATGAATGTTTTATTTCTACTATGTAATACATTTTCTATAGCACTCTTTTTGATACAACCCCATATATATATATATA
>NW_022900917.1:75221528-75256597 GCF_012274545.1 Fukomys damarensis
ATATATATAATATTAGACCAATATGGAAGAAAAATCTATCTATCTATCTATCATCTATCTATAGCCAAATATGGAAGAAATCCATAATCCTATACTTTTCATGGCTTTTGTTTTACATATTTATTCACATTTAAATTAACTAATACTTGTTGCACCCTGTGTTCAGAATCCTGGGTGGCTGCCACCCTGCATATTTCCTCCCAGCACCAATGCATTTACACAGTCATGGCAGCAGGTGCACAGAGCATTTTGTGCATCAGCCTTTCTACACAAAGCAATACACGCTCCTTTGTGGCCGCAGTTTGTAAGCATCATCCTTAACTGTAGTAATGCATTTCATTTAGGAGACTCTGCTATAATTCACTTCTTAATTTTCCTATTATTGGACATGAAGGGGCTTCCTATTCTGCTAGAAGAGATTACAGAAGATCACTGTTTGTGCAGAAGATTACTGATCTCCCGCTATTGAATTATTTGGAGATAGAGTTCCAGACATACTTGGGTCTGAAGTGCTAATTATACAGGGCTTAAAAATCCCTCAGTGTTGCATAAATATGAAAATTCCACTACGATGGCTAAATCATTGCATCTGGTGAGAGCGCCATATGGCTTTCCAACCTCAGCTTCCTATTGCTTCCAGGACGGGACTCATGCAGCCCATGGGTTCCTTATACCAACTGTCAGGCTGGGCATGGCTAAGGCTGACCTTTCCTGAACTTACACCAGGTCTTGGTGTCCTTGTTAGTGATGTCATATTGATTCTGTGCTTTTGCAGCTAGAACGGGAAATTTTTCTTCTTACAGACTGCCTATGGTGAAATCTGGCTGCTTTTCAAGCTCTTTAGATAGTTGTAAATAGCTCCAATTTGATTTCACAGAATGAGATCATGTTTGTAAAAGAGACCCATCTTTTTGCCTCTACAGTTATATTTTCACAAAGTATCCAGTTAAATGTGTTTTACTGCATGTTTTCTGCTTGGCCCTGAAAGACACGTACATGAACATAAACTGGCCAAACGCTACAAGTGAGGGAAACAGCTAATTGGTAGATGATGGCTCTTTTTTACAAGGTTCTGGCAATTTTGGCTTGGTAAGACCAGTCTAGGGAAGAACTGCCCTTACCATAGGACTCATGGGGCATGTGGCCTGTGAGCCAAGAGTGGACACTCCTGTCCTGCAGCAGATGACCTGGCGACAAGAACTGGTGATGACTCGCTTTTATGTGATGGTGACCAGAAATCTCATTCTCTCTCAGGTTCCCAGATGCATTTGTGACCTTCAGTTCCTTCCAGCGTAGGTTCCCTGAGGTGTCTGGGTACTGCTACTGTGCTGACAGCCAAGGGCGGGAGCTGTCTGAGACAGGTGAGCAGCCCATCTCCAGCAACTGGAGTGGAGGGAGGAGGGAGTGCACTTCCCAGGCTCCAGGGCTTAAACCTCATCGCCAGGGAAGCAGAAATAGCAGTGATCCCCGGATCCCTTGATGGGCTGCTGTGAGTATGGAAGAGGATGTGGCCCCAGTGATCTTCCCTCCGTGGTTCTCTGGAGGCAGCTGCTACTGGCCCATCTGTGCCTTCGTGCTCGTTGAAAGGGGCAGTGCCTTCAGACAGATGCAGCTCTGTAAGATTGGCGAGTGGGATGCAGGCTGGATTTTAGCCTCTTTCTCTAGGCAGTACCTCTTTGTGCTGTGAAAAATCTGTACAACTAGATGCAACATCCCCGACTTGTGAAATTATTAAAATACCATTCAGATCCAATGCCTAATTGTGCCAGTGAAAGTTCTATCACCCTGGATATTTGTCAGCACAGTACAGTCAGGGCTTTCTTCCCAAATGAGCCCATCCCTGAAACACTGGCTGCCTTTGCTCAGGTTTGGAGCTATTATTGGATGAAATTTACGACACCATTTTTGCTGGCCTGGACCTGGCTTCTACTTTCACCGAATCCACTCTGTACCGGATACTACAGAGACGGTTTCTAGCCGTGCAGTTAGTCATCTCTGGAAGATTCCGATGTAAGTGACAACCTGCCAACAGACATGTGCATTTCTGTTGGGGGAAGCTGCATGGGGTTTAAGGTCACTGTGACCCGCATGGCTCACCTCCCAAAGTCAGTGCAGGGGTTTAGAACAGTGGCAGCAGGCAGCTGTGCATGCAGTGATTACATGAGGTGGGGCTGCCTGGCTCTCACAGAGCCCCTCTCCCCCTGTGTTTCTCTTCCAGGCCCCACGAAGTGTGAAGTGGAGCAGTTTGCAGCAACCACCTTCGGTCACCCCTACATTCCGAGCTGCCACAGGAATGGGGACTACCAGGCCATGCAGTGCCAGACACAGGGGCCGTGCTGGTGTGTGGACGCCCAGGGGAGGGAGACCCCTGGAACTCAGCAGCAGGAAGGGCAGCTGCCTGCTTGTGGTGCGTTTCGCCTTGTGGGGCGTCCTCCTCTTGACTCCATCACACACTTTGCTGTTTCTGCAGACCAGCCTCTCTGGAGCCCATTGATTCAACACCCTTTCGTTGCACCAGAACTGAACATCAATCGTTGTTACTAATTCCCAGCGTGCTCCTCGTCTTGTGTCAATCATAGCCGCTTCCTCAGAGAGCTCAGGGGGTACCCGGGGGTTCAGAGGTGAAATAAAAGCTGAGAAGTAGGTTCATGTGTGGGCTGGAAGAGGCACGGCCAGGCACCTGAAACAATGTAAGGGGAAAGCTTGCTGATTCCATCTCAGAGCCCGTGTGAGGAGGGAGGAGGCTTCGTGGAAGAGCCAACCCTCCCTCAGAGTGGCTAAGTGGAGATGCTTCCAGGATGGGGTGGAAGTCAGGCGGAGACATGGAGAGAGGAGCCAGAGCTTAGAGGAGGGATTGAAGGGAGAGTTGGATCTGAGGCAGTGGAGCCAGGTGGATGGTCACTGACATTCTGAAGCACAATGATGGGGACTTCATTAGTTCCCGAGGGCTGTTGTAATAATTCATCACAAAGTGAGCAGCTCCAAACAACCACCATCATGGTCTCATACCTCTGGAGTCTAAGTTCAAGGAGTCCGAGGGCTGTGCTCTGTCTGCAGTCTCCATGAGGAAATCCATCTTGCCTCTTCTTGGGTTGTGGCAGATGCCAGCTATCCTCGACACGGGCTTTGGCTTGTGGTAAATAATTCCAACCTTGGCCTCCATTGTACACAGCTGTCTGCCCTCTGTGTCTGTCCCTTCTCCTCTTCTGACTAAAGTATCAGTCCTGTTAGGCGACGGGCCCCCAACCCAGGATGGCTTAACCAGTTACAGTCACCTCTTGGCCCTTTGCCAAGTGGATCACATTCTGTGGTTCTGGGAGGGCCAGGGATTTTGGAGGAACATTGTTCAACCCAGTATGGGGGACCGATATTAATGTAGAGGGAGGGAAGGATGTGAATTTGAGAACAGCTGTTGCTAGCCATCCCATGAGACCCCATTTGACCTTGCCAGGAGATAGTTATGAATCTTAGCAACGAGGGAGAGGGAGCAACCCAGGAGTACTCATGGACTTCCACCATGGGGAGCGAGGAGGCTTTAGGAAGGTCTGAGCCAGTGCAGGGGAGCATAGGTCTTTTCATAGTTCCGGAACAGGCATTTATCGACATTCGTCTAATATTTTCTTGTTGACTCATCCATTTCCCCAATTTAACCCTTTAGATTTTCTGCCTAGTGTTTGGTAGCATTCTGTCTGCCAAGCGTGAGGATGTCAGAAAAGGAAATCCAGGTGCCTTCCCCTGAACATATTCACAATTGCATTTCACTCTATCAAAGTGTAGGGAAGGTGGCCTTGTAACTCTCAGGTGGAAATGAAAAACTCTGGCTTTCAAAATTAAGAATAATATTTCTATCAAATGAGTGGTTGGATTATATATTTTTACTTTTTCTCTTTGGTGCACCAGCCCTATTGCTGTAGGAACAAATGGCCTATGGAAATAATATCTGGATTTTTACCCCCTGGTAGTGCTCCATAACAGACATATGGGTTCAGGACTTTCTTTGGCTCACGAAGAAGCAAAGCAGTGACTCTTTCTTCCCTTCCTCCCTTTAAGATCCATTCAGGAAGCCAGGGCCATACTGAGGGATGTGTTACCAGGTTTTACACTGCCAGCCCTTTGCTGTTGCCTGGTTACAGAGGGAAACCTGGCCTATTTCCTTTTGGGCATCTGTGTGAATCAAGAAGGAATAATTATTTTAAAAAGTTGAGGGTGGGATGCATGGTTTAAAATGTTCCTCAAGCTTTATGATTTTATGGAAAAGTGGAATTTACTTACTTTTACCTGTGTGACTGTGACAGCCACTGGCATATGAATCTTGCATCCATTTGCTTAGCAGGAATCCAGCCAACCTGGATGTTAGGGAGAATGGCCTGAGCCTGAGCATCCAGGTGGTCAAGTCCAGCACCCTGAGCTAGACATTTCAAGAGAAGATCAAGCAACCCAGAGGGATATGCTTGTGTTTTGCAGGGTGGTTATTATTGTATTATATTACAGGAAATGTCATATTTCCTGTGCTGTGTATTTTATTTCTTTTTTTTTATCAGTTTTCAGGCTGGCTTCAAACTCAATATTTAGACAGGCTGGCCTCAAACTTGCAGTGATCATCTTGCCTTTGTCTTCTGAGTGCTAGACTTATAGGCATATGCCACCATGCCCAGTTTCTCCTATGCTGTATTTTTAAACATTGTTATAATACAGGAAACTATTTCTTATTATAAGAAACACTAACAATATTTGAGGTCTCAAAGAGATTATAAACTAGTTAGCCTAGAGAAGACTACTTAAGAGATTATCAGCATGAAGTGAAGCATTAAAGTCCATTGAGAATTCCAACGAGGGGCTGGGAATTTAACTCAGCGGTGCCACTTCCTGCCTCATAGGCACAAGGTCCCGAGTTTGATCCCCAGTACCAAAAAAAAAAAAAAAAAAAAAAAAAAAAAAAAAGAATTCCAACAAAAGAACACTGGAAAACAACATTCCAGTAATTTTGTTCATGTACTAGTTTCCTAGGACTGCCGTAACACATCACCACAAACTAGGTGGCTTAACACAAAATCTGTTCTCCCACAGTCCTGGAGGCAAGAAGTCTGAAATCAGGGTGTTGACAGGGCTATGGTGCCCCTGAGCATGGTGGCTGGAAATTTTCGGCATTCCTTGGCTTGTGGCTGCATCCCTCTGATTCATGTCTCAATCCTCACATGGACATCTTCCTCACAGAACACTGGAACAACATTCCAGTAATTTTGTTCATGTACTAGTTTCCTAGGACTGCCGTAACACATCACCACAAACTAGGTGGCTTAACACAAAATCTGTTCTCCCACAGTCCTGGAGGCAAGAAGTCTGAAATCAGGGTGTTGACAGGGCTATGGTGCCCCTGAGCATGGTGGCTGGAAATTTTCGGCATTCCTTGGCTTGTGGCTGCATCCCTCTGATTCATGTCTCAATCCTCACATGGACATCTTCCTCACATGTCCCTGATCTTCACATGACCTTCTTATAAGGACAGTAGGCACGGGGTCCACAGCTCACTCTCATCCAGGATGACATCATCTTAACTCCATTTTATCTGCTAAGAATCTCTTTCAAAATATGGTTTCATTCTGAGGCTCTAGGTAGAGATGGATTTTTGGGAGGACATTGTTTGACCTACTTCAGTTGGCAAATGGGGTCAGATTCTGAGAAAGTGGGCCAGTGCCTATGAGGCTTCTGTAGAAGAGGATCATGCCCTAGTGAAAGCTGGGAGGGGTTGTGAAGATTAGAATAGTCATTTCCTCCAAAAAGCCCATAGACATGGATCAGAGGTAAAGGAAACATAATAAACGTAGGTGTCCAAACGTAGGTGTCCTTGGTTGACATTTTGGCATGTGAGTTCTAGAAAGATCCGAGGGGCTGTCTTGAGCTTACTGATGATGTTAAACCATATCTCCCATTTCATTTCTGCCCATGCAGCTGGAGACTGGTCTTGTTCCTTAGAAAGGCAGCGGGCCTTGTCCAGGCTGTACTTTGGGACCTCCGGCTACTTCAGCCAGCACGACCTGCTCTCTGTCCATGAGGAAAGATGGGCTTCTCAGGGAGGAGCGAGGCTGGCCACGTCCTGCCCATCCAGGATCAAGCAGCTCTTTGTCAACTCAGGGCTTCTTCACCTAATGGTGGAAGAGAAGGATCCACAGTTTTCTGCATTAGAAAGTCTGCTTGGAGAAGCTGTCAGAGCTATTTTTCCCTCTCGAGAGCTGGCCCGTCTTGCCCTTCAGTTTACCACCAACCCAAAGCGACTCCAGCAAAACCTCTTTGGAGGGACTTTTTTGGTGAACCTTGGCCGGTTTAATTTGTCTGGAGCCCTTGGCACAAGAGGCACATTTAACTTCAGTCAATTTTTCCAGCAACTCGGTCTCCCAGGCTTCCAAAATGGAAGGGGACAAGTAAAGCTAGACAAAGCACTTTCAGTGGGATTGGATTCAAATTCTGACACAGAACCCCTCAGTGCTACGAATAAGCCAATCATGGGCAGCTTTGGATTTAAAATCAATTTGCAAGAGAACCAAAATGGCTTAAAGTTCATTACCACTCTTTTGGAGCTTCCAGAATTCCTTCTCTTCTTGCAGCATGCTATTTCTGTGCCAGAAGATGTGGCAAGGGACTTGGGTGATGTGATGGAAATGGTGCTCAGCTCCCGGGCCTGTGAGCAGACCCCTGGAAGGCTTTTTGTACCTTCATGCACAGTGGAAGGAGGTTATGAGAGTGTCCAGTGCTTTGCTGGAGAGTGCTGGTGTGTGGACTCTTGGGGCAAAGAACTCCTGGACTCAAGAGTGAGAGGCGGACAGCCAAGGTGTCCCACAGAGTGCGAGAAGCAAAGGGCTCGCATGCAGGACCTTGCACGCAGCCAACCTGCTGGGGCCAGCGTGTCTATCCCTTCTTGTACCCGTGAGGGCCATTTCCTGCCTGTCCAGTGCTTCAACTCGGACTGCTACTGTGTTGACACCGAAGGTCGGGTTGTTCCTGGCACTCAGAGTGCCATTTGGGAATCCAAGCAATGTAAGTCTGCTGGGTATTTGGCCTGTGGACTCCCTGGGTGACTCTTCAGGCCCTGACCCAGCCCACCCCAGAGAAATGAATTCACTCCCTGCCAAAGGGCAGAATTCAGTTCATGGCCAAGTTAGCTGCTTAAATGAGGACTACGCCAGGAAGGCCTGGATGATGTTAACCATTTTAAGGAGTGAGTAAGGAGACTGTTTTAGCCTCAGGGACTGCAATATGGATGTCCATCCTGCGGGTCAGTGGCTATCTCCACAGTGCTGATGATCATGGTGCCCTTGGCCTATGTTATCTATAAATTTAGGGCTGTCAGATTTCTCAGCTATATAAGGTTGTAAATGGAGTTTAGGCTCCTAAGTGATTCTATCTCTGTCTTTCTGGCTTATTAAGGTTGTCCCACTTAGATATCTGTTTATTATTCCTTCTCAGGTCCCAGCCTCTGTCAGTTACAGGCTGAGCAAGCTTTCCTGGGCACCATACGGGCCCTGCTCGTCAACTCCAGTGTGCCACCCACCCTGTCCAGCATCTATGTTCCACAATGCACTGCCAGTGGGCAGTGGCAGCGTGTGCAGTGTGATGGGCTCCCAGAGCCAGTCTTGGAGTGGTATGATCGATGGAGGGCTCAGCACCCTGACACCCAGGAGCTAAGCCCTGCCAGGCTGCTAAGGACCATCATGAGCTATAGAGGGGCATCTTCCAGAAACTTCCGTCTCTTTGTTCAAAGTCTATATGAGGCTGGCCAGCAAGGATTCTTCCCAGTGCTGGCACAATTCCCTTCCCTCCAAGATGTCCCACCGGCAGTGTTGGAAGGGAACCTGACTCAGCCTGCAGAGAACATCTTCCTGGAGCCCTACATCTTTTGGCAGATGCTCAGTGGCCAGCTCAGCAGATACCCGGGGCCCTACTCGGACTTCAGCAGGCCACTGGCACACTTGGACCTCCGGAGCTGCTGGTGTGTGGATGAGGCTGGTCAGGAGCTGCCAGGGACTCGGGCCCAACCAAACCAGGTCCCAGCATGTGAGTTCATTTATGTGAAGAACAGAATCTGTGTTCTTAGAAAAGGCTGTCTGGTGGGGGAGCATCAGTGTCAACTCTGGGCTGGAGGGCCAAGTATGTCCTTCAGTGTGGTTGAGAGGGTCAGGACTCAGAGCTTCAGTGACTTCCTCACCTCTGTATGGTCAGGAAGAACAAGGTACAATATCATCCACTTCTAAATAGCATATGATTGGTCATTCAAATGGATATCTTAGATTTTCACTGATGTCTTCTGAGTGCTGAGCATTATCTTAGAGCCAGTGAAAGCTCTGAAAGTGATTGTGCCCCAGCGCTGGGGTTCCACAGTTGATGCTTTAGTAACGTCAGGTGAGTTACATGCACCATTTAAGTAATCAGTGGTCCTGCTACTACTTCCACATGCTACTACCAGGTGCTTAGGACCTCTGGAAAGGGTCACCTAAAGTGTCTTTAATTGACTTAGAGAGATTTAGTGAAGACTGATTGGAGAGGCACAAATGGAGGTCTGTGTGTTCACCTTGGAGGAAAGCTGGTGGTACATAAAGCATACATCGAATAAGTGTGACTCTATGTCTTGTATCAAAATGCTGTATTTTCTAATAACTATTCCTGCAGTTTTGAAGAATAACCAGATAGATTCAGTGTGCTATTGTCAAATCAGAATCTCACTAAGCAGCGGTTGTTAATAATATAGGTAATATCATAGCGGTTCACTTTTGGTGAAATCTCTCACTCCATCAACTGCAATGTTGTATATGGTCACAACCTTTCATGATACTGTTAAAATGTATCATACTACTTGACATTAGCCAAAGTTGAGGCTTCAGCAGAAACTGGATTTTTAGAACGTTGGGTAAGAGGACCATGTGATGAGAACAGTACTATGCCGGCCTTTTAACAGCCAGGGGACAGTACTACAAAGATTAGCCATCGAGACAGGAAAATCTAGCAGTTGGACCTTCAACATCCACTATGAGGCTGGGCTCGGTTCTCGTGGTACACAAATGTAGGCATCTACACTGCTGATACTTCAGTGACTAGGTTTGTTCATCCTGGTCTAATGTTGGACTGACCGTGAAATCTAGGTTAGAGTTTAGAGTACTTTTCACTGAGCAGCAGGGGACCATATGTAGTTGAAAATGGTGTAGAAAATAATCCATTAAGAAACAAGTCTTAGAACCATCTATTTTCAGTATTTTATGTCTCCCTTTCAAATTTCTATTTTTGTTTTTGAAATTACTGCATGCTAACAGCTGAAGCACTGAGAACACTTCACCTGGTACTTTATGTTGGTATGTGATATGCCTCACAGATAAAGAAATACCCATATTTGGAGATGGTGTGTAATCACAGTCATTTGTTGATAGAGGAATGTGATTTTTCAAATGGGTTGATTCAGAACCTAGCACCAGCAGCATCTGGGGAACTTGCTAGAGATTCAGTATCTCAAGCTTCACCTACTGAACCAGAACTTGATTTTTCTAAAACATTTCCAGGCAAATCAGAGGCACCCTAAAGCTTGAGTAGGGCGAGGCAAGAGGTTCTTAATGAATGGTAGCTGGATTTATATAACTGATGTGACACACTTCCTGCACACATGCATGCAGGGTGAGAGCTCTAGTCAGAGCTGTGCCAAACTCTTCAGCTGCAATCCCTGGTAGGATCATTGCAAGACTCATGAACAGTTGGAATGGAAGCCCAGCCATCCCCGTTACACATATCCAAGAGTCTGAAGCTGAGGCTTTAAACACATCAGCTATGATCACTCAGCTAGTGAATGACCAAAGAGTTGAGCCCAGGAGTCCCTGAGACCCAAGCTCTTCTTAACACAAGTAATTCTCTAGTACTTGAAATACTTGGCTATCCATCTATCCCCACTCACCCACCTACCCACCCATCCACTCGTCACTCTATCCATCCATCCATCCATCCATCCATCCCCTCACCCACCCACCTACCTACCCATCCACCCATTCATCCGTCCACTCCCCCATCCACCTACCCACCCATGCACTCATTGCTCCATCCATTCATCATCCATCATCTGCACATCTTTCCGCTATACATAGCTGATCAAAATCACTGTTTCTAGAGTGAGACTGTCTAGACTGGAATTTTGAATCAATTATTTCCAAGCTGGAAGGTTATAACTTCTCCAGGCCTTGGTTTCTCTTCTGTAATGTGGGGCTCAGAGTATCTTCTTAGGCTGTTGTATAGGTTAAATGAAGCAGGAAGAACATTCCAGGTTGAGGAAGGAGCCAGTGCAAAGGAAGCAGCTGAGGTATGTGTGTGTGTGTGTGTGTGGGGAGAGTTACATTATGAATGAGTCCACCTATGATATTTTTATTCTGCAGGTCCTGGCTCCTGTGAAGAGGCAAAGCTTCGTGTCCTGCAGTTCATTAAGGAAACAGAAGAGATTGTTTCAGTTTCCAACACTTCTCGGTTCCCTCTGGGGGAGAGTTTCCTAGTGGCCAAAGGAATCTGGCTGACGAATGCAGAACTCAGCCTTCCTAGGTTTTTCCCATCCCGAGAGGCCTTCTTTGAGAAGTTTCTGCATGGGAGCGATTACACTATTCAGCTGGCAGCTCAGTCCAGTGAGTGCTTCGCACTCAGGGCTTCTTTATCTCTAAAGAAGCCAGAGCTTGCATGGGTCCCTCCTCCGTCCTCTCCAGGGCTTATATGATTGGTTTCTCCAGGCTGGGGAAGAAAAGGCAAAGTGCCTTTGTGACCTGACTCAGAGCTGGCATACTGCACGTGTCTTTAGAATGACCCAGGTTTTTCAGCTGAGCCACTGTGGGGCAGGGTTTCATATTTTGTATTGCAGGGTACACCTGTGACTGTGTGAAACCACATAGTATCATTAAAACATAGGAGACTCTAGTAGTTCAACAAGTCCTAGTAGTGGCTTGTTCCAAAGATACAGGAACACTGTGAAGAGGGAGAGAGAGAGGAACCTTCATTAGTGAAGGTCTATTGCACACACGAACACTTGAAATCCTGAGAGTGTCTCCAAAGGTAACATCATTCCCTGCATGTGATGACAGAGGAATGAGCTGGGGGAGCCTTCTGTCTCCTCAAGCCCTAGGAACAACTTTACCATATTTTACTTTGCCTTCCACTAAGCACATGCCATTCTCAGCTGATGACCAGATCTTTGCATTAATATTTTCAGGAGGACAAAGTTGTAACCACCATCTATGACTCTTTACAAATGGGGAAACTGAGCCTCAGCTTAAGTCAACTGTTTACCCATCAGATAACTTGCAAAACCTGGATGGGAATTTTGGTGGCCTGGGCCTTAGTTTCATTCCCTTGCAGCCTGTGTCCTGTCTAGCTGATCTCAAGGCCAGCTTGGGTCATGCCAAGGCTAGATTATCCAAGAGACTGTACTCTTTCTCCTCTGCCCTCAGCCTGCCCTGAACCCTCTGAGTTCTCATAGACCCCACTCCTGCTGGGTAGGGTTCCATAACTGATCTGCCTCTGAATCTTCCCTGGGCTCTCTATTCCTTTCCAACTGTCCCAGCAGGGTCCCTGTCTGGAGTTTCCTGGGCTTTGCTGACAAACAGGACAGCTGTCCTCCCCCAGCAATATCTGCACATAGTCAGAGTGCATACCCACTGCTGCTGGCTCAGGATGGGGTTTCTACCATCCATGGCCTCTAACTCCCAGCACTTTCTCTGTCTCCTGCCTCACCCTACCAGATGCCTCTCACTAGGACAAGACCTGTCCTGAGGCCCGCGGGGCACCTGAAGAAGAGTACAGCTCTGTAATGGCAGTGAACCAGCCCGTCACCCCCTTCCCACTCCTTTTTTCCTTTCCATCTGCTGCTCTCCCTCTGGGCCCAGGCACCTTTTCTCACTGTTTCTTCCTGAGGGATTTGGGGATTTCTGCCTTTTGACAAGAAACAAGTGATTCTGGGTTGTGGGTGAGGACAGAGTTTGACATGGTTGAAGAAAAGTGGCATTAATGGCCCTTCAACTACATGTGGGCTTCAATTCACCTGACTGTGTGGCAGGTGCAGGAGACAGAGGTAGCACTGCATCACGGCATCCCTCACACAGTGACGCTTCATCACCGACACCATCCACATTCAGGCACTGCACACCCAAGTCATGAAAAATATTGCTAAACTCACATAACAATATCAAAACATTACATTTTTGTGGGGCTCCTTTACTGGTGGTGCAGGGCTGTGTGCAACCTGTGAGCCTGGTCTAGGGCCTAGTGAAGGTTGGCAGAGCCATAAGAGGGTTGAAAGAGGAATGCACACAGCTGTGCCTGGACTCAAGGATCACATTTACCCTGTTCTGTACCAGATCCATTCTGCAGATGACTAAACTGAGTTGCACAGAGGTTGTCCCTTTGCTCGTGATCGCACAGCTAAGTGGGGTAGTGCCAGAGTCTAGGCAGAGGTGTGTCAGATCCTAGAGCCCTGTCCACTGCACCGAACTGCTCCAAAGATAGGTCCCACTGTCCCCAGACAGACTCTGACCGTGGGTTGGTGGCACTCTTACATGTACAAGCTCTCCCCTCTGGAGTCTGGAAGACCATTTCTGAAGTTACTGTAAGATAGCTACTGAAAGCCTTCTGTTCTGTAGCCTGCCTTTATTCATGTAGGACAATCTGGTCCACATTCATGACCTACCCAAGGGCCCATGGTAGTATTTCAAGGGGAGATGTTTGCAGATAAGTAGGAAGGCTGTCTTGTGTTGGTGCAGGGATGTGTTCAGCTGTTCTCAGGGACAGGGCAGGTGTCACTTTCTATTCCTCTCTTCCTGTGACTCCAGCCTTAAACTTCTATCAGCGCTACCGTGCTTCCCAGGGTGACCTAACTGCAACAGCTGCCCCTTGGTGGCCAGACCCCTACATGCCACAGTGTGATGCATTTGGAAGCTGGGAGCCCAGACAGTGCCACATGGGGACTGGTAAGTGGGACCTCAGAAGCTAAGTGACACCTCTCCTTTTTATGTGGCGCAAAAGCCCCACCACGGGAGGCAGGTGACCTGGATTCCTGGCCCCACTTTGGCAGTTGAGCTGTTCCAATTGTTTCCCTGTAACAAGAACAGGAGCCTCCAACTGGTTAGACTGGGGGTTGCGGGTTAGAGAGGCCAACTTGCTGGCAGGACAATAGATGCAAAGAGCTAACAGGCAGGAGAGCCTCAGCCACCTCCTGGTTTTTGAGCGTGTGGCTGTTTTCTAGGTTACTGCTGGTGTGTGGATGGGACAGGCCAGTTTGTCCCAGGCTCACTGACTGTCTACTCCCCGCAGGTCTTGCAATGTAAGTACAGTAAAAGCCCAAGAACTTTCCCCTCTGACAGCCTTGGGGAAACTCCGCCCCAATCCATCCTGACTCCAGCCAGACACCTTTCCTCGTGCACCAGGGCCCAGGGGCTGGCACTGACCTTGGCCCTTCTGCTGGAGCTCCTGGTGGAGTGGGAGAGAAGGGGAGGCCTGGCTCTTGTCCAGGGCATCGGCAGCTCACCTGTGGCTTATCACTGCCTCTCATCTGGATCTCCAGCCCCTGCCTCCACCTGAAGGCCAGCCCTGCCCAATCATGGCCCACTCTGTGTCTCAGAACTGCCAATGGCACACACTTTCATATCCCTGCGGCACCTCTACCCCTAGATGCATGGCTCTGGGATCTGGGGTTAGCCAGGGTCTCTGCTTTTCCTCAGTGTCCTGGGCCAGTCTATGAAAACTGCCCCTCTGTCCCCAGGCGCCTCCCGCTGTGAGCAGTCTCGAGCCAATGGGCTGCTTTCTGGTTGGAAACAGGCTGGATCCCAAGGAGACCCATCCCCAGAAGACCTGTTCACCCCAACCTGCCATGAGGTGAGGCTCTGGGGGCCCAGGAGGGTGTGAGGAGGGACGCCAGAGGGCACCCCAGCTGCTTGAGGTGACTCTCCCAGTTTTCAATTAATTTAGCATAGTAAAAATGTCTCAGAGAGTCCAGGGAGGGAAGTTTGTCCTGATCCTGGTAGACCCTGGTTATGCGCCTTTGAGCAACTTACCTTCTCTGTGCCTCAGTTTTGTTTTTCAACATAGGGATGGACCACATTTTTTGTGCCATCTAATGCTGGAATAGTTTTGGGACGTCCTGGAAATAGCTTTCATGAATACTCTTTGAGATTCGCTGGTACCTGTGCAGTTGCTCCTAAAGTCACCTTGGCCAAATCACACTGCTCAGGTCCCCAGGCCAAGTGCACAACATCACCCCATGTCCTCCTGGCTCCCTGGATGATTGCAGAAATTTCCAATCAGTGCAGCACAGGCATGAAAACTCACAGAGGAAGAGATCATGCCTGGACCCTTAAGCACCACTTCCCAGATAGGAGTCCCTGAGCCCATTTCCTTTCCCTAAGATAGGAATGACAGGAGTGTAACAGTCTCCCAGGGACTTGGTAAAGATCCTAAATATGGAAGTTTGTGAAGCTGCAAAGTGCTGTAGGATCCTCATTATTATCATCACTGGGTATTTATCACATAGCTTCTAGTTACGAATGAGCCTTGTAGAGAAATTATCCATATGAAAAAAAAAGAAATTATCCATATGATTTGGACATTTATCCTGTCTGACAACTACATGCCGCTGGGCTGGAATACAAGTCCGCTGCATGTTCTGGGCACTGATGCTCTCTTAGGAAGAAGGCAAGATGGGCGCCCCAGCCTCTGTGGACAGGGCTGAGAATTCTAGCGCACTCTCTAACTGTGTTCTAGCTCCTGCCCAGGGCCTTGGGCCAGTAGGTAGCATCTGGACTCTTCCTGTCCAGACTGAATGCTTATGTCCTCCAACTGGGAGAAGTCAGGTTGATAGAAAGTGTTAAGCCTTCACTGGGGTTTGAATCTTGCCTCTGTAGTTTACAAGCTATGTGGTAAGAGGCTCATCACCCCATCTCTCTGGGCCTCTGGGACAGTGAGTACAGCGGGACCCTCACCTCACCTGTGCCATATGGACTGTGCCACATCCTAGTAAATGGATGTCACAGTCATTGTCATTGCTGGCCTGCAGACCGGCACAGCAGGCTGAACAGTGGAAGAGCAGCAACCAAGGTGCTCAAGGCAATAGCAGCAGCCAGGATGTGTGTGGCAGGCAGGCAGCTGCTTTATGCCAGGTCACTTGTGTGCCTATGATTTTCACCTGCAGAAGTGGCCAGAAGGACTTTCCTGTGGGAGGAATGTGCTCAGTGGCAGGTCCTTATGTAGGGAAACTGAGGCCCAGGGGGCTGAAGTGGTGTGCTTCGGGTCCCCAGAGTGGTGGATTCTGTTCCCAGGATCCACGGCCAGTGCCGAGGGTGGTGGCTGCCTTGTATGGTATCTTTATCTGAGGTAGCATGCTTAGAGCTCTCTTCCAGTGCTGCTCATTCAAAACCACTGCTGCCATTGCTGGAGGTGGTGCAGGAGTATGGCCGTGGCTGGGGCTCAATGAGTTCCAGGCTTCAGCCTGGATCTGCCCCTCACCAGCTCAGGGATGCTGCTCCATTGTGAACCTCGATTTCCCCACGCTTAAATGGGGCAACTGTTCTTCTTGCCTGTAGAGTTGGTACAACCATTGCTTCAAATTAATTATGTGGAGGTTGCAGATGAGGTAGTGGCCCCTTCTTAGAATAGCACTTTCTTATTTGGGGAAGTTCTTACCACTTGTTTTGGACCAAGAGGTGGGCCCTCAAAAAACCTTGCATTGATAGCTGTGGCTTTTCTCAGACAGGAGAGTTTGTCATGATGCAAGCGTCAGGCACCGGTACCTGGTGTGTGGATCCTGTGTCAGGAGAAGGCATGTGGCCCAGCACAAATGGCAGCACCCAGTGTAAGTGCTTTTCCCAGCCTGGCTGCCCCACAGCCTCCCTGGCAACCCCCTGGGTGTAGACCCCCACAGCTGGCTTCCTATCCCCACCCTGCTGCTTCCCCAGCAGTGGGGTACAGCTCCTGACTTCATCTGTAAAACAGGGTGATCTTCTCCCACCTTCCCTGCCTCAGGGAGAGGGCTGTGCTCTGTGACAGTGGTGACAGCCTTGGTGCCTCTCCCAGGCGGCACGGTGCTGTTGAAGGCTGAGCGGCAGCAAAGCCCTGCTGCAGTGCTCCACCTGGCCCTGGGCGTCCCTTCTTGCCCTGCAGTGTGGGGTCCTCAGTGAAGCGCAGGGTGTGTCCCTTAAGGGCAACAGGCTGACAGTGCCCCTGCCCGAGGCCGCTGATGTTCCACTGTTGTCAACCAGGCTTGAGCTGCTTGGCTGGGCCAGGAGCCCCACACACGGGCTCCTGGGGGTTTCCTTTGGCTTCTCTTGCCTCTCTGTCACTCATGCTTTGGGATCTTGTGAAAAGCTCTAGTCAGACTTAGAAGGATGCAGACACTGTCTTCACCTTGCCTTCACTCCCTCTGGCTCTGCTGCCTGCATGGTGTCCATCCCTTTCCTACTCTTCCGGGCTGCTTTTCACCTCCACCAGCATCTCCTCCAGGAAACCTTCACAGGTGTCCCTTGCGTGGCTGGGCTCTGTGCTTCCATTGGCTCCTTGTCGTCCCCATCCCATTGACCTGCACTTGGTCATGCACTTAAATCTCTTGTGTTTCCAAGTGCCTTGAGGGCAGGTATGGAAATGGAGAGAAGACAGATTCATAGGAATCCTGTCCATGCAGGCAGGGTTAGGGTGGGAATGAGTGACGGGGAAGGCTGTGCTGGATAAGGAGGAGCCACCTGCTGGCCCCACCTGGCTTGTCTCTGTGTGTCCAGGCCCAGGACTCTGTGATGCTCTCCGAAGTGGAGCCCTGTCCAGGAGAGTCGGCCCAGGATACATCCCAGCCTGCAGGGAACAGGATGGGAGCTTTTCCCGAGTCCAGTGTGACCCAGCCCGGGGCAGCTGCTGGTGTGTCCTGGACAGCGGAGAGGAGGTGCCCGGGACCCGTGTGGTGGGCAGCCAGCCTGCCTGTGAGCGTAAGTCCTGAGCCCTGCAGGGCTGTGGGCCACACATCCCACATCACTTCCTGTACTCTGTCTGGGTGCAGGTAAGAAGCAAGGACTATGGGAATGGGACAGGGGCAGGAAGTGTAGGACTGATGTTATGCTGCTGATTCCTGTGACGCTGGAATTGTGTCTACTTCCTGCAAATGCTCATTGATGGACTAAAGTTGACCAGGGAACCTCCAGAGCTGGCACCTGAGGAAGCCGAGTGCTGGCCAGGGAGGGTCGGGTTTTGGTCTCCTGAACTGGCCCTGAACCGGGGACAAAGCCCATTTCTATCTCAGAAACTTAGGATGGATGCTTCTTTCCCTGGGTGCTTCAGGTACTTGTGGAGGTGTCAACTTCATCACTTTTAGTTTCACAAACTGTCTGAATATCAAATCTTGAAATATACATATTATGATATATAATAGAATACTGGAAATAATTGTTACATATTAAAATGTTTTATATATTGCTTATTTTTTTGTTTCTTCTCTGTACTCAAATCATAAAGCATTGCAGTCCTTTTGGAATTTATGTGAATGGGTAGGCTGGACTGTCTGTGCATAGGAAATGATACAAATGCACGAAATAGTATTTGTTACCAGTTGGGCCCAAGCGGTCTGGAAGGCTTGAGAAATAACTGCCATGAATGAGTCTCCTTTTGCCACAGTGGCCTTTCCTTTGTTCTTACTTTTCACTCACAATATTTTTTTCTAAACTTTCAATCTCTAAGCCACATTTGGAGTGGCAGAGAGCTTTAATGAGGTCCAGTGATGATGCCTCTGCTTTCCACGCCTAGGAGGATGGGAGGAAGGGGGTGGGAGCTGTCCCCCATTCCTAAGCCTCACTCCTGCATACCCTACATGCGCCCAGGCCTTCATGACCTGTGTTCCCCACTTTGCCCTCCTGTGTGGGCCCAGCATCCTCCTCACCTTGGTCATCTTCAGCAGCTGCCACCAGGCACAGAAAAACCTGCTGTGTGCTTCTGCAGTAGGGAGGCAGCTGACACCCACCCTAAGTCCTCTCTGTGTCATCCGGGAGTGGCTGTGCTGTCTGCAGCCCAGGAAACAGATGCAGACGATGCTACCAGGGTCACCCTTGCTCAAGGTTCTGTCAGGATCAGAGATGCGGGCTCTTCTAGGAGTGGGGCAGAGAGAGGGGAAGCCAGCCCAGGAGGGGATCCCAGGACTGAGGGTGCATGGGAGCTCAGCCCCGTGTGGGTGCCCACACGCCTCTTCTCCCTCCCTTTAGGCCCTCAGTGTCCGCTTCCCTTCCTGAGCGTGTCAGACGTGCCTGGCGGAGAGATCCTCTGTGAGAGAGCCTTGGACCTGGGAGAGGCCACCGTCCAGCAGTGCCGGCTGTGGTGTCGCCAGGGATACCGGAGTATAGTCCCATCGGGACTGCTGGAGTGCAGCCTGCAGAGCAAACACTGGGTGTCACAGCCTCCCCAGCCCCTGGCCTGCCAGCGTGAGTGGCCTTAGGGACATGCGCCCTGCTCCTCTTGGGGTCAGAGCTGAGGACGGGAGCACGGATATAGGCTACTTTGTTTTCCCTGTGGAATACAGCCCGAGTGGCACCAAGAGCAGGACAGGGGATGCTTTCTTCACAGGCCCCTGGAGTGAGCTTTATCTGTGGCTTCTCTGGTGCCATCTGCTCCTTGGGAGCATTTCTGTCATTCTAGCTCTCCCGGGATATTCCGCAGAGAGTGACCATGGTACTGATATACCTATGGCCGCACCTCCAGCCTCTGAGAGTGATCTGCTCCAGCAGCCTCTCCCCAAGGACTCCCCGGACCTCCAGGACAAATACCCAGCAGAGCAGAGGCCCTGGGCCTGGCTCCAGGAGTACCCTTCTCCTGCTGTTGCCTGAACCTACTTGCCACATGTGAGAAAACATGGGCATGGCTGTGAGTGACACTGTGCTCTGAAAGCACCTGGCTTGGCAAAGCTTGATGACCAGGTAGGGGCAGACAGAAAGGACTCACACTCTGCCCAGAAGAGAGACCACATCCAGGGACTGTCATAAGGCTCTGGGTAGCTGCCCGAGTGTCAAGGACAGGGTTTGATAGATACAGAGCAATCTAGGCTCGAGAGGAGAATCTTCACTAAGGAAAAGGTTAATATGTGATTTGGCTAAGTAAATGGCCTGTTCCTTTGATTATAACAGAGAAGCCCAAGCTGAAATAAAGACCAGGCTGATCACCAGTGACTCTAGAGCAAGGAACTTTGGGGGAAGAAAGTGTTGTGGGTCTTTGGTTCCCTAAAGTTGAGTGTGGAGCTGCTATGTGTGGTTGTGCAGCTTGTACACTAAACAACCCCAGGGAATGTCTACTCTTGAACCCCCGAAGCATAGAGCTGCCTTGTTTGCCTGCAAAATAATGAGGGAGATTTTCCAAGAAGATTGTCGAGGATTCTCCTGATTTAGAGACTGGGGACTAAACTTGGTGAGGGTGAGAAATAATTCCAAGACAACCAGTTACGTCAGGAATTAGTGGACTTGAAGGATGATGGTGTAAAATGTCAGTGCTTGTGTGTTGTAAGTTAAAAAGATGATGAGTTATTTCCATAGAGGAAAAAACCCCAAACAACCCTCATGGCTCTGCCTTCCCGGCTACTGACCTCAAGTCTCACCTACAGGGCCGCAGCCGTGGCAGACTGTACAGACCGGAGTACACTTCCGGCTCCAGCTCCCCCCAGGCAAGATGTGCAGCGCTGACTACAAGGGCCTGCTGCAGGCATTCCAGGTCTTCATACAGGATGAGCTGATGGCCCGTGGCTTTTGCCACATCCAGGTGAGCTGAGTCTTCCCACAGGAGGGCCTGAGTTGAGCACCAGGTTGCTATCAGAGAACCTGGGGCTCAAAGGAACCCAGGACCCAAACCAACCCTTTACTGCTTTCGTCAACCACCAGCTGAGGCCCAGACCTGGAAAGACTTTGTCCAAAGTGAACTGTGTTGTGGCTGAACTAGGGGCCATGCTTGCCCCATCGTGGGCATTTTCTCCCCATAAACATGTCAAATGCGTAACAGGCACCTACTGTGTGGCAGGCGTAAAGCATTCCTTGCCACAGATTATTCAAAGTAATCCTCTTACTACTGCATGAGGAAACAAAACCAGGTGCCAGGAGCCCTCTTCTTGTCAGGCTACTCTCTAAAACCATTAGAAGCAAAGTCATTTGCCTGAGATTTCTCATACTTTACTGAAATCTCAGGCCTGCTTGGACCCCTTTACTATACTGAAGTCACTCTTTCATTCATTGATCCTTATCATCTAAGTGTCCGACTGCCTTTTATAAGGCAGGCGTGATTTTAGGTCTGAGAATTGTCACCGATTGCTTGACCTAGACACCAGTTAAAGTGGTCAGCATGAATGTCAATTCTTAGCATACACTTGCAATGAGGAAAAGAGCACAGCATGAACCGAACTCAATGCCCGTTTATTTGTCCAGAGGTGGCTCGCATTTTAAGCAGAGGAGAATGTGGAGAGGGGTTAATGAGGGTTCGATAGAGTCAGGGAAGAGAAAAATTACAAAGAGCTGGAAGAGGGGCTGCGTCCACATGAAGCACATCTGGGTTTGCCAGTTAGCACTTAGTAAATGTAGGCTCCCACCATGGAGAGAGGCTGGACACTGGGGCCTGGCTTCAGGTGTGGGGTGGAGGAAAAAACACATTTTCTTGGCTGCCTTGAGCTCTTAGGTAGGTGCTCTAAGGAAGGAATAGTGTCATACTGAGGTGCAGCACCGAGTCAGTAGAACCATGGTCATGTTGCCTCTTTGTAGGCAGAGGCTGAGGTCCAGAGGGAGAGGGCCCAGAGAGTCTGGCTAGTGACTGGGCCAGGAGAATATCTGCAGTATGACACCAAGTCTTTGCACATGGGGACTCAAGTCTGGGAGGACATGGTGCTGAGCAATTGCATATTAGTGCTGGGAAAAGCCCAGGAGGGAGGGAAAGCAGGGCAGACATGGGGGAAGGTAAAGAAGTAGGAGTGGCCTTGGAGAGAAGGAGCAGGGAAGGCCTGCCCAGGAGATGCCACTGAAGGGGCGCTGGGCTCAGTGAGGCTGAAGCCCATGAGGACCTCAGAAGGGTGGAGCTGCTGGGATAGGAACACAGTCACTATGATTCACACTATCGAGGGCCCTGCATGGGCAGGGCGCAAGGAGAGAGGAACTGGGGTCCGGGGTGTGCACATCGCTTGGGGCCACATTGCCATGGTTAGGACAGTGTCTTGCTCAGTATGTGATGGGATGCCAGAGTCTGACAGTGACAGGACACACTGTGGGTTCCAGTGTTTGCTGTGAGGAGAGGGGACTTTCGGGGGCAAGGATGGGAGCAGCGACTCCTACAGTCATCAGGCAATGGTATCGGTGCCCCACTGAGAAGCAGAATTTGACAATGTTGAGAGCTCATGGGGTTGGGTGCAAGACAACTTGGCCCAGGGAGAGAAGCGTGAGGGTGACTGAGGTTTGGCTCCAGTGTCTGGGAGGAGATGAACGCCGTGTTTACTGACAGAGGAACACTGAAATGCTCATAGCAAGGATCAAAGCATTCCAGAGTCCTGCACACCTGAGAGTGAAGACAGGGATGAAGATAAAGATGGGGTTCCAGAGGCAGCCTGGAGGTCTCTGGGACAAGATGTCAGGGTATGGGATTAGGAGGTAGAGCGCTTCCAAGGCAACGCAGGTCTTCTCTGGAAGTAGTTAATGGCAGATGCATAAGTTTCCAGACAGGCAGATCTGGGTCCAGCCTCAATGCCAGTCCTTCTGCCAGCATGAACTGGAATTTCTCCAAGCAGGCATGGCTGAGCCGGGCCTTAATGCCATTGTGAATGGGACAGGGGATGGGAACCCCTGCCATAGCGAGCCAGGCTGAGTGAGGTGAGATGCATGCAGAAAACTTGGCTCTTCACACCCGCTGAGGGGTAGGCGAGTTCTGCAGGGAGGTGGGCTTGCACCCCAGGTCCACTGCTTGCTGGTTGAAGGGGCTGAGGCAGTTCCTCAGCTTCTCTGAGGCAAAGCCCCAGGTGTAACATGGAATGCTGATTTTTCCCAACTCCAAGGGTTTGTTCTAGAGATTAAACTAGCTGACCTGCTTAAAGTACTTCACACAGGCCTGACTGGAGAATGTCCACAGACACTGTGCCATGTTGCCTTGTAAGAGTGCCCAGTGCCTGGCACACAGCAGGTTCTTGTTCAAAGACACCTGTGTGAAGACTCACCTCCTCTCTCTGTACGGGGATGAGCAGGCTTCCAATGCAGACCTCAGCTCTTCCCCGACATGTGCCTCTGTTTGCTGTGTGTCCGGGGCTGCTCATTTAGAGTCTCTCAACTTGTTTCTTCAGGTCAGTGTGACTGATGCCTCCTCCCCGAAGCAGGGTGGAAGAGGCTCCAAGGAACAGCAGGAGCCTGCGCTGGCCCCTGCCACCTCCTACTCTGCCTCTGAACTGACTGCCTCCCTCTCATGCAGGTGTGGAAGACTGGGGCTCCCACCTCCCATCCTGTCTGTGACAGCTCCTCAGTACAGGTGGGGTGTCTGACTACAGAGCGTCTAGGAGTGAACATCACATGGAAATCCCAGTTTAAGGACATCCCTGCGACTTCGCTTCCAGATCTGTATGACATTGGTAGGCTTTTCTGTACTGTTGGTTGAAAAAGCCATGTCAACCTCTCTTGGCCTCAGTTTCTTCACCTTTCAACACAGCTGGCCGAGCCACAGTGCCTTCCTATGATGGCACAGGGAGAGAGTTATGTACTGACTGGGGAGAAGAAGGAGGAGGAGTGGGATGGGTTTTTTGATACCCCGGGAGAGACTGTCCTGCTTAGCTGGAGCTTTTCCATGGGGTGGAGTATAATCCACCTGCTTCCAACTAGATATGGGGAGCAGCACCCCCTTTTGTCCCCCAGTGGCCAGACCGAGGGTCCTGCTTAGCTGGAGCTTGCCTTCCACTCTGTGAAGGGACCTGAAAAACACTGCCAGGCTACAAAGCAGGCGGCAGACCCTGCTGCTCTTCTGTCCCCCACTCCATTGTGACAATAATCTGTGGGAAGAACATCCCCCAATGGCATTATGAGTGAGAGACCCCCATCCTGTCCTCCGGAGAGCCTGCGTAATGTGGGGACAGCTGGGATGCTTCTTCCTGGCTTTGGTGTGCAGGCAGTGAGGGCTGAGTCAGCAGCCTGCTCCAGTGTGGGGTTTGCCGAGTAGGGATCCACTCGGCTCCGGATAGCGCTCCTCTCCTCTCTTCCTAGGAACTTGTAGGTCAGAGCTGGAGGACTTCTCTGTGTTTACTGAATGCAGCAGCAGAAGGCCACGCTGCCTCTGGAAGGTCTTGCCTCTTCTATGTGTGAACCCCTTTACACCTGTTCTCCCTGGGGATCCTCGCCAACTGCAAGAGGGCTGTGCCTGGGTCTATTCTACAGATGTGAAAACGGAGGTTCAGATACAATGGCTCGCTGCAGGTGGAAGTGGCTGAGAATCTGGATCAGTTATGAGTTGTGGTCCTCTACCAAGATGGACAGAAGTGGCAGGAGCCAGAGACCTGGGTGGGGGAGCTACTTGTGCTTCTGATCCCTGTGTGAATTTCAGTTCGTCAAACCCCTTCTCTGGGCCTCCGTTTTCTCACTGTACAATGAGACTGCAGACCATACCTCTGCCTCCTTTTGAGGAGGATGCAGAAAACAGTGAGGTGAACCCTGCCTCACCCTTGTCTTACAGAAAGGGCCTTATTGGGAAAGGACCTCCTCGGGCGTTTCTCAGATCAGGTCCAAAGCGGCACTTTCCAGCTTCATCTGGATTCCAAGACGTTCTTGGCAGACACTTCCTTCCTCTTCCTGCAAGGCAACAGCTTTGCAGCCTCTCCGAGGACATGGTTTGGGTGCATGGAAGGATTCTCCCGAGTCTCAGCTACCAGCAATGCCAGCGGGGAGCCTCTAGGGTGTGGTAGGTAGCCCTGTCTCTGGAATGCGGTCCTGAATCCTCAGGAGGCTGTAGGAAAGGCTTCTGGGCTCTGGAAAGTGGCCGCTTTGCACTCAGTGGAGGATCTCTCATGTATTTAGTAAAGGGAAGCTTTCCACCGTCCACTTTGCATGGATGCGTAAACATCACCCATAGGAAGCGAGGCAGGAGGAGGAAGCCAGTGTCTGAGGTTAGCCTTTCCATTCATTATTGTCTAGCCTGGAGCCCCTGTGTGGAGAAGGCAAGTGTCTACCCTGTGTCCTGGGTAGAGATTTTTTACACCTGGTTACAGCACTCTGTCACCTCCCCACATCCCAAGTGACCATTTTTTCACCCACAAGCTTTACAACTGAGGGAAAGGGCCAGGGGCCTGCTTGAGCTGCTCACTCTCTATCCCATGAGTGTCTTTGGAGGTCATTTTCTTAGGAAGGCAGCTGTAAAGTCCTCGATGAAAGGTGGTTAGTGTCCTCTCACTACCATAACAAACTAGCACACGTGTGATCATCCTTCAATTCTGTGGGTTGAATTCTCACAGGAGTTTCATGGAGTAAAACCAAAATGAGCACAGGGCTGCCTTCCTCCTGGAAGCCCTGAGGAACTGTTTCTCCCGCTTTGTTGTTTCTAGGAAGGGGGCACATTGTGTGGGGGCGCCTTCTTCCCTCTGAGGTCAAAGGCAGAAGTATCTCGGCTCTCTTACCTTGTAATCTCATCCCCTTCTGACTTAGGTGCCCTTTTAATGACACACAAATGGGTAATCCAGGTCACTCCTCCAGTGTAAGGCCGATGCGTTGGCAACTTTAATTCCGTCCACACTTTAATTCTCCTAGCCCGGCGTAGTCACAGGTTCTGGGAACTGGCATATGGACTTCTTTGGGGGCCACTGTTCAGTCTATCACCAAAGCTTTGAGGGTATCTGGAGGAGGAGGAGCCATCTTCTCGTGTAGAGTGAGATACAGAGGCATTTTTATTGAGCTGAAGAAGGATGTTCTTAGCTATTTTTTCCATTATTTACATTGGTTGTAATGCAAGAGATTCATACTTCTTCATTTTCTGAAATCCAGACAACATTGTGAATTCCACACAGGATTAGAGATGCAGCTAAATCCAAGCACAGAGAACAGAAACACAACCGCTTCCCACTGATATTTACAGAGTATGTTGCAGTTGGCAACGTGACTTTACAAATATTTAACTCTCTCAGTAGCCCTTGGTAGCCAGTTACCTCCTGATCAGACAGAGGCTGAGGCCCGGATGATATGAGATTGTGGGTCTAGTGCCCTGAGAAGGCAACACTGAGAGAGATCCATGGTCACCTAAGCAACCAGTGGGCTGGTAACCCCAGTTCCTGGGTCAGTCCATGATTTCTCATTCCACCTTTGCAGAGGTGCCCAGAGAGTGAGTGCTAGAAGCGGGAATAGGATTGCCTGGTACTGCCTGCTAGACTGGGTGAAACAGGGCCACAGAGTGGGAGAGTCACCCAGGGACATCTGTCACCATGATCTCAGACTTCAGTAGGAAATGTCCTTGGCTCCATTGCCAGGACTCTGAAGTTATGTGGTATCTGAGTATACATATGTGTGTGTGTAAAATAAAGGGGCTGGCTGGAAATGTCATACTAAGGTCCCTTCCAGAGAACTAGACTCATCGAGATTGTGTGCTTCTGTCCACTTAGAAATAGGTGAGGAATAGTTAGTGAGGCTGATTTTGCTTGAGAGGGATCCTGTGCAGTTCCAGGCAGGCCCTGGTCCAGCAGTGGGCCTTAGGTGGTGAGGGCAGTAGAGAGCTCTGCCAGGAGCCACAGGGTGGTACTCAGGGAGGGGCCCAGGGACAGGTGTTGTCCAGGATGTACCTTCTCCACAAGAACCTTTTTCTGTAAAGGGCCAGATAGCAAATATTTTTGGGCTCCTTGGAACATGCAGTCTGTTTTAGTGACTCTACTCAGTCATTGTAGGGCATTTATTGGTAAGTCACTGGGTTCCAATAAACCTTAACTTACCAAAACAAAAGGCAGGCTACATTTGGCCCACATGCTATAGTATGATAGTGTCACCTCACAGTGAACCTACATTCTGCTTCTCAGCTGCCACAGAATTCCACTACTCACAGAGACTGTCAGTCACATGCCTCAGCCCCACACCCTTACTCTAAGCACAGAAATGTCCCAGATAGAATGGGCAAGTTACTGAAGGCCTTGGGTTTTCAGGACCTGTTACAGTGCCCAGTATCTTTTAGCTGGTTTCTGAGCTGTGTGTGGCCTTATTAGAATATCGGTGCAGATAATTCAGTAAGACTAGTTCTACATAATGGATGAGGAAAACAGGGTGCTTAATTACGTGCACTGCTAGGAAGCTGCTGTGTGGGCCTGGAGTTTCGTACTGGCTCTGACCCTTTCTTCTTGTAGGATCCAGGCAACATGACTTAGCCTCACTGGGTGTAATTTGAAAAATAGGGATAATGATGCCTATTTCACGGGACTGGTTTGGAAAACATGAAATAGTTAATGTAAAGCACATCTCTTAGACGTAACCAAGTCTCAAGACATGGTTCTTCTGTCACTCACATGTTCAGAGAGTTAAGCTCTACTCCTTCTGCTTCCAGAGTCTTTGTCCTGTCTTCTGCATTGCACACCTCCCTTCTCAGCAAGGGAGTCCTAGAGGAATCATAGCCTCTGCTTCTTATAACCACCCTCACTGGCTCTTTTCCTTCTAAAACACATCTGGAACACAGCTGTGAGGCTACCAGCAGAGCTTTGTCCTGTGGAAACAAAGCAGGGTTTCTGTGTGTCATCTCGGGGGTTTATTCTAGATGACCCCCTTGGAGAACAGTGGCCTGGGGCCAGGGGAATGCCCAGACCCTGTGACGCACTGAGGGGTGACAGCCCTGAGCATGGACACCTTGCTTGCTGTTCTGACACTTGGGTGTTTTTCTCCCTCCTCCTGGGACCAGCCATGGGACTTCCTTTGGAGTTATGTGCTGGCAGTCTTCTTGTAGATTGGCTCATTAATGAAGATCACAGGGAAACTGTCTTAAGTTTTCCATTTTTTGATCTGAATGACATTAACTTTCACTTATTCACGATCCATTCTTATAACAGAACTAATTCCCTGTAGCTACTTTTTCTAAAGTAATGTACTATGGCTCCCTCCCTCCCTCTTTCCCTTGCTTTTTCCCATCCATCCATCTAAGCTTTAAAAATACAATTAGGCACCAAAGGCACATTTCCCCCAATTCTGGTGAGGGATGTAGTTGAAGGCGGGGTCTGGTTGCTGCTGTGGATTATCCACCCACTGCCTCATTCTGACTTCTAGGAGTGCCTTTTGGGTGGAAAATAGGAAAAGACCCTTGATGTGAGGGACAGAGGGGAAAGGATGGGAGGAAACAGCGTATGGGTTTCTTTACCAGGAAGGAGGCCTAGGATGTGTAGGTCTGAAAGTCAAAGATAGATCCCACAGGTGTGGTGTTACACACCTGTAATCCCAGCACTCTGGGAGGGTGAGATCCAGAGGATTTCAAATTTAAGCCAAGCCAGGGCTAAATACTTTGCAAAATCTTGTTTCAAAATGCATGCACATGGGCCAGGGATTTAGCACAGTGGTTTTGCTGCCTGCCTTGAGAGTGAGGCTGAGTTTGATCCCAGGTACCAAAAAAAAAAAAAAAACAAAAAACAAAAAACAAAAAACCACACACACGCACACACACACACACACAAAGGACTGGGAGGTGCGGCTTTGCACAAAGACCATAGGTTCAGTCCCAGTACCACCATAAAGAAAGGTAGTTCCCCACTGTCCTTTCTGGGCTCCTTGTGTTTTGGAGCCTGGAGTACTCAGGCCGGCCCATGAGTTTCAAGAGTACTTACTTGAAAAGAGTCACAGCTCTAAAGCTCTGGAGATGATTATCAACAACCTGACTCAAAGAAGTAATGGAACTCCTCTCTGAGAGAAGGTATTCTTGTCTAGGGCAGACTGGACCACACCATTTGGTTTCCCAGCCATGGCTTGAGTTTCTGACTTACTCAGAAATGCCAAGCAGAGGCGCAGACCAGAGATAGCAGCTGCTGAATGAATGCTGGCCTCCCCCAGCCACTCCACCTCTATACTACAGGGTTTTGGTTTGGAGGTAAAGGAACAGGTTCAGCTCTCACCTCTAGTCACCTTGTGGCCTGGTCAACCTTGACCTTTCGCCTCAATTTTCTTTAGTCTGGGAGAGGATGATCCCTTTCTCATAGGATCCATCCCAAAAAAGCACAATAGTAAGTCTTACAGGCAGCCTCTCACCTGACACTTAGCCTCCTCACCTGTGAAACAGGGATAAGAGGCAGACTCATGGTGACACGGATGCCAGGCACAGAGGAAGGTAGGGAGGTGAGAAGCTCCCACATGTCACTGGGATCAGCTCACTTCTGGAGTCATTTGACAAACTTCAGGATCTGAGCAGGGAAAGAACACAGAAAGATCCTCCTTCATCCACACTTCTTGGAGCATTAGAATCAGTGGGGCTGATTCTTGCCTCCGGGTGGGGTGCCTTGGACTCCAACTTGGATCTCCTGAGAGAAACCCTCTCTCAAGTTAGGTTTCTCTTTTCCCAGCCTGTGTCATTTTAGGGAAGGGAAATGAGGTGGTACTGGGAGTGTCAAAACCCAGGGAAAGAAGCCCTAAGAAGTGGCAGATTAGCAGCACAACACAGAAAGGGCTAAGACATATGAAAGAAACAACCTAGAGTGTAATGGAAAGAGGCCTCACTCGTGGGGGTCACATGTGCTATTTCTGAGTCAACCTGAAACCCAGAAGCCCCGATAGAAGTACTTCTCCTAATTTCATGCCCTGGTGTCCCATCCACCTCACCTTTGTCCCAGGAAGGAACAACACTATTAATGACTGCCAGCCAGGAGCAGGCTGCTCACCTCAGGTGATAGGGCAATGAGCCGTTGGAATTTCCCAAGGTCACCCTGTTTGGAGGGAGTGGGCAGCATCAAGGTTGGTTATAAAAAGGACTTCCTCCAGAGTTAAATGATGTCCCTTCATTGAGTACGCATGGGAACCCGGCTTCGTGATAAGTCCTGGATGTTCATTACCACTACATTCTCATCAGGTAGCATCACTGATCCCACTTCCCACAGGAGAAAGTGGAGCCTCAGAGAAGTCTGCAATAGTTCAAGTGTGGTGGGCTTTGGGACTTCACCTGAGCTCTCTGCACCCCACTGCCTTCCACCATGCCCTGGCTTTGGGAATGTTCCCTTCTGTCAGGCTGTGCCCCAGCTCCATCTCCTGTTGTTTGCAAACTGAGCTCTGGCTCACTAGCTGGCTGTACCCGGCCTTTTCCTTCCCATTCCTTAAGTCTGAACTCATTCCGTCTTGCCATTCCCTCTGCCTGGAATTTTGCTTCTCCTGAGGGCCTGCTTGTCATCCTGGTCTAATCGCCACCTCTCAGAGAGCCTCCTTGCTCTCCTATGTCCTCTTCCCTGCTGCCCATGCCTGACACCCCCGTTCCCACTAACACATCAGCACCCGGAAGTGCTGCTGCTCGACTGTCCCCTGGGCTCCAGAGCTTGAGGTACACTAGTTTCCCAAGGGAACTTTGTCAGAGCTGTGAGCTCCTGGGTGTTTCAGAACTGTACAAAAGAAGCACTGCCCTGCTGTTTAATGTGGTGTCTGTGTGTTCTTCCTAGTGATGTGTCCTGAAGGAAGCTATTCTCGTGATGAACAGTGTCTTCCCTGTCCTGTTGGGTTCTACCAAGAACGGGCAGGCACTGTGGCCTGTGTCCCATGTCCTGCAGGCAGAACAACCATTGCCGCCGGAGCCTTCAGTTGGACGCACTGTAAGTCCCGCAGGGCCGGTACGAAGGAGAAGCCTGAGGAGCTGCAGGTGCAGGAGAGCTGCACAGCCTCGCGCTGCAAATGCTTGGGGATCTTTTGTGTGTGGGACTGTCCTGACCATGGCGGGTATTCAGTAGTATCATTAGCCCACATTCCCTAGATGCCAGCAATATCCCTTCCCCAATTTCTGATGGGCAAACGTGACTCTGGATATTGTCAGGTGTCTCTTGGGTAGGAATGAGGGCCGTCTTGCTTACTGCAGTCATCAAAGGGGCTGGCCTCTTGGACATCTGTCCCTTGCCAGGCTCCGGGCCAGGCACATTACCTGTGTTGTCCCATTAAGTCTTCCAGTTAAATAATGCTAGCCTAACTTTTATGGACCCAAAGTCTCAGGCTCAGGCAAGTGACATAACTTAGCCAAAGCCACGCAGCTAGTATGTATTTGATCTTGGTTTTGTCTGATCCGAACCTTCTGAATTTTGTAAGTCAACCTTTTCAGATCAAGAAATAGAAGATATTTTCTGCCCATAAGAGTACTTCTTACTGTCATGGTGCCCATATTTCTTTCTGGCCCCAGGACCATATTTTCGTGTGGCCTTCCCACATGTCACATCATTTCACTTGGCTGCCTACCCATCACCTGATATGGATAAGGTTTCCCTTGCTGAGACATGGAACTTCCCTTGTGAGGCATCTTTTCATGTTAGTGTGAAATTTTGTCACTGTAAGGCACACCATCCTTACTTCCTATGTGAGCAATTTCTAGAACTTTTAGAGCAGACATCCAAAAGAGACCAAGTCACTGTCTTTGACATTACCTTTGTCAGAAGAGCAGAACTTGTGGATGAGTAATTCTAAGAAAGCTAAAATGGGAGGAACTAGGTAGGTGGGAGCCTACCTCTCCTCCAGAGTGGAAACTTCCCCAGGGACACAATGCCCTGCTCACCTGCTCCCCTTGTACCTACTCACCACAGAGCTTTGGTTCAGGGGTGGCCTCAAGGCCAGTGTGCACTGCAGCACTTTCCTAAAAGGGGACTGGTGCTCATGCTGGCCCTTCCACATGAAGGGGATGTGACAGAAATGGATGGAAACAGGACAGCAGCCAAGGCTTGCACTAGCCAGGTTCAGTCCCTGCTCTGTGCTCACATCGGTGCATGACTAGGTTACTGTTTCTTCTCTGAATATTCACTCTGTCATCTGTTACATGGCCCAGCAATACCTCACTCATGGGCATGTCTTGGTCTAGGCCACTCTTATCCATCACCATTGACTGAGTGGCTTAAATAACGACCATGTGCCTCTCCAGGTTCTTAGCCTGACGACCCGATGCCTTGGGGAAGGAACTCTTCCTGTTAGGTCCTCATGTGCCTTTCTCTTGCTGAATACATACAGAGCAAGAGAGGTCCCCTGTCTTCCTCTTCCCACAAGGGCATCATTTCCATTATGGCCCCATTCTAATGACCTCATCTGTATCTGTATCTAGTTACATCCTAAAGGCCCCACCTCCAAATGCCACGGCATCGAGGAGTGGAGCCTCCATATATGAATGGGGGCACAACATTCAGTCCCCAGCAAAGCAGAGTCACAGTGTTTCGTGTGAACTGCAAGCACTCCCCACCCACACACTTTGCTCACCCTTCTGAGCAGTAACAGGACTCTGGTGCATCATGCTCTCTGGACAGCATCAGTTTTAGTGGACTCTTACCTGGGATCAAAGTTGAAGCCCCCGTGGAGGTTTTCTTCATATCTAAGAGCTTCTCCATGATGTGTTCACTCTATCCTTCTGCCTTCTGAGTTACCCAGTCTGTGTTGGAATCATTCTGAAGAGAAATAGAATGTGCTGAGTTTGAAATGGTGCCCAGCAGTTGGAATCTTTCCCTGGTTTCTTTGTGGTGTTAAGATATTTTGAGAATCCCAGTTCCTCTGTAAGGCTGAGGTCTGCATGCTTACTTCTACTTGTCTCCTACATCTCATAGTACAGTGGACTCATTGGACCATGTTTGGGATTCTACTGATAACTAAGTAGCTGTGTATTTTTTGATATATTAGTTCACATTTAGCATGCATGACATACAAACTATTCTACGTAAAAAGTAGCTTTTGTAACCCCCAAGTTGTTATTAATTCATGGTTAATAATGTGTTTAATAGTCTTGAGATATGGAAGCTCACACATTATGAAGTCACTGTGTACCACAAAAGACTTTCTCCTACTTCCCAGCTTTAGAGAAATGAGTCATGGAATTCTCTTTGTATCATTCATCAGAAATGTATTGAGTCCCTGCTTTCTGCAAAGTATATACTAAGTATTTACAATGATTAAAATCTCTTTCCTCAAGGAATATAGGTACTAGTTGGAGAAGCTGAGTGAGTACATAAACACATTGTGATATAATTAAAGGTTTGGTATTTGGATGTTATGACAGCAACTTTGCTAGGGCTTGAAGGACCCGGATGGGTGGAGGAGTAAACTAGGGGGCCAGGTATAGAAAAGATGACCAGGGAGAGGCTATAGTCCCAGGACAAGGACAGAGATATTCATCCATGGATTTGTCCCCATCTCTTGATTTCGGAGGGAGCTTGTATTGTGTGTCACACACTGACCAAGCCAGTGGGATCATGTGAGAAAGACCAGTTCTAGGACCTGATCTTCAATTAAATGAATAGCAATAGCCACCCATCTTTCATTCATGGAAAAATGGAAATGACAACCACACTTCCCACAGGATGGAGAGATAGAGATGGAAAGATGCAGATAGATGGAGAGATGCAGATCCCAGGAGAACAGTTACCAGTTAGACAGAGCTAGCTGTGGTGCCTGGTGTGTCCAGTCCATTCAACTACTAGGATAAAATACCATAGGCTGGAGGCTTACAGGCAGTAGAACGTGTTCCTCGTGGTTCTGGAGGCTGGAAGTCCAAAATCAAGGTGCTGACAGATCCCGTGTCAGATGAAGTCACCGTAGATGGTACCATCTCACTGTGTTCTCACGCAGTAGGAAGGGCAAACGAGCTCCCTTGGGCGTCTTTCACAACAGCACTCACCCCACTCCTGAGGGCCGCACCTTCCTGAGAGCATTGTACTGAGACTCAGATTTCAACATAACACGAATGCTTCCTCAGGAAATGAGGATTGAGAGGTGTACATCTGGGTTTTGTTACTTTAATGAAATACCAAGGCAGGGTGTTTTATAAAGAAAAGATATTCACTGTGGCTCATGGTTCTGGGGGTGTGAGGCCTCAGGCCTGCATGGGAAGATGGTCCTAAGGTGATACAGCATCATGTGCTGAAAGCCAGGAAGCACTGTGCATCTGTTGGTGTCTCGTTTGATCTCTCTTCCTCTTCATAAAGCTACCAGGATTCAGCCATGGTGGCTCCACCCTAGGGACCCCCTCTAATCTTAGTCACCTCCTGAAGCTCCCTCTTCAACACCACACTCAGATTAAATTTCTACCCTTTCACTGCCTCAGCTCAGGGATCACTTTTCAATCATAGCAGGAAGCAGGACAGTGAGCAGCAGAGTCTGCACTGCCACAGCAGGGAGGCGGCTGCATCAGCAGGGTGCCCAGCTGGTGCCAAAGCCAGGGTCTGAGCAGTGGGATGCAGGGCAGAGTGGTGAGACACTGAAGGTAGCAGTACAATCTGCAGCAGGGCTGGGGGAACTGGCTTCTGCATCCCAACAGGGAGCCCAGGAGCTGTGCTTTGGTGAAGGTGGGGACACTGGGGCTCTAAGCTGGTGTCTGGGCCAATTGTTAGACTTGGTCACCCGGGAGTGACCTGGAGCCAGGGGATTGGAGGGGTGGACCCCAAAGGCCATCCTGAGTATGTCTGTCTCTCCTTCTAGGTGTCACTGACTGTCAGAGGCATGAGGCAGGCCTGCAGTGTGACCAGGATGGCCGGTACAGACCCAGCCAGGAAGACAGCACCAGTGGGAAGGCCTTCTGTGTGGACAGTGAGGGGCGCAGGCTGCTGTGGTCACAAACAGAGGCCACGCTCTCCGACTCTCAGTGTCTGAGTATGTGCCCTCCGTTAGACTGGCCGCTCTGGGGAGGGGCATGAGATGTGACTATCTCTAACATCAGTGTGATGAACAAACATCTTCACCTAGATCCAAAACTTGATGATATTTTAATCTTTATTTGGAATCATTTAAAAAGTAATTTTTAGACAATCTGAGACCCCACCCCTAAATACTTCAGCATGCCCAAATGGTAACATTTATAAAACTGAATCTCCCAAGTCTTTCTTTCACATAGGCAGATGATCTCTCTGAGTGTTTCTCCCTTGAATGAACATTGTAGAAAGACTGGGTATTGGGCCTGGTTCCTAAACTCCCTTGCTGGGTGACCCCGAGCAAGCTGCCTAACCTCTCTGGTCCTCGGGGCTTCCTGTCTGTTTCCTGAGACACTGTGAGGGTCACTATCATCCTGTAGCAGATCCTGAGTGCTACTCTGTGCTAGGCACAGTTCCTCTGTAAGTGGTCAAGAGCTACACCCAACATCCTGTATACAAGGCATGATGGGAATGTGCAGAGCAGAAGGGAGGATGGTACTCTTTGGGATCAGAAGCAGTTTAATCCCAAGGGGTCCCTTTGCTGCCTGTGTGGCCTTAGCAAGCCCTTACCCTCAACGGTCCCTTCATCTGTGAAATGAGGATGTCCTGGCCTGCCTTGTGTGCTTGTGCGTCATTGCATTTTAGCAATGACGGAGCCATCAGAAGCCATGGGAATTTCAGAATGAGAAGCAGCCTCAGCCTCAGAGACTGCCTGTTTCTCTGGGCTTAACCATGAGCTGGCTGCAAAGTCCTTCCATGCTGTGCTCTCCCTCTTCTTCTGCTCTTTAGGACTCTGCCCTCTTCCCACAGCTCCTCCGTCTGCCTGAGCCACCTGCTTCCCCTCCTTCTGCCTGTGTAAATCAGCCTGAGCTGGAGGCCAGATTCTCAGCATCTCTGTGTGAGGGCAGAGCCCAGAGTCCACGAGCTTGCGATGTTTACAGCAACCTCTGTGTTCTGGGGTACATGTTATTGTCTCTAGTGATCTAGAGGGTGAAAATGAGGCAAAGTGTAGACGTGTGCATCTTCATTTGATAGGGTAGACCACATCTAGATTATTTTCACTGTATGCGTGTGACTCTTAAACCCCAGTTTTCCATTACAACAAGCTGTGCCTCTACCTGGAGTTATCTCCTTCCTCCTTAAATACACACCGCCACCCCACACACAACTTCACATCCATATACATGCGCACACACACACATACACATGTTCACCCCATGTACACACACATGTCCATGTATGAACGTGCATGTACACACACACACACACACAC
>NW_022900917.1:75256998-75309077 GCF_012274545.1 Fukomys damarensis
CCCCTGGGAAGTTGTTACACCTGACTACAAACACTAGAGAAAATCCAAGTGAGAAACGTTCATCTACTGTTCAGGGCAGTTGTTTTGGTTCTCTGGCCAGGAGCTAACAAATCCCAGCCTTTTCTGGGGCAGGGTGGTCTGTGTGTCCCCATGGGCACGGTACAAACCCAACAAAAGTCTTACTCTTTCTCAGTCTCACTCCTTGTGGGCAGAGCTAACAATTGCGGGGATTGGGGCCAGCAGAGGCTTCAAGAGATCAACTGGGCAACTCCTTTCCAGGTGAAGCACAGGGTTCAGAGAGGAAGCCACTTGTGTGGAGCTCAGAGGTGTTCAGTGGCCACTCTGGGACCTTGGCCTGTCTCATCCCACTGACAGCTCTGCTCTGAGGATTGCTGAGCGCTCTTTGTGTTCTACCCCGCAAGGAGAGCACAAAGGAAGGTTTAATCAGCAGCAGAAGAAGCATACCCAATCCCAGCTCAGCTCTGACAGCTCTGAGGATGCCTCCCCATGGTGCTGGTTTAAGCACAGCCCCAGGCGGTCTTCAGCATCTTAGGCTTCTTAGGCAAAGCTGGGAGCTCCAGGCTTCCTCTCTAGATAGGCAAGGGATTTCCATATTAATAAGCTGCCCTCATTGGAATGTCAGCTTCTCTCTCAGAATCCCTCAAGTGCCTCTGAGAGGAACTTACTTCTTAGAAGGGAATTACAGTCTCAAACTGAAGGCTTTTGCCCTTCAGAACATGCAAAGGTCACAGAGTTCAGCTGTATACTTCCCCAGGCAGGTGTTTCCCTAAGTGGGATTTGCCTCTGCTGTACCCATTGCCACCCTCAGCCCATGCCCCACTGCTCCCTCCTGCACCACTGCCAAACCCTCTGCACTGCCTCAGTCCAACAGTTTCTCTGTGGTGCTACCAGCACAATTACTTAAATGGAAATTCTGCTTATGCAAGGTCCCTGCATTGCCCTTGGGATCAAGTGAGATTTCAGTTTCAAAGCATTCACTCTGGACTCCCCTCCCTGGGCTGTAGGTTATCCTGAGCTAGATTTGTAGCTTCTTTCTTGTTCTCTTCCAGAGAGGTGGGTATTTGCTGATAAGTCAAATTGTTCAGGTCATCTTCCTCCAAACTCTCTTTAAGGTCTTCAGGGAAGGAGATTCTCCACCAGTGTCCCTTTTATGAACACCAGCAGATTCTTGAAATGAAGGGCTACATTGACTACAATGTCAGCAGAATTTAATTAGAAATTGAAAGACCTTTTAAATATCACTTGTTCTTCTAGAATGTTTGATTATGTGATCTATAGCAACCCAGACTTAGGGACTTCTATGAGTATATCATGGCATTTGCTGGACTGAAGCTCAGCTTTTCCAAACAAGAATTTATAAATCACAGGACAGGAGGAGACAATAGCAGAAGGGCCCAGTAGGGACTGAGCCTGTGAACTTAGCAACTTCAGTGATCAAAGTGGAAGGACCACTTTGTAAACTTAGAAGGCTTTTCTATGTCAAGATTTCTGAAGCCTTAAAGCATGCCATTTCTATATTAATGCTTTCTTCTTCCAGCCCCATTTTATTTTTATTTTATTTTCATGGTTTTATTATGAAAGCTAAAAAAAGATTGCTTTGGATGGTCCAGCTATATTTTCTACTTAGACTTATTGCTTCTTTATTAAATACACATTCATGTACTGACTTGATGAAAGCTAGTCTCGATGCAGGCTCATTTATATATGACAGATGCGTGTAATAATAAGTGATCACGTATAGGTTTATAATAGCATCTTCGAAGAACTGACACTCCTGTGCTTCAGGGCTTATGAACGAATTTTACTCTTTGGTTGGTGCCTCCAGAGAGCACACTTGGGTGTTTGCGGGTTGGAGGATGAATCTCATTCCTTAAGTTACCCTCCATGTTTCTTTAGTTAGTGGGGAAGGGTTCCAAGTCACATAGCCTCGACGGATTCTTTCTTCCTCCTCACTTCAGCTTGTTCCATGAGTACTTGGCTATGTGGTTCCAGCCAAGTGGGCCTCAAGGATGGTGTGTTGATGGTAGCGAGAGAGGCGGCTGCTAATATATCAGTGAAACAAGTACTGTCTTGAACATGCCTTAGCCACAAGTCACATCTCCAGATTTATGCAAAACCTGATTTCTCTTTGTAATAGCAGTTCACTCTGTGTCAGAAAGAGGTTAAATTGTTTTATGGAAAGAAATATTCTGACAAAGTAACCAAGTTTAGATAAATGAGTTGAAAGGTTAACACAGTGTCAATATTTTGTAGTACTTGCTGAGAATGACCTAGGGAGAGGGAAACAAGGGAAATTGTAGCTGTCAGTATTCGGCATGGACAGCCTGCCACAGTACCTTTCAGTAGGAATTGCTCTGCACTGTGTGATGAGAGGGTGCTCGTGCGAAATGATTTCCCTCCTGTCTGTACTTGACACTTTTGTGTGAATGTGCTGCACCCTTCACTGACAGATTTTCTAAGTCTGCTTTCTTTTCAGGGATGCAGAAGTTTGAGAAGGCTCCCGAGTGGAAGGTGATCTTTAATGCTGATTCTCCTGGGATGGTCAGGTCCAAAGTGCCTGGCTCTGAATCCCCACTGATGCAGTGCTTGGCAGGTGAGAGCCACTGGGGAAATGAGCACACAGGGAATGGGATGTGAGTAAAACACAAGAAAGTGCACCATTAAAACCATAATGAGGAAGCACAGGTTGTCAAACTCATTATGACTCGATTAATTTTCACCATGTTTATTCCACCCATAATTTCATTGTAGGGCTCATAGCACATCTACTAAATGGCAAGAAGTACATGAGATACTAGGAGACAAATGAACACATTTAGTTCGTTACAGAGATACTTAGGGTATGTTTCTGTCTATGGTAACCATGAGGTAAGAGGTCGTACTAACAGCTAATATTTACCGAGCATGTGTCTTTACATGGATTATCTCATAACCTTACCACCATTCATATGAAGTAGCCATTGTGATCCCAAGTTACAGGGAGAGTGTAAGTTCAAGGGCACAGAGCTAGCAAGTGACAGAGCTTCAATTCAGAGTCAGCCTAATGGATATTAAACCTACAGTCTTAACCATTATTGCATTATGCCTCCTTTGGTAATGAAGTGGTTTAGTTGTTTACGAGCACTCTAGCATAAATCTGTTTTGGATCTCTGCTCTGGCTCTGCTGAGCATATGCGGCTCATAGCACAAACACAATGTAGGTTGTGAAGAAGGAGCTGACAAAAAAAAAATAGAGAATGAATGGTATTTGTAGGGTCCAGGGCGGTCATGGCGAACCTATGGCATGGGTGCCGCAGCAGGCTGTTTGCAACATTGAAAGCTCTAAAAGGTTCACCATCCCTGGTCTAGAATGGAACCGGGGTGGGGGGATGAGCAGACATGAGGAGCACCCACATGTGCACTCACACACTGTGACACAACTTGCAGAGTCCTGTAGAAGGAGGTGAGCAGAGAGGACAGGTCCCTTTGTTAGTCAGGAGATGGTTTATGTATCTAGGATAAACTTGGGGATGGAAATGTGGTATCAGGGATAGGTAAGAGTTGAGCAAATCCACCATGTCAGGAGGGTCTAGCAAGGTAGTGTCCTGTCAGACAAATGAAAGAGGGCCATGCAAGACAGGAAATACTTGTGATCCATGGGAATTCAGGCAGTCAGCACTGTGGCAGAGTCCTTGGGCTGCCATCACTAAGTACCATAGAGCAGGTGGCAATGAAACTTATTTCCCAGAATTCAACAGGCTGAAATTCTGAGGGCAAGGTCTGTTGTCTTCTTGGCTCATAGACAGACTGCTGTCTTCTCCCAGGTCCTCGCATGGTTTTCCCCTGTGCCTGTGTCTGTGTCGTGGTCTCCTTTCTTAGAAGAACACTAGTCGTATTGGATTAGGGCCAACCCCGATGACCTTACTTTTCACTAAGTCACTTCTTTGAAGACTTCCTCTTTAAATTTAGCCAGACTCAGAGGTGCTGGGGTCAGGATCTGAACATATAAATGATGTGGAACACATTTTAAGCCATATTAAATATCTAGGAGATCCTACAGAAGGTGGAAGGGCTACTTAAGAGGAAGGAAAACCAAGGCATTGTGGCAAAGAAAGAGGTAGATACTGTGGAGAGAGGAAGGGACCAGGTAAAAAAGCTACGTTCCTAAAGGTCCAAGCAGTACAGTGGCGAATATGAGGGAGGTGTAATACAGTGGGACACAAGATGACATTGTGCTTGGGGCCATGGCAGCCGACCTGGGCCTGGGTCAGGCTCAGCCAGAGTGGACAGTACTGTTCTAGGTTACTGATCCAGAACTCTTCCTGCCATACTGATTGGCTTTGTCCCTGAGCTTGAAGCAGAGATTGCAGTGATGACCAAAGTCACACAGTTGAGTAAAGGTAGGCTTCAGGTCCAGAAACAGGTGAGCCAGAGTGAACTGCTTTCTTTGCTTCTAAATGGGCTGGACAATGTGTGGATGAAAAGACTCAGCATTTGCTTCTCAGTGCCCAATTCATGAGGGAGCTGGACCCATACAACATCTAGGGGGACCACCTTCACAGCTGGGGTTCACCCCCACGGTTCCGTCTTCACAGGTCCACTCCCCACCTTCACAGTGAGGTTCTGACTTGTGCGCTGTCCTGTCAGAGGAAAGGAAAACACATCAGCCACCAGCTATATGGCTCTCCCTTGCCCTGAAGCTGGTGAAATGTGAGGAATCAGTTCTTAGCTTTGTCCCTTCATCTCTAAATTTACCTCTCGTGAGCACTTATGCAGACACTTCAGCAGTGTCTGTACCTCAAATGCTGCTTGCACATTTGTAAATTTTCTTTTTCCAGCCAACTCACATTTTTTTTTTTACCCAAATCTTCCATTCTTGGTATGAGCAGCTATCACTACTCATGAGCTTTACACAGCTGAACATGGCTCGGTTTAAGAAACTATGATTACTTCATTCATTCATTTAACCAACTCTGAGCCTTCTGTGTGCTGGGCACTGCGCTCCATGCCTGTGGTACAGGGAGAGCAAAGCAGACTTGGGCCTGCAGGGTGAAACGGGGCCTCTTATCTTGGGAGAACCCCTTGTAAGAAATGTATTGTCATGTCCCCCACCCCCGGGCCCACCTCAGCTGTCTGGTGAGGAGCACAACCTCAAACTCAGGGGGTCTCAGTGTGATCTCGGTGGATACCAGGCCTGGTCCTCAAAGTGGAGAAGTCCTGCACATCATGAGTCCGAATGTGTGTGCGGAGGTTGTGAGAGTGTGCCCGAGTGTCACCGTCTCGCTGAGGCTGGTGGTGACTGTTGCTCACATGTTTGCAGACTGCGCACAGGATGAGGCCTGCAGCTTCTTCACGGTGTTCACCACAGAGCCAGGGGTCACGTGTGATTTCTATGGCTGGACGAGCGACAGCTTCGCCTGTACCACTTCTGCCCAGGTGAGGCATGGTGTGAGGCTCCCTGGCTGTTCCATGTCAGACACACTCCAGTGCCACGGAGAGGGCTGAGGAGGCGATGGGGTGAGATGGTCACAGCTGATCTTATGGCCTCCCGTTCTTCAGAGACGGGACTTTGGGAACCGAAGCTGCACTAGGCCTGAGAGTGACTGCAGAGGCAGAGGCAGCAGTGTCACTTCCCAGGGAGTCACACAAGAGACAGCACTGAGCCCTCACTTCTAGTCCCCCCACCACTGGCTTCATAGAGCAGCGTGAGCCCACACGGGCAAGGTCATTGTCATGGCCCCCAACACTGCCTGTCCCTCCAAGTCCTAGATGGGTCTCCAGTGAAAACCAAAATGTCCCATCCTAATTTTCTGACTCCTAAGCCTGGTTGAATCTCCATTTTACATACATGTTTCATATGCATCCTCTGGAAAGTGTCCATGCACTTAGAACTTTTTAAATGCTAATATTTTCTCCCATGTGCTCCTTCTACCTTGATTTCCTCATGAGAGTTGGGATCTGGATCTGGATCTTTTCAGTGGTAGCGAAGCTGTTCATACCCTGGATGTGCATTATCCGCTTCCCATGCCCTCAGTTATGGCCATGCACACCTGTGACAGTTTTGTGAAATCACAGACACTAGTACATTGCACGCCCATGCACTTGTATGTGAAATTGGACTCAGAGTGGCATCCTGAAAGAGGTGGGGTTTCAGGGCCTTGAGCTGGGGTCTGTAGAGTCGGTAGCTACAGGATGTACAGAAGAGTGGTGGGGGAGCATTCCCAGCTCCACTACTTGCTTGTTGGTGTTTAGGTCCTTGGTCCCTCAGAGTCCCCACATCTTCCACAGGATAATAATGGTATCCACATTGTAGGATCATTGTGAAGACTGAATGCCTTCTTATGTGGAACATCTCAGAGAACAGCTGCAGGGAACATTCTCAATGACCATATCATACTTATCATACCCTTCTCAACTCGGGCTAGCAGGAAATCCCATCCGGAGTATCACGAAGGCTCCTGGGCTTGCAGTGCCCTGTTGGGGGTGAGGGCAAGGCTGGGATATTGGTCATTGTGGTCAGCCCATCATGCCCCACGCTGGGGTCTGCAGTCCCAGGTCGTGCTTTAGTCTTCTCAGCTTTGCTGCTTCTGGGCCAGGTTTGGGCTGTGGGGTATGAGGGACTCTTTACAGGAGCCCCTGTGCCTTGTGTTTAGCCTCCCCTGGGCCAGTCATCTTGGCTTCCCGCTGCCCCTGCCCTGCCAGGGAACAAGCACAGAAGGACCAAAGGTTCCACTGCAGTCTGCAGTAGCCCCTTCCTGCTGTGCTTTCCAAAGTCACCTCACCCATGAGCTCAGGCTGCCTGAAAAGCTTGGGCTGTTACCTTCCAATGGCCTGTGCTCTTGCCTCTCTCTCCATCAGTACCCCAGGCAATTCAGAGTCTGACAACCAGGATGAGAGAGCAAAATACCAGGTTGAAAACACAAACACACGTAGCCAAATTTCTCCCATATACCCACGGGGAAGAATTGCTCAGCATAAATCACAAGAGAGGTCAGTGGTGACTAAGACTGTGAAGCCTCTAGAAGTGCGAGCTCACCGTTTCTAAGTGTGCGAACCTTCCCTGGATGGAAGCTATGGACCTCCGTGTTCTCCCGGGAGCTGGCCTCTTCCTCTTTTCCTTTCATCAGTCCTGCTCTCACTGGACCTCGGCTAAACGTCTGCTTGATTCCGGTGCTCATGTCTACTGTTTCCTCCCTTAAAATCTACCCAGCTAATTCTTGCTCATACACCAGAACCTTACCCAGATTTGCTTTTCCTGGGGGACATTCCCAAGTTCTGCTGCTCCACAGAACTATTCACTCCTCCTCTGAAAACACCTCCTTCTAATCGTCTGGCTCTTTACAGCTCACACTCTGGGCTGATTTACTGCTTCCATGTTTGTCTGCTCCAGTAAGCTAGAAGAAACTAATGAGTAGGAATCTTTCCCTTTTTATCTCATGGTCCCAGTGCCTGGCTATGGTTAGTTTGAAAAATGTATGTTGAACGAACCACAAAGTGTCAGGGGATATTGATGTGCCTTCGTTCCATTTGCAGAAACAAGATACTCTGGAGAGCCTGCAGGTCTCTGACTTCGGAAGCCTTAGGTGCCAGGTGAAAGTGAGGAACCACAATCAAGAATCTCTGGCTGTGTTTTTGAAAAAGGGTAGGTTGGTGAAGCTGGATGCCTCAGGGGCCCTTGTGTCTGGAGCCGTTTTCTGGGAGGGTGTTTTGTGGGGAGCAGACCGTCCTCGTCTGACTCCATGCCTGAACCAGTGTCCTGGCGTCCATGCTACAGCTGGCTCCTCCTACTGCCTCCTGCAGAGAGCATTCTGTCACTAGCTGCAGTGGGTTTCACAGCACGCTCAGCTCACTTGTGCCATCTGATTCCACCATCACCCCGTCTGTGGGGTGTGAGCCTCACACAGCAGATGAGCCTCTAAGCCACAGTCCAGACAGAGCCCAGATGCGGAGAATCCTGGCAGAACTCAGCAAGTACAAACTGTGGGCCCTCATGTAAGGCCCTGATGCCACTTGTGATGCTGGTGTCCCAGTGGGGCCTGGGATCAGCTCTCTGCAGCTGTCCCCCAACCCTGGCCTTCTGATTCCTTCAGCTTCTCCTTCTCCACTCTCACCAGACATTGCCAGACTTCTTCCTTCCAGTCACCTGAACCCCTAAGGGCTTCTTCCTCTTCCAGGCCCTGTGCTCAGGGGACCGATCTATGTGCAGCACATGTGCATTACATGGGGGAGTAGGAACCACTGATTGAAGTGCTGATACTGAGCCAGTAAATGTGGTAGAGCAGGGTCCTGCATTCCTAGTAATCTCTCTGAGGACACTTCTGGTGTGGGACCACACTTTGAGCAGCAAGAAGTTCGCATGTTGTAGTTCACAGCCCACTTTCCTGTTCAGCTTTTTATTTCGCCTTCACAGCAACTCTTGCAAGAAGGTAAAAAGGAGAGCAGAACATCCTTTAGTACACAGTCACTCTGTTGGTCATCTGAGGAGCCAGACTTAAATCTCAGAGTGACTGTGTCCTCTTGCCCCACCATGCAGAGGGAAGCAGGCCACCCTCTGGCAGTAGGTAACATGTGAGGGATGAGCATAGGCCTTCCCACAGTCCTGTGGCCTGTGCTCTTCTGCCCTGCCCTGCCCTGCCCTGCCCTGTTGGCCTCCTGCCCCTGTCCATCAGGGCCATGGACTTGCCAGTAACATGGAGCTTGGTCCTGCATGTGGTTTGTGGCTCTCCCTGCAGTCCTTGCTCTGGGCCTTCACTTTCCTGGGGTTTAGGGCTCAGCCAGGATGCGGGAGTCACCTTTGCAGGGTGAGCTCCAGCTCTGCTCTGTGCCATATATGTGATCCCAGACATGTTCCTGGACATTCTAAACCTCCATGTCCTTACCAGTAAAGCCGGAGTCCTACGGGGATCCAGGCTATCAGGTTGCAGTAAAGTGACCCATGGGAAGTGCTCAAGCACTGGCATGAGGCGAATAGCTCAAAAGTGCAGGACATTTCTATGACCATTTCTTCCTTGCTGACAAATTTCCTGCTGGCCAGTGCTGTAGCTGTGGAACAGAAGAGTCGGTGGGAGCTGAAACTGGGACCTGGATTGGGGTAAAGGGAGTTTGGCTGTCAGTCTCTGAAATCTATAGCATAGGGCAGATAGTTTGGGCTCAGCTGCAGACTTATGCTGGAAGATAGTGCCCTGGCCTGGCCCCACCTTCCCAGCTGCCACAGCTGCCCTTAGCCAAGGCAAGGACAAACATCTCTCCTCCGGTCCTCCTGTACCCAACACCTCTGCCTTCACCTTGGAATGTGTTTGGGGGCCAGAGACCGCTGAGCTCAGGTTTCTTTGCTCCGTGCCAGATCACTAAAATTTCAGCCTGAGTGTTTATTCTAATGACAGTATTTTTACCATCTGTCTTTAAAAATAGCAAAGCATAGGGATGATTTTCTAAAAAAATAAAAATTAAAATAAACAAGTAACCCCTACTAAAAATATTCTTTAAAACCATGATTTAGCTTTTGATTACATTCTTAAAAGTGCAATTGTGTTTCTTAAATGATTGTTATTTTCTTCTTCTCCCCACCCCTAAAAGTGGAAACCTAGGGGGAAGATTATAGAGAAATTGAGACACTCCTAGGTGCCAAGATAAATCAAGGGCAGAAATGAGCTTCCTTTTGTTTTGTTCTGGACTTTGGTTTACAGCAAGCCACACAGCGACCCCACTCTGACTCCTGGCAAGCTGGAGAGAGAAGGTGGCCAGAGTTGGCCTGGACTCCAGGCTCCTGCCTCCCCTGACCCCTGTCTCTGATCAGAAATAGCCTCTCAGTGTTACTGAAAGCTCAGACTCTTTTCTGTAAAATCTGAATGACATGTCACAGCCAAGGAGGAAAGCAGGCATTTTCTGAACAGTCCTTGGCACCTGAAGGCAACTAGTTCTGTCAGTCACACCTGTCACTTTACATGGTCCAAAGGATGGGCAAAAATTCAGAGCTTTGACCGTATCTCAGTTCCATTTGCTCTCATGTCATGGCTGTGGGCCTTGGACCTGGACAGTGTGTGTGATCTTTCAGAATTAGAGGAAATGAGTGTCAGAGAGTTCCTCAGTTTGCCTACCTCAAACCCTCATTATACTGATGAGGCCTAGAAAGGGGCAGCATCTTGCCCCCCACCACATCCGGGCAGGCTGTACCCCCAGTCTGAACAACCTCTGTGGCCTGGTCTAGTGGCCAGTGGTCTAGTGTTGTCCTGTGGAGGCGCCTGTGCCTGCACATCTCTTAACTCAATGGTGGAGAACCTATGGGACCTGTGCCACAGTGGGCTATTTGTTATCATTGAAAGCTCTAAAAGATTCGCCATCTCTGCCTTGACTCATCATGGGCAGCTCCGTGCGGCAAGCCTGTTGTAGGCAATGTGGCTGTAGGTGTGAGCAAGCAGTCACCAACCCACGAAAAGATGGATGCAGCAGTAAGATCATTTCAGAGGGTGTCCAGGGTGAAAACGAGAGTGAAATGGGACACGGATTCAGGAGCCTCCAAGGGAGGGGCGCATAACTAGCGTGACCCCGCTTCCCTGTCTGCCAGGTGTTCACACTGATCTACGTCACAGCAACCAGAGCAGGCCAGCGGAAGGGGACGGGGAGAATACAGGGACAGCCAGGGCACGGTGCCTCTGGGTGTATTTAGAGCTTAGTAGCTATTTCTGGCAATCATAAAAATAACAATAAAGGTGAGTTTTGTAGATGAACGCTTAGACCTTCTTACGTGTGAGGGGCATCTGTCCAGGTCTTCTGAGTCTAGGACTGAAGCCTTGGCTGTCTCCACCTCTGTCACTCACTCAGCCAAGTCCAGCAGTTTTGTGACAATATTGTTTCCTGGCCTATCCTCTGTTCAGCATGTCTAGGGCCAATGCAACAGACTGTGTTTGCAATTAGCAAGCTCTGCTCAGCTCCACAGAGTTTTGAGGCCTTTTGTATCTTGTTTTTTTTTTGCCTTTCTTCAGGCCAAGAATTCACCACGGCAGGCCAGAAAAACTTGGAACCCACTGGTTTCCAAAACTCACTCTCTGGATTGTACAGCTCCATGGTGTTCTCAGCCTCCGGAGCCACCCTGACCGATGTTCACCTTTTCTGTCTTCTTGCCTGTGAAAGCAGTGCCTGCTGCGATGGCTTCATCCTCTCGCAGATCCCAGGAGGTGAGGCTGGCAAGAAGGACTGGGCCTAACATGGGGTGGGGAACAAACAGAGACACAGCAGCCAGAACACATGTGGCACAGGGGACTTCAGGGAGACGACCGCCACAACCAGGAAGAAGGTACTACTCGTACATACCAGGCCAGATCCCAATCCGGCCCCTTCCGCATGTGGCCCACTGTGCTAGCCACTTCACAGGATGTGTTCTCATTGCTACGTTCAGTTCTACAAGCCCAGAAACTGGAGTTCTGAGAATTTAAGTCATTTTCCTCAGAGCCATTAGGCTTGCTAAGTGATGGAGCTGTGCCTTAGCCCGAGGACATCCACAGCAGCATTCCCCTGCCACCCAGGAGGTAGGGCTGGTCACACTTGGTCAAAAAATTTAACTCATTCCTGTTGCCTGTGATGATTCAGTCTATAGTCATCTTTTGCTCGCTTACTGTGTTCCAGGTCCTGCGCTCCATAGGACAGCTGTTCCCAATTGTCTTTCAGCAGGGGGCACACTCCTATTTATACAAATAGGGACTTGGTAGAGTGGCTTGATGGTTGAGCAGGACTTTGGTGCTGTGGGCCTGGTTCTAGGATCTGTAGTCTTGGATAAGTGGCTCAAACAAAGTTGGCATCTCCTTGTCCATGAAATAGGGAAGGATATCTACTTGTTAAAAGATAATGGACACAACACGAGGGCAATGGTTTGTTCCCTGGGGTTAGTGCTGACTTAGTAGCTTAGAAACAAGAGGACTTAGCTGTCTCCAGCAGCGTCATCTCTGCCTCCACCTGGGCGGCATCAGACTGTGACCCAGGGGTGACTGGTGGCATTGAAGTTATGGGAAATTCTGAAGACTGAAAAAATGGAAATAACCTGATACATCTTTAGCAGTGAACAATGCATTTAATACATTGCCACATATATGTAGTCCAACGTGATGGGCAGTAGGAACAGGAAAAAGGAGCTTTGTGTCTGGAGAGAGGCAGAGTGCACCATGACATTCATCCGTTCTCTCATTCGTGCCTGCTGTCATTAGCCAGAACGTGTTGAGCCCACGCTGGCCCGGCTCTGTAAACACGGCAGAATATGGGGCGTGTCCAGCAGAGGTGCAGAGTGGGCAGAAGGTGAGAGAAAGGGGACCTGGTGGTCAGGAAAGGCCTGTGAGAGAGGAGGAACGCGGCCAGGCTCTGTAGCAGGGATAGTACGGAGGATGACAAAGAAGGAGGAGGAGTCTGGTCCATACGGGCTCTGCTCTGTGAGCAGAGCTGGGCAGGGAGATGCCGTTTTGAAGGACATTAACAACTGAGGCGGCATTTTGGGAGGCAGCTGTTTTTATAGTGCCTTCGTTCATGTCCTCGGGCTGTGACCCCTTCAGCACCTCCAGGTCGCTCCCTCAGGCACAGGTTAGAGAGGTCCCTCCTGCGAGGCCCTTCACCTGCGCCTGCCCAGAACTGCTCCTTCCTTGCTGGCTCTTCCGCTCTGTGGCAGCCCAGTGTCTTCTCTGGCTCCCGGCTCTGAGGCACATGCCGTGTTCTCAGCCCCTCTCCCTTCCTCAGAGCTCAAAGAGCAGGTCCAGCAGAGCTGAAGGCTCCCAGCCTCCTTCAGATTCCATCCTGTGCTCTCCTTCCCTGCCAGCTCCAGGCCCCTCTTCATGCTTTCCACTCCTTCATCACCTGACGCACAACCCACTTCCCCGAACCTGCCGGGCAGATGAGGACTCCCCTAGGCTTTGACACGGACGTTTGTCCTCTGTCCCTGTGACAGCACATGAGCAGGTGCAGAGCAGAGTCAGTAGACCTAGCGAGGCGGTGACACGCCCAGTGCCCCAATCCCAGAGATCGGCACAGTGCACTGGACTCGGCTTTCGTGATTCATGGCACCAAGGGCTTGTGCTTTGCCCTCCCGCCTTCACTCCCTCTAATCTCAGATCCCAAGGAAAGAAAGGGTGATAGTTCATGAATAGGCTCTGAAAAAAGGTAAACATCATCGTGAAAACATGTAGCACGAGTTTTCCCTTATTCACGAAGACTTAAGTAGTGAACAATTTGTAGGGTTAACAACTGTCCCAGTGGAGGAACAGCATAAGCCAAGGCCATGAGGGAAGCGTGTGCGTGGCAAAGACAAGGATTGTGAGTCAGCTGGGGTCACCGGAGCAAGGAGAATGAGCGAGGGGAGGGGGCCTTGGCTGGTGAAGAGACAGGAGGGTGAGGCAGGGCAGGCCACAGAGAGCCTTGTAGCCGCACTGGCAACTATTTTTGCATTCTAAGAACAGTTGGAAACCATTGTAAGTTTTAAGCAAGGAAGTGTCACACTCCACTTGGATCTTAAAACCAGCACTCCAGCTGGAGGGTGGAGGTGACAGAGAGGGACTTAAGTGGGGAGGGAGGTCAGTGATGGGCAGTTGCAATGGACCAGTAGGAGGGGTAACGTAGGCTAGGAGATGGCAGGGTAGGTCTGAAGCAAGACACTGTGCCCTGTCTTTAGGAAGCAGATGCAGCAGGGTGAGGGATATGGGGATCCAGGAAGGGGGAGGTGTTGGGGATCAGTCTTGAGTGTCTAGCTTTCCACCAGGGAGGGTGGTCTGGTCCTATGACAGTAATGGAAGATATCAGTGATGGATTTGGTGATGGAGAGGGATATTTAGAAAGGTCCTCGGTCCATGGGATATGCTAAATTTAGAGCACCTTTGAGACATTCATAAACTGTCTTTTGGGCTCTGCAGTTTCAGAGGGAAATCCGGTCAGGAGATGTTCATGTATGGAGTAGAAGTACTGCAGGAGTACCACAAGGCATGGGCATGGCGGGATTTTCTCGGAAGAGAGAAGCAAAACAGTGAGAATATTCAGGGGTGGGCCGTGTCCAGTAAACACGCAGAGAGAGGGGGGAAAATTGCAGAGAGGGACACACAAGCACCCACAGGAGAGGAGGCGGCCTGGAGCAGGGGCCAGGTGGGAACTGCAGTGGGAGGTGGTGAGTGCAAAGCACGGTGGGATCCTGAGTGCTGCTGAGGGCTCGGGAAGTGGAGAGTGAGAACGCGGCCATGAGCGCACAGCTGTCAGTTGGCGGTAGCTGAGTGAGGGTGATATGGAGGGCTGGGGCAGGAACACAGATCAAAGAGATCCCCAGAACTCCTCCTATGCTCATAGTTACGCGGTGTGGACACGTGTTAGTGTTCAGATAGGGGAAAGTGTGTCACACACACACACACACCTTTATGCACACCGTGTTTAGAAACCCTTTAATCAAACCAAGGATGACTCTTTTAACCAGCTGCCTCTTCTGTGAATGCCAAGGTCTCCCCAGATGCTCGATTACTTACTTACCAGACCACATGGTCTTTCGAGTTGGAAAGGTTGATTACATTTTCCTTAAGATCATCTATGGAAAAATAGTGTTGCTCTGTGGAACAGTCAGCCCACAGTCCTTTTTTTCAGTGATATTTCTGGCTGGCAGTTTGCTTGCTTTCCCTCCACATTTAATCTGTGGTCTGTGCATTCTGCACATGGATCACCTCATGGCTCTGACAGCTAAGCCCTCTTGGAGGTACCCACAAAGGGTCTGGATGACACCCTCTTCAGGCTCACATGGGGGCACGCACGTCTGGGGTTTTAACTTACAGGGCTTTGGCTGGATCTGCTGACGACCAGGAACAGACTCCCACCACATCCTTCCACCACAGCCTGCAGTCACTTAACTCTCTGGTGATTCCCCTGTCCTCTTCCCCTCCTAGCTGTTCCTCCCAGAACCCTCCAGCTTCCTCCAGAAGCCAACCTCAAGTGGTCGTTTCTACACATAGTTATTAGTCTAACTTCTCAAGGCTCTGAACCTATATTTTAGTTGAGGCTACTTGAATGTGGGTCTCGGCGGAGACTCGTGTGACACTTCACGAGTGTCCCTGAGGCTGGTTGGTGTGGTTGGCATGGTGACCTTTGTTTCCAGCTGGACCCCGGCTCATGGACCACCAGATTTCTCACCAACACTCTAGCTCTAGGAGTCACATGGATGTCCTGAGCCGGAAGCAGGACAAGGGCTTGTTTGTTTAGCTCTGTCTCTCTGCTGGAGAGGCTGGGGGAGAGAGAGTGGAGAGTGGCGAATGGGAGGGAGGCCAGACCACAGTGTTAGGGCTTCCTCTGAAGCCTATACTGCCTCTGGGCTCCATGGCTGGTTCTCGCTCCCCACTGGCCATTCCACTGTTGCTCTGTAACCAGAAAAAACCATTCCCCCTTTCCATGCCCCAGTTTTCTCTTCTGTAAAACAAGGGGGCCTAACTGGGCCAGTGAAAGGGCTGTGCACCAGAATCTTCTGTGCGTGTTCAATAGACATTAATTCCCAAAGCCCCTAGCCTGTGACCAACTGAGGACAAAGGTCCACCCACATTTGGGGCCTGGGTGTGAGCATTTTTAAAACTCTCCTTGCAGTTTCTTTCTTTTTTTTTTTTTGTCGCCAGTCTGAGCACATGGTTTGGGATCCCTTTAGTGGCATTAGATGACCTCTAAGGGCATTTTGGGAACAGAACTTGGTTTAAAACCAGGCTCTGGAGTTGCAGTGTCTGTGTCTATACCCAAACTGTTGTCACCTGTTCCCACCTACAAGGCCAGGCAGAGGGGAGTGTCCGAGGGGCCCTGCTGCTTCCTTCTTACATCTCTCCTTGTGCCTCCACAGGGCCCCTGGTCTGCGGCCTGCTGAGCTCCCCCGACGTCCTCCTTTGCAACACTGCAGACTGGACAGACTCCTCCAAGGTGCAGGCTAACAACACTGAGTGTTGTGGGGTGACCTATGAGCAGGGGTCCCACCAGGTGACATTTCGTCTAGGAGGCCAGGAGTTCAAGAAAAGTAAGTCTCTGGCTTGCGTCATCCTTCCTTCCAAATTGCTCCTCTGCTGGCCAGTGAGGCCCTCTGCTGTTTCCTGAGCCCTCTGAGGAAACTACACTTGAGAAAAGAAAGCCAACGATGTCAGGGATGCTTCAGAGAAAGCAGCTTTCCTGGAACTGGCCCATCACCGACTCAGTCAACAGCATAAACCTCAGGCATGCCCCTTCCCTTTTGTTCTTTCAGGAGCTCTTCGGGCTTTTCTTTTTCACTAGAGCCAGAAGGCATGTCTTTGATGACCTGTGCCACCCCTCAATTCAGAGATGGTAGGAGTGCCCTAGTCAGGCCCCATTTCCACCTCCTGGCCTCTGAGAGCCTCTCCATGGACGCACAGAAGCAGGGCCTTTAGCCATGTCCTGCAGCTGGCTAGGCCAGTGTCACTCACGGGGTCAGGCCCGCAGCATCAGCCGGGAACTGGGGTAGACGTGCAGATTCTCAGGTCCTGCATCCCCAGGGCCCAGGAGTCTGTGCTCCAAGAAATCCTCCTTCACCCTTGAAGTCAGTGTGGGAAGAGAGCAGGAAGCTGCTCACTTCCCTTCCAGGGACAATCACCCCCGAAACGTCTCCCACACTGGGAGTCCGGCCCACACCATGGCCGTGACTGTCTTTGCACAGCACTTCCAGGAGACCCTGCTGTTCCCAAAGTCCTCACTGTACAGCAAAAGAAACTGTGTCAAGAAATCCCCAAGGTTGCAGAGCTAGTGAGTAGCAGGCTGGGTCTGAAACCACATCCTGGCTCCAAAGCCAGGGTCGTGGCCACTGCTCCGTGGGCAGACAGACAACTGGTGGGAGAACAGGGGCTGACACAGTGTCAACCTTAGATAACATCACTGTCGATGTCTTTTTTCTTATTATTCACTAAGTTTATTGGTGCATTTTAGGTGTACATTCTAATCACATTCACTGTCTTTAGTGTTGGTTGTTGTTTCTTGTTATCATTTAAGAACTGAACCGTATACATGTCATTAATTTCTGGGTTCACAGCATTGAACATCAACCCTAGCATGGAAAATATATTCAACATCTGTGGCAGGCTCACCACACGGGTACCCAAACCTGGAAAACTATTTCAGAATCTGGTGGAATTCCATGAGGCTTAAATGATTTCTTCTGGTGTACATAAAATCAAATGGCTTATTTATGTGAGGATTACTAAACACCTGGTACTCATTGCTCTAAGAGGTAGCCCAAGGTGAAAGCAGGTATTTCCAGAAGGAATATAACATATTCCTGGGCAGTAAATCAAGAAGGGATTGCTTAACCCAGAGCATGTGCTTGGTATGTGCCCAAGATGTAAAGAATGTGCCTCAACTGGTCTTTCTGGAAAGGAGTAATTACTGAAAGACCTTTGAAGGCGTTGGATTCTTTCAGTGCCATGGGTGTGTGTATGAGAGAGAGTTTCAAGGGAAGTGGCTTACGATGAGGAAAGTTTTTACTGAGAACAATAGATAACAAATCCTTCTTTTCTATAATAAGAAATAGTGATTTAATTCTCACTAGAGGCGAGTGATAGATGGCCTTCCCTAACAGAAGATATTGTTGGAGGGAAAGAGGAATGAGGGTTCCAGGAATATGGACAACTGAAGGGGAAGCATAGAATGGATTAATAGAAGATGAGATATAGGAGGAAAAACCAAACCACGCCAGAGTTTGGCAGCAAACTCTATCCCTCCTAAAGCTTCCGAGAGCCAGCGTCTTTTCCTTTGAAGTAAGATAGCTGTAAAACAGACTCTGGAACAATTTCTGGATGCAAACACAGTGCAGATGTTAACCGTGTGCATAGCCTTCCAGGCTGTGTCTTCCCAACTGTGGCAGTAGCAACTCCTGACTCCTGGGGAGGCTGGCTGTGAGGGGAGGGTGCTTGAGGCATGCAGAGGAGTGCCTGGAACATGGCAGGAGGAGGGAGTGTGGAGCAATGGCTTGGGTTTTACTGTACCTGGAACAGAATCCTGCTTTCCCCCCAGCTCTGTGGCTTTATTTGAGGCACTTACCCAACCTGAGCCTCTGGATCTCCATCTACAGAGGGGGATGCTTTGTATGATCCTGAAAGGTGCTGGAGTGCCGCACAGGCTGTAGCAGGAGGTACTGTTCCTGGCTCCCAACTGTGCATCCTATGAAGCCTGCGCAGGGCACCTTGCTGTCCAGTCAGCTTGCTGATCCTGCCAAGGTCTGGGTCAGCAGCGGCTCTTTACTAGGGAATCAGCGGTCACTTAGGCAGCACAAGTGAACTGGTTGTTGCTACCTGTAGGAAATCACAACCCAACAGTATAGACAATGACAACGAACCTTTTAGAGCTTTCAATGATCCAAACAGCCCACTGCAGCACTCATGCCATAGGCTTGCGACCACCGGTGTAGACTAAATTCAAGGCAGGAAGCAGGTCAAAATCTGTACTCATTATGCAAAGTGCTTTCACATCCACCAGCTCAGTGAAGCTTTGGACAGTCTGATGAGAGCGCAGTTCAGAGCTGTGACATGATGTACTTCTTGTTAGTGCCATGGCTGGGGCTCAAATCTTCAGCTCTGGAGACCAGAGTTGCCTCCACCATGCCCCTCAGTGCCACATTCTGCTGATGTGGTCCCCACAAGACTTTCTGGAAGCAGAAAGTTGTTATGAGTTGTCTTTGTCATTGTACCAGCAAAGCCAGTATCTGGTCATGGAGACTCACCCCGCAGTGCCCTCTGTGCCTGGCTGCATTCCAGAGCTGTGCTACACATGCCAGGTGACAGGAAATTCCACTTCGAGGATTTTAAGGGGCTCCTGGGGGAAGAGGACAAGTGATCCAGGAAGGCTACCAGGTCAGGGCTGAGCAGCAGAGGTGAGTGGAGGAGAGCTGGTGGTGGTCCTCGCCAGTGGCCCCAGCCTTGCGTTCATCTCCTTCACTCAGTGCTAAATGCCTGCCACATAGGTGAGAGGTACCAGCCAGGGGCTGGACTCTAATGGTGGCCCACCTGGTTCCTACTGTGGGAGCTCCCGGGCTTGCTGGGGGCGACAGGTTGGGACATTACTAGAGTCCAGGGACCTCCTGTTTGCCACCTTAGTGGATTGACAGTGATTGTAGCCACACAGAATGCTGCGTCACTCACCTCTGCTCAGTGGTTAGACTCCACCCCAGGGGCAGCCAGTGTCTGCTGTCTCCCATATTTCTCATGAGTATCTGGGTGATTTAAACTATTGGCATTGGTTTGATCAGCTTTCTGGTTTCTAATAAAAATGGCTTAGAAGTCTTAGGGGCTGCATATGAATAACCTCACAATGTCTTGAAGTACAAACGAGTGAAAAACAGGCAGATGAGATGACCTTAATTGCATAAAGACTTAATATCTGGTAAGAGGAAAAGGCCTTGTCAGAAACGGGCCTGCATTCATTTTGAATGAATGCTTAGTAGTGCTACCTGGTGCCTGCTATTCCCGCACTAGGAGGCTGTTTGGTGTCAGTGACTCTCACTGTTGCATTCTTTTCTTGCAAGAGTCAGAGCGATGCCCACATCTGGAACAACTCCACGGACCAACACATGCATGAACTTCATGTTCATTGTGCTGCTGGGGTGGCTGGTGCGTTAGTAGGGGACGGAGGAGCTGGTCTACCTGTGGCTCCTCTCTGGGGGCCAGGGCTCTTGGACGGCAGCTTGCACTGGCTCTTCATGGCTCTTGGAGTGCATTCTCCAGTGTGGGGTCCTGCCTACTCCAAGGGCCGAGGTTAAACCTGACGGCCACAGGTGCAGCTCTTGGTCTCTCCACAGGAGTACTCTGTGGGTACTGAGGACTGCTGCATAGCTCCACCCACCCTGCAGACTCAGGCACACACCACACACACGGGCTCTCAGTGTGGACGTGTGGATGGCAGGAGGGCCTGTCTGGGCAGCGGGACAGCCTCGCCCTGTGACTATGGAAGGAATGGCAGAGATGTCCCAGAAGTCACATCCTCACTGTGTAGCAAGGAGGAGGAGAAATAATGCCTTGGTTTCGTGGACCTTCTTAAAACCAGCGAGCAGAACTAGACAAGTGTTGGGGATGGAGAGGAGGTCCGGATTCTGCCTCAGAAGGACACATGCGGTGGCAGACTTCTCTTGCATGGAAGAAGGGCTCTGCATTTACTGGGGAGGCTGTGCGCACTCTGAGTCACTGGTTTCCTCCCACTCATTTCTCTTTGTGTTCATTCGTGTGGTAACCACCACTTGCTCACCAAGGACTGTGCTGTGGGTGGGAGAGGTCAAAGGAATCAGGCCTTGTCCTCACCTCAAGAAGCTCATAGTGAGTTCAGGAATCTTGCCACTGGCCACTGGATGTGAGATTGTGGACAGGTGTTCTTTGAGTGCTGTGCAAAGCCAGGAGGGGAGGTCAAGTGCGGAGGCCTTCAAAGCCAGCTGCTTGCTTTCTCTTCTCCTCCCCTCCCCTCTCCTCCCTTTCCCTTACCTTCTCTTCTCTCTTCATTCCTTCCTTTCTTTCATTTCTTATTTTCCCTTCCTTTCTTCCTTGTTTGCTTTGTTCTTTCCTCCCTCCCTCTCTTTCTCTCTCTGTCCTTCCTTCCCTCCCTCCCTCCTTTCCTTCCTTTGTTCTTTCTTCTAGTACTGGAAAATGAATTCAGAGCTTTAGTGCTGTGCCGCATCCCCACGCCCTTATTAAATTTTCATTTTGAGTCAGGGTCTCACTAAGTCACTAAGTTTCCCAGGCTGAGTTAGAACTTGTCATCCTCCTGCCTCAGCCTCCCAGAGTGCTGAGATTATAAGCATGTGCCAGTGTGTGTAACAAATCTGATTCTTAAAGAGTGAGGAGATGCAAATCAAATGAGATGGATGGATGAGGGTGCCAGGCAGAGAGAAAACCGGTGCCATGATGGAGAGGCCTAGGAGCCAGCATTAGATGTGACTGTGGAAAGAGGTGCTCTGGGGACAGAGCTGGTGAGTGGTGGCTCAAAATGTTACAAGGGAAGAAAAAATTTTTTTTCTTAATTGGAGTGGATTCCTGAAACAAAAGACAGATTAGCTAGAGAAAATCATGTTTCTATTTACCTGAGAACTACCCAGGGAATGAGCAATTCTCAAAGAAGTGGCTTTGAATTTCAGCTTCTATAGCATCTTCAGCGATAAACAGTGCATTTTTAGAAAATTGACAAAAAGACGGGGGGAAAAGACTGCATCTCTGGAGATGTTAAATTGTGGAAAGACAGACATGGCAGGAAAAGGCTGCTTAGGAAATCTCGTCCGTGTCGTTCTCTGTCACTGTCTCCAGTCCCATCAGGGTCAAAAGTCAGCTTCAGTGGTCCAGTTCCGTTCTCCTTGGCAGAGCGGGTGGGGACCTTCTGTCTACCTCTAACCTCCTACATGACCTGGCAATCATTGTAATGGTAAAGACACTACCGGGTTGTTACTTTCCTTGTGATTCACAAGGTAAACTACAACGACTTACATCTGAGAGCAGCGAAACATCTTGGAGATGTCATTTCACCCGCTCTTACAGGCTGAGCAAGAACCATAATGTATCCACTAAGACACTGTGAAAACTTTATCTGTATTGCCAAGCTATCTCTCTACTCTCTTGAAAAAAAAATGTCTGTCAGGGGTATCTGACTATAGAAAGATCTAAAAATTAAATTCCCTGGTTTCCCCTGTGACAGTCTGAAATAGCCTGAGCTTTATGATGAGCAGACGATGGCACCATGATGAGGACAACAGGACAGCTCTGTGTCCGTGGTGTGGCCTCCTCCATGAGTGGAGAGCAACACACAATTTCGGACACCTACGCCTGGGTCTCCAGGTGGTGTAGGCTGTACTCCCCCAACTCTTATGGATGACTTCCACCTGCTGAGGAAAACTATGAGAGAATTCTGAGCAGGCCCAAAAGGCCACACAGTATTACCCCACTGCAGGACAGTCTGAGAAGTCCTAGCATCACTGTTTATGCCCATTTCTGACACAGAATTTAGTGGGTTCCCAGCCCAGTGTTCTACCTCGACAGGGGCAGCACAGGGCATGGTCATCCTTGGCAGGGGTGGGGGGGGTTCATCACTTTGAAGGCCGAGTTTCCCATACAGTTGACTGTAACTCTGTAAACACAGGAACCTTGATGTGTTTGAGCCATTCTGGATAGATGGAATTACAGAATACCCTATCCTTTCCTTGGGGGTGCTGCCTAGGAGCTTGGCTATGGAACTAATCATAGGGGATTCCAATCAGGGCATTTACTTCTCTTGACTCTGATGTCTTCACCTAGAGCTTGGGGACCTTGCTTGGGGTATCACAGGGAAGTGTCAATGAGGTAAAGCATAAAAGGTGCTCATTATAGTGTTCAATAAGTGGCGATAGCTGTTTACCCATAACTGGTTTGTAATAATAACAGAAAGCAAAATTTGATCGTTTCTTGATGTCTCCAGTGCTGGCCCAGCTGTCTCCTGCAGGGTGTGGGATTACTGTCCTCCAGCCTTAGGTTTCCTGAGCACTTTCCTCAGTCTTCTCCATCAGAGGAGTTGGGAGGAAACACAGGGCTGCACATGGGCGAAAGATGAGCAATGGTCATCAAGAAATAGTGTGAGAAAGCTAGTCTTCCCCAGGGTGGCATCTAGTAGAACAGAGTTTGCCAGAAAAAAAATGTAATAATATTAATAATAAATAATACCAGCTGCCAATACGTGGGCGAGGACTCTGGAAGGCAGCATACATCTATATTCCTATCCTCACAATTGCTAACAATTGCATTCCCCACTTCTCACTGAGGCTCAGAGGAACTAGGTAATACTGAAAACAGGATTTGCAGCTTCCTGGGGATGTGGTTTCCTTTTAAAGCCAATTCCCACTCCCTTCAGTCTTCCTCTCATGTCCCGATTCACAAGCCCTCACCCAAACAGTCCCTTTGGTGGCCTGAGATTGACACCTGAGGTCTGAAAGCTCTGGTTTTGTACCATGGACTTAGAATAGAGTTCCAAGAGGCTCTTGGAGCACACCATGTATAAGCAGAGTTTTTGTGTCTAAGACGATCTGAGGGAAAATTGGGCAGGTGTGGTAAGGTGGGTGCCCTCTGAAAGCAAGCACACACGAATTCATAAAAAATCACAATGTGCCTTTGTAGGTCTGGCACCCCTGGAAGGAGCTCCGGGCACTGTTACCGGTTTCCAGCAGGTTTATCTCTGGAAAGGTAAGCTCCCCTCAGTGGTACAAGTGGCAGGGCTAGAGACTGGCCGTGCCTGTCCTTCGCTGGGGCACTCTGCTCTCCATAGAGAAGAGGTAGAGATCTGCTTTCTAAGAGAGTGCTCTCCATAACAGGAGGGCCCCACTCCTCATCAGATAAGATACCACACACTAAAAGGAAAATGCACAGTGCAGAAACCCAAGAAAAGTGGGAGGGAGGAAGATCCGGGTTCCTGGGAGACTGAGTTCACTGAATATACATTGCCCAGGTAACCAGGATAGGTGAGTGGGGGCTGTCGCCAACCACAGCAAGAATCTGTCGGAGGATCCCGGGCCTCATGACAGACCCCTCAGGGACAGATCTCCAAGTGGTGCTGTGGAATTTTGCTAAATTTATTCAAATTCCAGTTTGTCTTCGGACCGCCTGAGTAGTCTAGGATAAATTATTTTTCTGGGTCTCAGCTTTCTCAAGAATAATATGGCAATCTGATGCCTCACCTTCACAGCATGCTGCAAACACCAGTATTTATGAATGTTTTCTTACAGCACAGGGCAAATGTTGAGAATTGCAGTCTCAAGGACCATGAGGGTTCTAGGACTGACAGGTGGGCTGACGTTCAGTACAAGGCCATGGTGTGCAGACCTGTGCCTCTGGGTCTGCTCCAGACCTTTGCAGCTCCTGGCTGTGGACCATGAGAACTTCCTGCTTTGTTTCTTCTACTCTTACCAAAGGAAAACCGCTCCTTCTCCTCGATGTTATGTCACACATACTCTTCTGTTCCTCCTAGATTCTGACATGGCATCTCGGCCTGAGTCCATGGGATGCCGAAGCGATGTGGTACTGAGGCCTGAATCTCCAGCAGAGACAGGTATCAGCCCCTAAACATTTGACATCTGGGTGTCTGTGGGGACAAATGGTGGTACCAAGGGTGGAATCGATGAGTGGATCCCTCTACTATTCCCTGCTCACTATTCTCAGCCTCAAATGCCCCTCTAAGTGACACTCCCATTTCACAGCGTGGCAGCCCCTCACGCAGGTGACTGGCACAGACAGGAAGGCAAACTCAGAAATTCACCACCATCACTGGAAACAAAAACAACCATGATAATAAAACTAGGAAAAAAAAATAGGTTGTGCTAAAGAGTAAGGTTCACACGGCTCTGGTCAGTGACTACTTCTTATGTCAGTCTTGAAGAGTAGAAACAAATGTAAACATTCCAAAATTGTTTAACGAACAAGCAAGGTTTTGAAAATGAGTCACGACGTGCAGGGGAAGCCTTTGTGGGACAAAATAGGGGTGACATGCATGGAACGCCTGAGACTTCACCTCTAGAAACTGCAGTTCTTATTGCTGAAGTGGGGCCAAAGTGCAGAGCAGGGGACAGGGGAGAAAGGGGAGAGGGAAGGATGGAGGAGGAGGAGGAGAAGGAGGAGGAGGAGGAGGAGAAGGAGGAGGAGGAGGTGGAGGTGGAGGAGCAGGAGAGAAGAAGAGTGGCTTCCTTTGTGCTGCTGGGACAGGATGCCACAAAACAGACCGGGCAATTTACGGTGAGTAGACAAGGCCTTCTTGCTGTCAGGTCCATGGTGGAAGGCATCAAATAGGTGCAGGAGAGCAGCAAGGAGCTGAACTCCATTTTACTGTGAGCTGGAGGCGTAGCTCAGTGGTAGGGTTCTTGCCTAAAATGAGTAAGGCCCTGGGTTTGATCCCCAGCATTGGGGAGACAGAGACAGACAGACAGACAGACACATGCACACAGAGGGAGGGAGGGAGGGAGAGAGGGGGGCGGGTAGGAGAGGGAGAGGAGAGAGAGACAGAGACAGGAACAAACTGCCCTTGTCACTTACAGACTGTATGGCCACAGGCAGTCTGCTCAAGTGCTAAGAGCCCTGAATTCTTCAGGTGTAAAATGAAAGCTTCTTGCCTTTCTTATCCCAGGAGACCGCAAAACTCCTGTACATTACCTGGTGCCTGACTGGTGACACCAAATGGTAGCTTCTTTCCCTTCCTAAAATTTCTCTACAGGTCAAATGTGATTATATACATTCAGCATACTCATCCCATAGTCGTCAGCGAGCAAGGCTGAGTGCATTCTGTGCCCAGAGTTGCTATGAGCCGAGCACGGTCTTCTATCTAAAGTGAAAGTGCTCAGGCAGAGAGACCAGGTTTGAAGCCCCACTTTGTCTCTATCTGCTCGTGTGAGTGAGCCGGCTCTGAGTGCCAGTGTCTTCTCCTGTGAGGGTCCTGGCGGTAGCCATGTGGCGGGGGAGTTGGGGAGCTAGAAGGGGCGATTTCTTTAAACTGCTGGGATATGGAGCCTGAGCTCACAAGGCAGCGGCTGTCGTATCCACAGGAGCCATTGGTGTTTATGATCCTACTGCAGAGCTTGGTTCAGGCAAGCGTGCGGCTGAGTCCCATCCCGCCCTGCCTGTCTTCCTATCAGCTAGCTGATCCCGATGTGGATGGGCTGTGGGACACAGCTCCTGTCCTTGTCCCGACCTGAGTGCCATTCAGACTTCTTCACTGGAAGCATCAGTTTGGCCTTGAGGGCAGCACCCTACTCAGAGACCCTTTCCCCCTTCTTGCGGTTCTCATCCACACCTCTTCTGTCTCCTTGACTTCCTGGTTTTTGCCAGGGCCGTCAATGGGCACACTCACCTCGCAAGCACAATGCAGTGTGCTTGAGTCTAGGGGTTGTCCCCAACACTTTCCCGTGAAGGACAGATGCTTCAGGGAGGGCTCCCTTCCCCAGCCTCCTGGGCCCCAGCCCTAAGCCATCTCACAACTCTGCTGCTCAGGGTTCCCGTTTTACTAAGGAGAAATGAAGGGCATAAGGTGCCTCCATGTCCCAAGTTTAAGCCAGCCCAGCACCCAGTACACAGCAATGCGAGGATCCAACCAACTGACCTGAATCTGGGGTTTTCTCGAACCCCAGTCAGCCCCTCATGCAGCCAAGGTGGGCACGCGAGCTCAGACCCCAGAGTGGGCTGACACAGCGGGTGTTATTTGTTTAATCTGCAGAGTAGACTTCTAGCTGGCCTTTTTTAAAATAATTGAGCCAATATTTTAAAATTGGGGTTATATGTAAAAATGAACATGCCCTGCCTCTCTAGAGAAAGACAGGAAAAACTCTAATAACACCGATTTCAGATTTCCTCCTGGTGATGGTTCTCTGAGCTGAGCAAGGCTGACCACCCTTTCCATCCTTGTGTGTGTCCAGTGCTCCTTGGCCACCACTGGCACCCTGCAGCCCTGTCCACTTCTTATCCAAGCCTCTGTGTTGTGGCACCCAGCCTGGGCAGAGCCTTTCAGGGGTAACTTTGCAGCTCACAGCAGGGTGGATGTGTGTGAGGTGGGGGCACCTGAGGCGTTTAAAAAATCCACATTAAGCACTGTGCCAGGGCCATAGTGCCAGTGCTGTCCCAGGATCCCCACAGCAGGGTCCCCCCCACCCCTGGAGTGGGAGCTTGGCTCCTGACCAGTGCCTGCATGCAAACAGGGTGAAAAGGAAACACTCCGCTCAGCTTTCCTTTCTCAGCTGGTCACATTCCTGGGACACAGAGGATAAAATGTCCGCAGAAAAAATGCCATTGAGCCCAGGTCAGCTTTTTCAGGCACTCCCACCTGGACTGTGTTTCTTGGAGTCCATGGGAAAGACCTTTGATTCAAAGCACAGAGAGATTTCCCCCTTTCTGCCTCAATTCCCTGTGGTCAGTCTGAGACTGGAGACAAGCAGAGGGAAAGCAGAACGAGCAGCTCCATCTGGCTATCCTAGTCCCGGCCTCTTCCCTGTTAAGGGGAGCACAGAGTTAAAGATAGCACATAGAACACGGGCTCCTAATACAGCATCTGTGCCAGGTACAAGGAGGTACGGAACTACAATATTCACTCTTCTGTTTGAACGATGCTTCTTACCCGTATGTGCTGTGCACTTGGATGTTCACAGTCCAGTCAGATAGCCACATATCAGCCACCACCTGACACTGGCAGGGTGCGAGAAGACAGGTGTGAAGTGGAGTAGGAATGATGGGGAGGGAGAGTGCCAGACAGCCTGGAACAGTCAGGGGAGGCTTCTGAGTGAAGTCCGGATGGATCTGCCAAACACTTCTGGGGCGCAATGGAAGAAGATGTTCCAGGTAACGGTCACTGGGCCGAGACTCCAGGGGCAGGTGTGGTTGAAGGTAAATCGAGTGTCTGTTTCATATTCACACAGAGATAAAGGTAAAGGAATTGACTTTCTTTTTCAGGTTCACCAACAGAACTTTTCTCCCCTGTGGACCTCACCCAGGTCGTTGTCAATGCAAACAGATCCCTGCCCAGTCAGCGGCACTGGCTTTTCAAACACCTGTTTTCAGACGAGCAGGCAAAACTATGGTGCCTTTCTCGTAAGTAGCCTTAGATTATACATGTCAGCTTTCAGATTCTGAGGTTCGGTGTCATACTTAGCTTAACTCCAGAGACACAAATAAGATAGGTCTCAGTGCTATAACTCAGGGGTCACTACATTCTTAGAAAATAGGTAGGACCCAATCCCTATCTTCCAGAAGCTTCCAGACAATGTAGTCATTCAGTCTCTGCTCTGCTCCAGGAGCCTATCAACCCATTATCAGTCCATCTGCCCATCTACTCCTCCACCCATCTTCCTATCTATCCTTCTGTCCATCCATCCATCCATCCATCCATCTGATGAGTTGAATATGCATTTTATTCCAGACCTTGTGTTTGATCTTAGGGATAAAAGACAACAAGAATCAGCCATGCTCTTGCCCTCAAGGTACTCACAATTACCTCTGGCAATGAGTGATGTGGGAGAAGGGGCAAAGAGATCATTCACAGAGTTCACAAGATCTCTGGTTTGCAGATCTTGCCTCTGATATGGTCACTGGTGGATCCAGTAGAATGTTACCCTTTCACTTCTGTATTGCTGAGTTTACTGTCTACCCTTTACTTCAACTTCTACTCTGCCTTTATTTGAGGCCCCACAGCCCCTCCCCGGACAGGAGAATCCCAGACTGGACAACCACAACTCCCCAAAGAAGAACCTCTGTCAGGTTATGCTCCCCCTGTGAGCCTCCTGAGATCTTAAAGCCAACTGTGCTCCTCCTGCAGGCTGCTCCCAGGAGCCCTCTTTCTGTCAGCTCGCAGAGGTAACAGAGAGTACGCCCCTGTACTTCACCTGCTCCCTCTACCCTGAGGCCCAGGTATGTGATGACATCCTGGAGTCCAGTGCCCGGGGCTGCAGTCTGGTCCTGCCACAGCAGCCAGGGACCCTGTTCTGGAAGAAAGGTGAGTCCCCAGGTGTCTGTGCACACTGGGTTTCTGGTGGGAGGCAGCTCTGCGGTTTCAGAAGCATCCAGGATTGTTTCTCCTTTAAATGCACTCAGAAGTGCATAGCCGATCCTGGAGACCACTCCTGCTCTAGAGCCTCATCCATAGAGAGAGCCATGGCCAGTGCACTTGTCACCTGGAACCCCATGAGGCCATGCGGTGCAGCGGGTCTTGGCCTCTGTGACTGTAACACCACAAAGGCTGTGTTTCTCGAGTCAAGAGCACTAACGATGCTGTAGTTTGTGTTCTTTTTTCACCCCTTGTGTCTGTCTTTCCCTCAGACATTGCTGCCCTTAGCATCCTCCATTACCTTCTTTGCTCTTACCGTGTATCTGATGGCCCTAGGTTTTCCACGCAAATGAGTCAGGCCCACAAGGTCAAGCAGAAGCTTTGACTGGTGAAAGCTTGCTGGTTTTAGAACAACCGGACTGGGCCAAGCTTCAGGTGATCGCTCAATGTCAACATTTTTTGGTCCTTGCTTTAGATGAATCTTTGAATACCTTCTGAGAGCATATGCCTGGCCTCCAGTCATCCGGACCCCATATAAGGTTGGAGAAGGTGGGGAGTCTCAGCGGTTACTATGGAGACTGACAGAAAAGGACCATCTGTAGTGCATCCCATCCACTCTCCAGGGCAGGCAGAGACCTCTCTTATGTCCTCTCCAGGAATAAGGCTTTTGTATTCTTCTTCCATGCTTGTCATTTGGGGAAACAGAGAAGCACCTGGAGACCTCGGTCTTCTGAAGGAGATCCGTGGCTCATCTACTGCTCAGGCTTCTTTCTCCCTTCAGTGCTGCTGATGCTTGAACCTTCTGAGAGCCAGGGATGCATGGGCTTGCTTCTTGGTTTTCCCCACAGAAATTAGGGTCTGTTTTCTTAGGTCCGTGAAACCATGTTTTACCCTCTGTATGTTTTCTAGCTCCACAGAGTGTATAACTATAACCCCTCCCCTATTCTCTCCACCTTGGGGTGCTTATGCCTTCACAGGCATCCCAGCTGTTATTTTACTGAGATTTGGGTTGGGAGTGAGAGTCAACATACGAATTTAATGCTCCATCTTTAATGAAAGCTTTCAGGCTGGCTTCTACTCATCAGTACTCAGGTTTTCACAGGGACAATCAATTTCTCTCTGAGCAATAACATCTCTTTCTTCTTCTTTGCAGTCGTACTGAACAACAGAGTAAAGAACTTTTACACTCGCCTGCCATTCCAGAAGCTGGCAGGGATTTCCATTAGAAACAAAGTGCCCATGTCTGACAAACCCATTTCCAATGGGTAAGCAACCTCGGCCCTACACTTAATGTTTATTATTAAAACTCTTTCGCATCTGTGACATGGGTGAAGCTGTAGCAGTTAAAGATGGAAGCCTAATAACAACCGCACAGCCCAAAGCTAAGTGAAACAAAGGCAATGAGGAGGTGGCCACACCAAGTTTATCTCTGAAGCTTTAGTCAGACGATGGAAAAGAGACCCACTGAGCTGTGTCTTGTCAATTAATCAAAGTTATCAAGCATGGCAATGAACCAGGCCCTCAGAACCTCATGGGACTGTATTCAGAATCTGGACCACAAGTAGAACTTTTAACAGAGCCATAAGCTTGGAAGGGCTTTTTATTCTATTGTTGTTTCAGAAATTTATTTTATTGTCTATTTGGTGCATGGTTTAGCTGCTCTAGTTGGCAGTGAGATTTTGCTCAGTGTAATGGATGGATCCCACCCATCACAGTCACCAGGTGGGCTTGTTATCAGCCTCTGTCCTGGGGCCCATCCTGAACAACTAACTCAGCCTTCCTGGGATGGGCTCAAGAACTGGAATTTTAAGGAAGATCCCTAGTGACTCTTTTGACTTTTTTTACTAGTATGTGTTTGCAGTACATGAAGTTTACTTTCATTTTAGGGAGGTGGAACATGTGTATAACACAAGTTGATGCTTTTTTGGTCTCCTTCCCCTTCCTACCTCCCTCCCTCCACCCATCTCTTTCCCCATTTTCATCCTTATCATTATTGTTTTTAGTTCATGGCATGTTTACATTCATTGTGTGCATTTGGTACACGTAAAAGCACCTCTTAAATCTTTTTACTCAGTCGTTGATCTGCGAACTATTGATCTATGAGGTACTATTGAGTTGTGAAGTACAGGTTGCTGGCATTTAACATCTGCTTTTGAAAATGGAGATAAAATGATGATGCAGGCGAGTCTGTCTTGGGGTCCAGCTAGACATCACCTGTGCTGACAGAGGGTTGGAGCCAGGGATCAGCTGGGATAGGAGCTGGTGGAGTGGAGTTAGGGTACCCAACTCAGGCAAGCATGGAAATCCAGTGATCAAAGCTGAGGTGTAGCAATGTAATTCCAAGAAAAGAAAGAGAAGTGGCAGGTGGACAGATGGGCAGAGACTTGGGGAAGGAAAGCCAGGGAGGTGGCTCCTTGCTGTTAGGGCACAGATGCAGCCAGCACTGCCCAGCAGATAAGACCTTGAAACACTAGGATGTGACTTGGCTCACAGAAAAGCCATAGTAAAAACGTGGCAGGTCCACACATCAAAAGGGGACAAAGAGGCTGAGTAAGCTCTCAGGAATCAGATTGAGACACATGGTCAGGACAGGGACAACTTGAAATGGAACTTCAGAGCACTGGTTGGAGCCATGAAGTTCCTCCTACTATTACTGGTTCTGGACACCAAAGGGTGGGTCTGGTTAGCTGCACTGAGTGGACAGCAAGGTAGGTACCATGGAGAAAGCCTAGTGGGATGAGCCAGACAACAGACGCATCCTCATGGAATGTGATTAGTTCATGTCGCAGAGTAGAGGGGAAGCCAAGGAGAGAGACACAACTCAGCTCTTTGCTGCTTAAACGGGCTCCCAGAGGGTCACCCTGACTGTAGGACATGGACCACCACCCCACCATGTAGAGATGCTTTTTTTGCTGTGTCTTCCTTTTCCCAGAGTCCAGAGCTGAGACTTCCTCCTTGTCTGAGAAGACTATAGGAGCATTTCAGAAAACCTGACTTGGAGCCTAGTGTGTAACAGGCACAGAAAGTGTGCTTGATGAATGAATGAAGGATGGCAAGGCAGCATTCTCTGGAAAAGAGAACTCTGCTTTCAGAAAGATTCTCAAAGCTAGGAGTCCCCTCATACACATTGGCCAGAGCGCCCACACTGTAGGCAGTTAAAACAAAGCTGACCTCCAAAAGTAAGGGTGATGCCCATTCATCCCACTAAGTCAGTGCTAGGCCCCACCGAAGCCCTCAGACCGGCCCTCTCTCTCCTGATCCAGGTTCTTTGAATGTGAACGTCTGTGTGACTTGGACCCGTGCTGCACCGGCTTTGGATTTCTAAATGTGTCCCAGTTAAAAGGTATTAATAATAACAAGGCCTTCCCCCCTTGCACAGCACTCTGCAGGCTAGAAGACACGCACACTTGTGACCCATCTCACGCTCAGAGCCTCTGTGAGTGAGGGAAAGGAGGGATCCTCATTCATAAGGTGGAGGCTCAGAGAGGGCAGGGCGCTCATCAGTGCGGCAGATGGATGTGACTCCCAACCTGGGGACCTGTTGACCTTACACACGTGTTATTGCTGTTTGCCCCACATAGCCTTTCTGCCTTCCGCACTTCGCTCAGCAGTGTTCATCTCATCTTGCAGCACTGTCAGGTGGCTTGGTGGTGGAGTGGACTTTGGAAACAGTCCATGCAATCTGTATTTAAAACCTGGTTCAGGTAGGGGTGGGACTCAGTTGGAGAGTGCTTGCTTGGCACATGCAAAGCCCTGAGTTTGAGCTCCAGCACCAAAAAACAAACAAACAAACAAAACCCCCAGAAACTTGGTGGAGAGACTTACTGGTGATGTGGTTCTAGCTCAGTCACTTACCTTGCCCCGAGGCTTAGCTCTCCCACCCGTAAGTGCACAACCTTTCTGCATCCTGTGAGGACCAAGTGAAGTGCTGCAAGCAGGGCCTGGCACAACTCTGGCATAGTAGACAGGTGCTCAGTCAGCGGCAGGTGCCTCCATCCCTGAGCCCCTAGGCCAGAGGCTCCGCATCTGAGGCCAGGATCCTCCCAGAAAGCAGTGGCGAACCTCAGATGTCTGCTGAACACAGATTTATAGTGTTTCCCTAACATCTGAGGCCAGAGGCTCCACATCCTCCCAGAAAGCAGTGGCGAACCTCAGATGTCTGCTGAACACAGATTTATAGTGTTTCCCTAACTCAGAATCCACTCTCTTCCTCCACATCCTGGTCTCTGCTATGTGTTTCCCAGGAGGAGAGGTGACGTGTCTAACCCTGAGCAGCATGGGAGTTCAGATGTGCAGTGAGGAAGCTGGGGGAGCCTGGCGCATCTTGGACTGTGGTTCTCCTGACACGGAAGTCCGCACCTACCCCTTTGGGTGGTACCAGAAGCCGAGTAAGTAACCTGGTGGCTCTGTTGGTGTCTTTAGTACACCATGTCCCACCCACACAGTGTCCTCAGGTTGGGAAGTAGATGGATCAGAATTCACTGGATGCAAGCAATAGACACTGATTCTCTGTACTGCCAGCAGAACAGAAATGGATTGGGAGTCTGCTCATTGTATCAAAGGAAAGAGGACTAGCTAGATCCTAGGAAAGATGGAGAGGGAGCAGGCTCCACAGATGCACTTAAGAAGAACAAGTGGCCCAGTTCATCGGTGCATCACAGTCATCACTGATCTGCTCCTGAGGGACCACTTGTTATATTAAAGCTTTAATTCAAGGGACAGAGTTTGGTACAGCATGAGATGATTGTACCCACTGCCAGAAGGAGGGTATGGTGTTGGAGTCATGGTGCCAATAAGCTCGGATGCTGAGGGGGGAGGGGAAGTAGCCCAAAGTGTGTGTAAGGTCTTGTTGCTGGACAGGCAACAACCTTAATCAGGGGAGCTAATTAGGAAAGCGTGACACATAGCAATCTTAGGGAAGGAAACGGTGACAACCTATTTGTGTTTGTCAGTGCAAGTGCAGTTAGAACTTTAGGAGCAAGGCAGCATTGGACCACTGTGGGTCCTCAGGGCATGTGAACAGAAGGGGTGGAGGGTGTATGGAGCTTGGTTTGAAATTGATGCATGAGCAAATGAATGCAGACACTACTAGTCACACACAAGGAGCCATTAGTGTCTCTGCATCCATGGTGGGTTTGCCTTCAGGAAAGTCACAGTACTTGTCAGTTTCTCCTTCAGTGAAACAGTGAATGAGACTCACTGTAGTGCTCTCACCTCTTACATTCTGGGTTCTTGTGGGAAACTAGAGATTTGCCTGTGTCCCAGAATCAAACTCAGCAATCTGTCATGGTCCCCATAAGCTTGAAAACCCTGTCTCGGGAGGAGTCAACCAGAAAGGCCAAGCAGAGAGTCAGTCTCTCTCCAAGCTATCTCCCCAGCTAGCTTTCATGTCTCACTTTGAGAGAAAGTCTGAAATTTCCCCATCTTTCCTGGAACTTCCTGAGAAGTAAGAGCCAAGGGATGTCTGATCTGAAGGCAGCATAGAGATACGTAACTGTAGACTCCACATTCTTCACACCGTCCCTTCACATTACTCTGCCCAGAGCAGGGAGTGACTTTTCAGTGCTTTCTGGGTGTCAGACACTCGCTAGACCTGCCTGGACTACTTCAGTTCATACCCAACGCACTCCTACAGAGCTGACACAGCCTGCTCCATGCCATACATGAACTGTGAAGCATAGAATGTTAGATGTGCTCAACCCTAGCCACACAGCCTGTATGAAGTAGAGACAAACTGCAAGCCCAAATCTGATGGCCCCAACTTTCTCCTCCCCTCTTGGATGTTAGCTCACTTCCGGCAGGCCTTCGAGTGAGTGGGTAGTAGAAACCCCAGACGTCTTGTCTGGCTGGTTTCCCCCAACTCAGTTGACTAACCAGAAACTGACTAATCAACTGGAGGAGAAGATCAGCAGGCTGGCAAGCCAGCCTGTTCATAGTTTGGCCTCCGTTGTGGAACTGGAAGGCAGAGCTTGGACTCCCAGGCAGCAGCATCCTTGGCCTTGCTTGTGACCCTGTGCATGCCTCAACTTCACAGCAGATTTTTCTTTTTTGGACTTAATTATTTCCAGGCCAAATAGAATTTTCCTGCTGATATTTACCTTCAGCAGCCTGTGATTTGGTTTGAATTCACCCGACTGACTTTTTCTTTTATTTCAACATCTTGAATTATTTTAGGAAAAACTTCAGAGTGATATAATGAAACAGCCTCCACTACCCATATCTAGCAGTCTTCTGGATTTGTGTTTCAGGGCAGGGAGGAGGGAATGCTTTCCTATAACTCCCAGCCTCGGTGGACACCAAAGGCCAGTTCTGAGCCTCCTGCCCATCTGTCTGTCCTGTTACCTCCTCACCCTACTAAAGTGAAAAATTTCCTTTTTCATCTTCATATGACTCATGGAAGACTTGGGTAAAATGTTTAAGCAGAAGTTCATTTGTTCAGAAATATAATGGAAATCAGATCAGAGTTATGACATCTTGACAGGAGTTGGCAAGGAAAATAATCCAAGGTGCTTCTTATCCGAACTCACTCCAGCTGTTTTGCTTTGTTTTATCTGATTGTTCAGACCACTGACTGCTTCCTGCCTATACTCTGTGGGGTCAGGCTAGGGTCTCAGGAGTTTGGATTGGGAACTACAGGGCAGGGAATTAAAACTCAGAGACAGAAGTTCTCACTTTCAACAAACATGGCCGAACACTAGCCATGGAGGGAACTTCCATGCATTGGGCTTTCAGGGTGTGGATGCCAAGCACTTCACAAGTGTGATCTCATTTAAACTTTGCACTATGTCAGATGAGAAAGTAGAGGCCCCAGGAAGTTACCTCATTTGGTCAAGGCCACATGGCAGGCAAGTGAGAGTTAGATTGGGTCTATGGCCTTTCTGATTTTAAGTCACTGTGTTATATTGCTGAGTGTGGATAAATCATGATTCCTGTCCCTTAGGCACTTACAGTCTGAGGAGTTACAACTCTTAAGTAAATAACCCAACCCTAAATAATCAACCCATCCTGTTTGTGAGTCTCTCATAACATAAGGCTAGAAGCTTAGAAACTTGGTTGGGCATTTAGAGTGGGTTTCATAGCACTGAGAAATGGGAAAGTAATAAAATACAGGGATGCTATTCAGATACTCACACCTAGAGAGGAGATACAGCAGCATATATGAGTAACCGTAACAGAGCTTTCTTATGGAAACTGGCCTAATAAGTCAGAGTATTCCCCCACCTGGGTCATGCTGACCAGCACAAAACCATCTTTTGAATTCATGATGTGTCTTGAGCCAAAGCATCTTCCCTGGTGGGGTTCTGCATATTGTACATTCTTGGGTTCTCTTTTCTTTCATAAACAAAACCACATCAGCATCCTTTTGGGTCATCCTAACACATAGCTGACATGGTTGTCACCTTTTCTCCTCATCCTTGTCTTTGTATTAGCCAATCACATGCGAAACGGTACAGAAAGGTCTCCATGGGGAAGGGAAACCTGTCTAGAAGGGGAGCCTCTGGGCCTTAGTTAGCCCTGAGGGGTGGGTGGGATTCTGGGGCACCTCTCCTTCAGCACTCACACATGACACATGAGCTTTGCCAAGCAATGCTAGTGAAGAATATTGATGATAGACTTTGGCCGTGTTTGGCCTAGTCTGATTATTGAGCATATAAATATCTCTAGCTGCTGAAAACTGTGAGCTGTTGACACTGCACCCCCTTCTGCTGAGGGCAAGAAAGTAGCCTTCTCTAAGCTCCTAATGTGTGCTGAATGCCGTGCAGCCAGAGGGGGAGAAGTCCTTACTCCCCACAGTTGACGGTCTGGTTAAGGGGAGGATGTGAAGGAAAAGCCCCTTTCTGAAGCCCTTCCTATGTGTCAGACACAGGCAGTGCTTTCTTTTATCCACTTACACCCTCTTGGAGGTGGGTGCCCTTCCCATCCAGAGCCAAGACAACAGTTGTTACCTCTGTGACCAGGCAGCCCCAGGGAGGTGACTGGGCCCGCTGGAGGGAGAGGAGGTGCCTTCGGAGGTGGAAAGGGGATCCAAGAACGTTGGTCCTTCATGGACTATGCTGACCTGCTCAAGTTGTCACCAGATGGGGTCCAAGAAGATCCTCTCAGAGGGGAGGAGGGGACGTCAACTTGATGACTGACAGGTCCTGGACGTCTTGTTCTAGAAAAGCACTTTAAGATGTGTCAGTAACAGACATAGGTTGATTTATTAGATGGAGTTAGAAAATAAGAGAAAATGGGAAGGGACTTGAGCTCAGGAAGCCGAAGGGGACACAGTTCTGATGGAGAAGATCAGATCGGTCCTTTAACAAAGGAAAGAGGCAGGTTTTTGTAGAGGGACAGAAGGGCTATGGTCTGGTGGGTCATTTTCTCAGGTCAGAGTTTACAAGCTGGCTCTGGAGAAGTCTCTATTGCTTGAAGCAGCAATCCAGAGATGAAATCCTGGAGATGAAATGGTTGTTTCTGCTCGGGGTGGTCTCAGTGTCACTCAGGCTCTGCTGGGATCAAGATGACTGTGTATGTAGGACAATGGCAGGAGCTTTTCAAACTCCCATGGGTAGTTAAATAGCCCTGGAAAATGCTTATCTTAGTGTCTTCAGTCTTGAAGCAGATATAGGTAAATTCTAATTTTCAGACAGACACCCTGTGGATGAGGCACATGCCGTGTGCAGAGCTGAGCAAGCATCTGGTCCAAAGTTACTCACTGGGCATCTGTAGGCCCAAGTGAAGAGTCACTTAAAAAAAATAAAATAAAGTCCCTGATGGCCTCACAAGCAAACACAAATAGAGCTTTTAATGTATCATAGGTTAAGGGCCCAGTGTTGGACCTGCCCTTTCTCAATTAGGGGTCTCTGACTGTCTCAAAATGACTTCAGGGCAGAACTGGCCTGAGTTAAAGGACTGATGTGAAGGAGCAGAGTGTCCACTGCTTATGGTAGACACTTGGATTCAAGGACGAGGGAGGCATGTTCCTGCCTCTCAGGCCTCAGGCCTTGGCACAGAGGTCCACACATCTGCCATTACACCCTAACCTTTGTCCCATGGCTGTGTTCGCAGAGTAATGGGTGAGGCTCCTAAGGGTCCAGGAGAAAAAGGCCCAAACCCAGAACAGAGCCAGAACCAAGAGGGACCCCCAGAGAATTTTGGTGATGAAATCTGAAGTTACTGCCCTCAGGTGAACAAAAAGCTGTGTGTGTCTTAGCACAGAACTGCAGAGGCTAAGGCTACACAATTGTGGATGGAAATGAGGACCCAGAAGGGAAAGGTTCCTGGAGCCCAGAGGACCAGGGTGAGAGTGCAGGTGCTCAAGCTACTCTTCTGTAGCTAAGCAGAGCCAGAGCCTGGGGCTTCCTGGAAGGGGTGCAGGCACTGGCTGTCTTTACTCTCGAAGAGAACCACAACTGCTTCTCCTGTTTGCAGCTAGATGAGGCCTGTGAGTGGAACGAGGCCTTTGCTTTGTTCAGAGTCCAGTGGGACTTCTAAGAAAACAGTCAAAGCCATACAGTTTCTCTCTTTACTGAAGAGAAAGGAGAAGGTCATTCCTGTCTGCATGTTTCTGACTTCGTTCTTTTTTTTTATTTCATCTGTTTAGTAACAGTTGCATGTGAGAGTTCTTTATTCCTACGTGTTTTCAATGGCTTCTCCTTATATTTGCCCTGTGTGGGAAGATGTCTTTTCTTTTCTCAAGCTTTGTTCCAATGTTAGCCCGGTGATCACCACTTTGCTGGGCTCAGTGCCCACGTGGCAGCTGTGCCATTCGTGTTTTCCTGCTGCAACTGCTCAGCCTACATGGCCTATTTCTCCTGTAAACCTGGGCGGCTCTGCAGATCCTCTGGATTTCACAGCATCCTCCTACAACCTGAGCCTTGCAGTCCTTTCAAAGAGGTGTAGGTGGTATGTTCCGCTTCGGTCTCAGCTATCTGCAAAGGGAGGAAGACATTGTCTCCGGTGGGTAAGGGAAGGTACACACGTCCACGCCTTTCGCAGCTCTCACTTCTGTCTAAAGCACGAATGGGTTGAACTTCATTTGGGCTGCTGTGACTTCACTGATGCCCACAAAAGGGAATCGGTCTGCCCCACTGCATTCTTAGATCATCCTCCTCCTGCCAGGGCTACGCCTGAGTACAAAAGAGGTTAGACGAACCTTTGTGACTGTGCACTGCCTCTCTTTGGAATCTTAAGTTCAAATGCAGGTCTTCCCACCTCCAAAGTCCATGTGTCCCTACATTTGCCATTAACAGCTGTCATCGTCCGAGCTCTTCTGCAGGGCGCAGTGCTAAATGTCATACCAGTCACTGCTAGGGTAGACAGCCCTGTGCCCACTGTGCAGCCATGGAAACTGAAGCTGGAGAGGTTAAATGCTTTGCCCAGTGTATGGAGCCAGTCGTGATGGTGGCAGGCAATGGCAGGATTTGCTGTGTGCGTCCGGCTTCCCACTCTGGGGCGTGATGGGCCACGCTTCTCCATCCTGACCAGCTACTGGCCGATGACCTGTGAGGGAGTAGTGTGTGTCACTGCTACACTGAGCTCTACTTGCTGCCTCCTCTTTGCCCCAATGGTGATGGGTAAGGCCTGGGGGCGACATGGGGCCTCCTTCAGCCTAGACCTTGAGGAAAGTGACACAAAGCCATCCCTCACCCCTGCTTCGGGATATGGTGCAGCAGGGGGGCTGTGCTGGCCTGTGGGGCTGGTGCCACCATGTGCCCCCTAGAGTCTGACTCCCTCCCCCCCGCCATCCTGCCCTGGGCACCACTGAGGTCTTCAGAACCGGTGATGAGGACTTGTGAAAATGAGCTAAAAGGCTGCATGTTCTGCTTCACAGGTGCTCAGAGCGACGCCCCCAGTTTCTGCCCTCCGGCTGCTCTCCCTGCCCGCACCCAGAAGGGTAAGTCCATCGTTTTCCTGCCTCTCTCAGCACAGCCCTGGCTTATGCTCTCACACTCACAAGCTCCTGTGGGATGTGCGTGTAGGTAGGGGGTCGCATGCCAGTGATGCACACGCTGCAGAGAGGGGCCGACTCTGTGGTTTCCACACATAGTGCAGCTAAGCCAGCCACAGTGGGGGTGAGCTCAGCGCCCCCCTCCTTTCCACTATAGGGATTGCTTCACCTTACCAGGCAGGGCCAGGCCTGTACCATCCTGGGCAGTGTCAGCACGGTGGTGTACGTGGCCACAAAGCGAAGGAGGGCAACTCTACCTTCGAATGGAGCAGCTGGGGCTCCTGGCTCCTGGGTCCAGTGGGTGACGTTGAGGGCTGAGGCACTGGCCGTGTACCCCGCAAGGCAGAGCCCACAGCCTGCTTAGGGAGTGGCCGTCCCTTCTCCTGCACATTGGCCGCAGCACTCAGGCTGGCTGCTGGATGTTCTCAGAATGGCCATGAGGTATGGGCGTGGCAGTGTGGGAGCAAGGGCAGCCCGCGTAGTGGGCCTGGTGACGTGGAAGCCACAGGGCCAGTCCAGGCCTCACGGTACTGCCCCCTCTCCTGACTCCATCTATGACACCACTCAGCCCAGAGGCCACATGACATTAATTCCTGGCCTGTGACGTGGTCTCCGAGGGGCCCCAGACACCTGTCATTATGGCCTTACCACAGAACCGAATGTAGCTCATGGGGGAAGGAGTTGCTTCACAGCAAGGGTGTGGCTCAAAGTCTAAATTTTCCTCAGCACATGATGTAAAGCTTGCTTTGCCCACAGTTAAAATACCTCATCTTGGAGGTCCCGTGTACAGTACATGTGTGATTTTGTTCCCCCGACCATGTGTGTGGCATGTACGGCCAGGCCCCACCTGCTGAAATGGCATGAGGCGGGTGTCACCATAGCACCTTGTGAGTGGCAGAGGCTCAGGCTCCTCCTCAGAGGGAGGTTAGGACTCCTCTGGCCCAAGACACCACCTGTCTGAGGCAGACCTCAGCCAAAACCGATTCTGCTTTATCAAGGTGATATATATATATATAAGTACAGATGACATAGTCAAAATGTCCCAAGAGATTCATAGCTAAGGAGAACAAAACCCCACCGAACCCCATTCCTGGCTCACTGTACCCACCTGTCCTTCACACGGCAAAGACCGTGACTGTCTGCGGTGTGGTGTGAGTGGCTCTCTTCTCACCCTGCCTTCCACGTGCCTGAGTCCTGCACAGATCTCCTAGTGCTGCCTCTTGATCTGTTAGTTATGGCGGGGTCCATGGAGTGCCCACTGCGGGCATTTCCACATCAAAAACTATTTTCCCACTCCCACTGTTCTCTTTCCTTCTCCCTTTTCTTCCTCCTTACTATCATCGTGGGTTTGAGCTTTGTATTCCTTGGCTCCATTTTGCACGGTTGACAGGGAGAGTAGATAAGTGCACTAATTATGAGCCATAGTACTGTGCTTTTCAAAACTTCCAAACATTTAATGGTGACTTGCTTTTTCGTCAGCACTGTGCTATGCGTCTCCACACAGACCTCAGGAGACAAGTCTTGTTACAGTATTTGTTAGCTGTAGAGAACAAAAACAATGCAGAAAGGCAGAAGGGAAACCACAAAGGTGCTGGGGGTTGGTTTGTGCGTGGGAAGGTGCATTTCCTTCCAGCCCTGGGCTGTGCAGTGCGGTCTGACCTTGCTGTGATCTGTTTATAATGGTGCATTATGTGTGCACTTCCGAATTTCCTGCCTCGCTAAGTCATGTGTTCGTCCTGCACCATGTATGACTCCTCTCACTTATCCATGCCTCCTTGGTGCTGCTTTTGTGATGCTTCTGGTCCGTGATGAGCAGACCGGTGAGGCCGATGCAGAGCTCACAGTGAGGACCATCAGGCTACTCCACTACTTCACCAACCCAGCCCTCTGCTTTTGGATGTTTGATTTTTTTTCTAATGATTCTTCTGCATCATAAAAATACCATGCCAGATGAATACCTTGGTACCTAACACTCCTTCTGAGGTCAGGATTGTTTCCTGGGTAGATCTCCAAAGCGCATTTCAAATTTTGGGGTTTTGAAAAATGTTTATTGCAAGATTCTAGACATATTGTCAAATTGGGTTCAAGCAGGTGTGTTTTCCGAGCGATGATGAATGAAAGTGCTTTCTTTTTCCCCATCACAAGTCTGCCATCTTTAAGTAATCATCGCTAAAGCAAACAAACAAAAAGTTTAATTTATAGATATAAGAGTGCTTTGATACATATATGTTAAATACTTATTGTCAAAGATGTATAAACTGATGTGTAAATATTTTCGGATGATTTTATGTCCCACTCTATTTTTACCAAACATTCACATCATGGAGAGAGATTTCAAGTGACAATAGAAGAAAAATCTAAGCTCAAGTAGTGAGCACCTCCCTTTACACACAGCCATGGATCTGAGTAGTTGTCTCCAAGACACAGTTAGATGTCACAGTATTTTTAAATGTGCCTTTAACATGGGTGATTTAAAGGCAGGAGCAAGGTCAGCGCCGACAGTGCATCTGCACTGAGAGCTCCCAAGAAATAGTGATTTCAAGGCCAGCCTGAACTACATAGCAAGACCCTGTCTCAAAAACAAAACAGTGTGAGGCCAAGGAGCTGGCCTTACATCCAGTGCATCCCTGCCTGACGTTCTCCAGCCTCTGCCCACCCTGCAAGGCCCTGGCTCCTCACTCCCAGCACCACAGCCCCACCAGGATTCACCACCCCAAAGCCAGGCCTAAAGATGAGGAAAGGGCTCTTTCCCAGCCTGGATTGGCCTGGCCTGAGCTAACCACCACAAGCCCAAAGGACACGATTTGTACCTTATTTTATTTCCTGCAGTCTCTGATAAAGTAAAAAGGAACTGAGAAAGTAGCTCACACTGAGATGAAAATGTAGCTCTTTTTATAAGATGTGTTTTCCAGGGAGTATTCACATTTTAAAGAGTGGGCAACCAGAAAAATTTTGCTTTCTAAGAATAGAAATGCAGACCATTTGATAAACCTTGAGGGACTAATCCCACCCCCTCAGACCACCTTCCCCATGCATTAGACCATCCTAGAACTTAGTATGTGAATAGATTTCCTCTACATCTATACGTTGGGATTACAGCTGTTGATCAAAAACAATGATAATATGCTACAAGTAGCCCAGTGCCACACGACTAAACAGTGACCCTTGGATCCTCCGCTCCCTCCATTGCACACACACGTGTGTAAGACTAAAGTCCCTTAGCACAATCCCAACAGCCACTGACGACACTTCCACAGCGGGGTTCCTCTGCCTGGAGTGGCTGGAGAGGTGCACACACAGTGTCCGCCTGCCTGTCCAGCTCCGCCACCTGTGTGGGCTCCGGCAGTCACCAGGTCCACTGATGCCCCTGTGCCACATACCAAGGGGCCTCCGAGATGCCAGGACTGCAGTGAGCGGCAAATGCCGGCCCTTCACATGCATCCGGGTCTCTGCCCAGCTGCCCAGGATTATACACCATAGCCCCAAAAGAGAGTTCAGACACCCCAAGGAAACCCATTATCACGCTGTCTCCTGGCAGCCTTTGTTTTAGGGACATCTGGGGGGCTCTTGATAGGAATCAGAGGGAAGGCAGGCTCAAGCAGGGCCTTTGACTGTCCACTAGGCAGTTATGAACTGTAATTTGTCATGAAGATATGGTGAGGGGGGTAGAAATCCTTATGGTTTTCTCTTAGGTATAAATTCCCCTAGAAGTGTCTTTGAAGTCAGCAGCCCCCAGACACAATTAGGCAGAAGTGGGTGAGCCCACAAGCACCTGACCCAGCAGTTGTTGGGCCACTGCAGATGTTGTCAGGAACTTCTGCTGCAGCGGGCATGCCACCAAAGAGACAGCTGGGAGCCTGGGGGACTGGGAGGGGGTGGTACGGGGTCAAAGACTTCCCTCAGCTCTCACCAATTCTCCAGGACCTATCATAACAGCATGTGAGGATGCTGCTAGGAGTAGAAGTGGCAGACGGATTATAGATACCATTTATTAAGTGCCACTGTTTGCTAAACAGGAAGCATAATATCCCTGTTTTCCACAAACTGCCTAATCCAGGTATTGGATGAATTAAGCTTCTCAGTTAATCAAGGAACAGTGGATCCCACTTCTTTTCTCCATCTCTACAAGAATTAAAATGGTAACTACTTGCATACCAGAATACCTTGATAATGATTGAATAAATTAATTTGTTGATTAAGTAGTCACAGGGAAGCCAAGGGTGGTCGGTTGTATAATACTTTATTTCATGTTGCACCTTCCAGTTTACAGAACACTTTCATTTCCATTGCAAGAGCAAGGCTCCGAGTTGCCACTAGTGTGCCATGGTCCCAGCCTGTGACTTCTGTATTGCATAAATCAAAATGTCGCACTGTAGCAAATAAACACATGCAACAAACAAAGACAAGCTTTTAGCAAAGGTGCATGTGTATTGGGAGGGAGCAGAAGCAATTGGCATCATCCACTCCCTGCACAGTTATGTGGTGACCAAGCGGCGGGACTCCGCCCAGCTGCTTGCTCTTTGCTGCCTCGTCCGCCTTCCTTCCTCTCTGCCATCCCCTCAGTAACTGCGTTTTGCAGGGGGACACCACGCACGACATGACACTGTCCTGAGTTCAGACACCAACCTGCTGCCTGCCAGATGTGTGGCATTGCACAAGAAAGCAGCCCTCTCTGAGCCTCACTTTCCTCCTCTGGGAATCAGGAATGATATCCTTCATCTCAGGAAAGAATTGTGAAATGGAATCAGACAACCTTCATATAAGTTTTCAAGCACTCATGCTGGCCTGACAGAAAGTAGCACTTGTCACTAGTGCATCTGCTCACAGAAGGAACGGGCCACTTGACGTTAGGGTGTCTCTAGAGCCGTTGCTTCCCTGCTAATGCATAGGACAGGGCCTTGGCTCCCACAGCACAGAGGCTTAGAACACGGTGTAAACTTCTGCATTTGTTGGTAATGAATGCAAGAGTTGCCGCAGCAGTGAGGCCGGGGCGAGGAGTCCTGTGCTGGGGAGGCTGGCCTGGCACTGGCTGGGGAGGCCATCCTGGACCACAGCACAACAAGTGGGAGAAGCAGTCACTGTGAGTACTGCAGGAGGCTGCTCCCAGATTCTGTGACGTTGAGGGAGGCCTCTGTAATCTTGGGGTGCCCTGTTTCCTCCCAGTGCTTCGGTACCCCACTTACTGGAAGGAGGATGGATCCGAGTTAATGTAGCTAAATCAGGTGACAACTAAATCCACAGCTGTTTCCATTTCTTAATTGGGCCTGGTAAGCAATGCCCACCTGTGGAACTGGGAGAGTCTGGAAGCAGCTGGAGACCCAGTGATGCCCCCCTGCTGACCACAGCCTTGCCTGGTTCCCTGATGCTGCTGGGTGGCGATGCTGTCGTCAGCTTTGGGTTTTCAGGAGGGCCACAGTGTGGGGATGACCCAGGAGAGGCGGAGGCTGGGCAGAGTCTTGGTGGTGAGCAGGGAAAAGTGGATGAGGCCTGAGCAGTATGGAAAGAAAGGACGGGTCGAGGCCAGCTGGGGAGCTGGGTGTCACAGGGGAGCTGACAGGCAAAGATGAGGAGCAGCTCTAATTTCTTCTTTTCCTCTGGGGGAAATCGTCTTTGGCTGCCAGGTATAGACCCTGATGAAGGAGGCCAGTAAAGAGTTGTTGAATGAACTGCTGAATGAAAAAGCAAATACATAACGATTAGATTAGTTAATTCAGAGGGGTCTCACTCACATGAGTGCTCCCTGAGGCAGGCCACTGCTAATCTGGAATGTGATTGCTAATCCCATTTTCAGAGGACTCATGGTGAGAAGCCCATATTTCACCCCTGCTGAGAGTCCTCTTGCTGTTGATTCGGTGTGAGCTGTTCTGTTAGAAAATGTCAGCGCACAAGTGGAGAGCTCTCCCTTATGCCGATGGTGACCATTTGAAAAATATAATAGGGGGAAAATATTCCATTTTTAATGGTATTGAGTATTAAACATCCCCAAATTCAAATTAACGCAACAGAGTAATGTTTAACTTTGAGATCATTCCAGACGCTTAGCTTGACAGACTGGGCAACATAGTTTTCAATTTTGTCCAAAAGAATAAAGAGCTGAGAAAATACTGAATAAAACAAAGTAGTGTGGGAAGACTTTTATCATCACATGATGAGGTAAGTTATAAAGTGACTTCAGCAGAAGGCGTGCAAGGGTGGATTCAGAGTTTACAAAAAGAGGAGTGTATGAAGCGTTTACGCACCAGAGCAGATCCACTCATGGAAATATTTAATATACGAGAGCAGACATTTCTGATTTATAAGATTACCTTTTTAAATAAATGACGCTGGCATTATAATCTATAAACCATGCTTAGCCAGACACGAAAACACCAAATGAGAAAATCAATAAACGGTTCACTCTGCTTTTTAGCATGGCCACCCTTTGGGTGGGCTTCAAGACTCCTGTCCCCTCCTTCATTAGCATGGCTGATTAATGTGCCAAGCCAGTGCTGCCCATGCCACCTGGGTGCCAGGTGGTGTATTGGGACCTTTGTCTGTAAAATGGATGGTGATGGTGCCCACCTCATAGCGGTGCCTTGGTATTAAATGCAGTGGTGCTGTGGCTCCCTGGTAAGCAAAAGGCAGACTTACATGAAATACTCCAGGGCCTCTCCGGCCATTGTGCTTCACCCTGTCCTGTAGTCACCAAGAGGTTGTTCTCAGAGTGGCCATGAGGGATGCTCATCCAGGGTGCTGTGCGAGCTGGGCAGTGAGCTGAGGGTAGGTGGAAGGCACAGTAGGGACTTGGCTCCAGGCCCTGGAATGGTGGCACAAGAGCTGGCTGTGACTTCAGACGTGAAACTCACTCTTTAATTATACTTCACCAGACTTCAGCCTAAACGTGGTCTGTGGTTGAAGCTTCCATTTTAGGACCATCATTGGTGACTTAGGTCCTGAAACCCATCATAACTCTGCTCTAAAACTTCAGTGTCCTCACTAGCTAAAAATATGCCACTCTGGAATGGCGCTGTAAAAATGCCTCTGGCCTGACCCTGGAAATGGAGCCACATGGAGGAGGCTGGAGAAGATGGAAGCCCAGAGTCATGTGCTGTCCAGCCAGGCACACACAGACCCCGACCTCAGGATGGTGTAGATGGGCTGTGAGCCCCTGGGAAGTTGGTCACATTATTTGGTGACTTCTCCGGATGAATCATTTCTATTTTTTTTAATTAAAAAAAAGTTGTGACATGTTAAAGACTGCATGCCTGAGCCCCCATTCTGTTGAAATCACCGCCCAGAAGGACAGGGTTAGATGGTGGGCATGGGTGAGGTTGGCTCACAAGAGCAGAGCCCTCACAAGGGCTTCAGTGATCTTAGAAAAGAGACACAGGAGACAGACGTTGCCTGCTCTCTCTCAGCTCTGCACCACATGATGGTGAGGAAGCAGCATTTGTACCAGGAGGAGGCACCAGAACTCAGCCACACCAGGACTGTGACTCTCTGTTTCCAACCTCCAGAATCGTATAAAATAAAGGTTGTTGCAGAAGATTTTACAGGATCCAGATACAGAACTGGGAAAGGCTGTTTGCTCCCTTCTTTACTGTTTTCAAGCTCATACAAAATCCCCCATGCTACTTGCGCAAGTCAAGTCTGAGGTAGAAATTACAGGCTCTCCCCATAGCTAGAAGCCTTCCATTCCTGGAGCTAACGTTTTGGAAGAGTCTCAGAGACAGAAAACTCCAAGGGACAGAGAGACCTCTGTGTGGGATCCAGAGGCTTCCTCTAATGTTCCAGCCTGTTAGCTCTCCAGCTTGGGTTTCTTGATAAACTTATGTAACTTCTCTATGCCTCCGATTTCTCATTTGTGAAAGGCGGCATCAGTGCCTCTGCTGGACCCTGCATTTGGGGTACTGTGAAGAGAAGATGTGATGGGGTGGAATATGGTTTGTAGACTGTAAAGTGCTATACTTAAGATTGCTATAGTGTTCTGCTAGACCAGGGCACCATCTGCTCACAATGTTTATTAACAGGATCAACTACTGTATTATGCTGAAAAAGAGAGATGGGAGGGAGGAAGGAAGAAAGGAAGGAAGGAAGGGAGGGAGGGAGGGAGGGAGGGAGGGAAGGAGGGAAGGAGAAAGGCAGGGAAGGCACATTTCTCCACCAGCCTTTACTCTCACCTCCCTGTGCTGCTCTCTGGAGCTCCATGTCAGTACTCTGGGATGCTCAGGCAGCCTCTCCTGGTCTCTTTAATGTGATTTGTGGATAGTGTAACACATGCTAATCTTGGTGTATAGTGCTTCCTCAAAGCAGAGCATTAAGCCTGCTGCTCAGGCCTACCTCTGTCTTCTCAGAGACACACAGCCTGGCTGTAGCCATGACATTGGTCCCAGGGATTCTGAGTTCTGGCCAGTCTTTCACCTGTGTCTGTCACCCCTTAGGCCACACCACTCCATCCTTCTCCTTTGCACTTTATGGCTTGGGAGGCAGCACAGAACAGCCAACAAAGGGTGGGACTAGGGTCCATAGTTGGGAAGACCAAGTTCTGCTCTCACCTGCTGTTGAGGTGCTGTGACCCTGGCAAGCCCTCTGGGTGGCTCCCTTTCCCTTCACTTTTAAAACAGGATGCCTCAGCTGGGGCTTCCCAGGAGACACTCTGCGATGAAGCTTTGCATGCTAAGCACCCTGGGGACTGGCAGCCTCAAGGAGTGGGGGCCAGGCCAGACAGAGGAAGAACCTCAATGCAAATCACACAAAAGCCTGAGATTCTGGGGGAGTAGAAGTGGGCTTCCCTTCGGAGCCATTCTGTGTTGAGAGCAGAGGCCCGGTCTTGATTGTCTGCAGGGATTGGACCTTGGACTCAGGATGTCCCTGGGTCAGGGATCCACCTTTCTTGGATCGAGGGCAATTCTTGTGGGACTCAGACGAAAGCTGCCAGCTGCGAACTTCCCAACAGTTGAGAAATGAGAGCCCCTGTTTGTGGGGTCTGGGCAGCACAACAGGGTCCCTTGCAGTGGGAGTGGGGAGGATGGAGGCGTGTGGCATCTGCAGAGGTCCAAACACAGTGCTGCTGGTACCTGCTAAACCAGTTCCTACCACCATTCCTGTGGTCACCACTGCACTGTGCCAGTGCAGCTCTGTGCATTCTTTGTCTTTCAGAATGTTCTCCCATTCCACTGCGAGCTGCTTAGTAGAAATAGATATGTTTTTGCTTGTTTTGGTCATTTTTTAACCTTTGTAAACCCCCCCCACCAGATGAAAACTTAACAAATAGTTGTAGGATAGAGAGACCGATAAAGTGAGAACGGCATTGGGTCACATGAGAATGGATACTGGAACAAGAGTGCCCCTGGGGCTGTCTTTGGGGACACTGGGGACATTGCCTCCACTGTTTTCATTACACCCAGGTGATAATTCTCTGGCTGTGCTCTGTGTTTTCTCCTAGTTGCTCTGGACTCGTGGCAGTCCCTGGCTGTCTCCTCAGTAGCTGTAGATCCGTCCATCAGGGACTTTGATGTCGCCCACATCAGCACTGCTGTCACCACCAACTTCTCAGCCGCCCGGGACTTCTGCTTGCTGGGTAAGAAGAGTACGTGCCCCATGGTGGGTGGATCAGGCCTGTTCAGTGCTACTCAAGGTCCTGATTTCAGAAGCTTACAGAGATTCCAGGATAAACAATGTAGGGGTGGCTTGGCAGGAAGAAATGAGCTGAAAGGAAGAGAGCTGAATGGGCCTCCGCACTGCCCACTGCACCACCCTTGGGGTTAGGAGGAGGTGCCCTTGTGCTGGTCATTTCACAGGCTCAGCTGAGACCCAGGCTGAGACTTATTCCAAGAGACTTTCTTTGACACAATTGGGAGAACTTTCTAATAGGCAAAGGTATCCACAGATGCATAAGCCCTTTAGAGAGTTTTAATCATTGATGTTATTCAAATAATAACTACGTGGCCACATGACTGGAATGTTCTGCAGAGAATTTTTAGCTTCTAAAAGTGGCTAAGGTCAGATTCTATTTATACCCCTCCACCAATCTGAAGCCCTCTAGGATTCCGTGAATTCAGTGAATCTCCTCTACAAGGTTGGATAATGTTTCACAAAGCTATGTTTATCTCTTAGACCAGGCCACCATTATGCACAGGTGTCCAAATTGCATACTGCACACTGTAGTTGGTGTCATCCAGAGTCTGGGTCTGAATAGACCCTTAGGCCATATACAATTTCCCCAATTAAATGAAGTAGCAGTATTTTCGAAGGCATTCTTAGTACTGAGTGCCATGAAATAGTTGAAGTGCATTGCCTAGTATAGTAGTTAACCAGCAAAGGAAAGGGGATAGTCCCTAGTGGTATGTGCAGGGTGAGCAGGTATTGAAACAGGATGGAGGGAGACTAGGTAAAGAGGAAGGCAAGAGCTGGAAGGAGAGCCTGTCTAGGACCTCTTCAACCTGAACCCCCTGAAGAGCCACAGGAATGTTTCCAGTGCAGAATGGCAAAGGACCACTTAAGAATTGAACAAGCAATAAAAATCTTGACTCTTGTGTGGAAAGTAGGTCCAGTGAGAGTTTTGGGTTCCCCACCACCATGTTATTTTCAGTGTCTGTGCAGTGTGTAGGATTTGTAGTAGGTGCTCAAATGAACAAGTGATTTCATAATGAATGGACAAATGGAAGGACAGAGACATAGACGGAAGGATGGATGCCTGGATTCGTGCAGGTGTGATTGGATGGAAGGATAAATGGATGATTCATGGATGATTGGTGGAGGCAGAGAAGGATGGAAGGGCTGATTGATGGACCACTGGATGAATGAAAGGGCGGATGGCTAGATGGCTGTGTGCCTGCATAGATGTGTGCTTTCATAAATACTTGGAAGGGCGAGCGGATGATACACGGATGGGTTCATGAAAACGTGGCTGACTGGAAGGACGGATTGACATATGGATGGAAGGGAGGATGGATGATTGCACGGGTGGGTGGATCCATACAGACATGCATGGTTGCATCAGTGAGGTTGACCTCTGAGGCCACACTCACTGTCCTTCCTCTGCCCTGCAGAATGCTTCCAGCACCAGGCCTGCCGTATCACCACTCTGCAGACCCGGCCCGGGGCTGTGCGATGCGTGTTTTACCCTGACACCCAGAGCTGCACACATAGTCTGCAGGGCCACAGCTGCCGTCTCCTGCTCCGTGAAGAGGCCGTTCACATCTACCGCAAACCTGGTGAGTTTGGCCTGGCCTGGGTGGGCCTCTGGGGGCCTGAGAGAAGCCCCGGGGCTGTCTGTGTGGTGCCTCTGTGGACAGTGGCTGTATTGATTCTTGAGGGAACATTGGTCAAAGTTACCCAGGGTGAGATGGCACTGAGCTGGGGAGGACTGGAGGAAGTAGGAAAAACTCTTTGTTGCACTTTTATTAACTTATTCCATTAAGTTTGGCCTTGAGTTTCTTACATAACATTAAGTCGGCCATTTTTACTGCTTTTCAGCTTAGAGAATTCTTTCACTTGCTTTATTTCATTTGACCATCACACTAATCTTGTGAGGTGGCAAGATTTTAATCTTAATTGCCTTTAATTTTTATTTCTTACATGTTTTTGATACATGATTACATTTATTATGGGAAGTTAATACATATAAATCATACACCTTGATTCTTTTTTTTTCCCCCTTTCTTTTTCATACCTTACCTCTCCTTTCCCTTCTTGTTCATTCCAACTCTTGGTCCTGTTCCCATTTGCAAAAGCTCTATTTTCATAATTTTTCCCTTTAATTTTTTTCCATCCTCTTTCCCTTCACTTCGCCCCCTGTTCCCCATTTATTATTCCTCCATCCATTTGAAAACATCTCCTCACTTCTTTTTATTTATTCTCTTTCTCTTCCTCCCTCCTATATGTATGCTGTCTTATACAAGAGAAACCATGTGATATTTAAGCTTGTGTTGGACGTATTTCATTTATTATTATATTCTCAAGTTCCATCTATTTACCTACAAATGCCTCAAGTTTGTTTTTCTTTATGGCAGAGTAGTGCTCTATTGTATATAAACACCACATTTTCTTTATTTATTCATCTCTAAATGGGCATATAAGTCACTTCTAAGATTCAGCTACTGAAAATTGTGCTGCTCTAAACATAGGTATGTATGTGTTCCTGTAATACAATGACTTTAATGCTTTAGAGACAATATCTAGAAGAGGAATAGATGGATTAAATGGAATTTCTGTTTTTAGTTTTCTGAAGAATCTCCACACAGATTTCCATAGTAATTGCACTAGTTTACATTGTCACTGACAATGTAGATTGGTTCCTTTTACCCCACATCCTTGCCAGTATTTGTTACTATCTGATTTCTTGATGATAGCTATTCTTTCTGGAGTAAGATGGTATCTCAGTCTTGTTTTAATTTGCATTTCTCTAATGGCCAGCAATGCTGAACTTTTTTTCTTGTATTGTATTGGCAACATTGGGCATTTGTACTTCTTCTTTGGAGGAGTGTCTGTTCATTTTGGTTGCCCATTTTCTTGATTGGTCTTTTTAATTTTGGGAGCTGTAATTTTTCTGAGTTCTTTATATACCTAGATGTTAGTGCTCTGTCTGAGGAATAGCTGACAGGTTGTCTCTTCATTCTGTTGGTTATTTCCTTTGATGTACAAAAGCTTTTTTTTTTTTTTTTTTTTTGTTCCG
>NW_022900917.1:75309193-75440635 GCF_012274545.1 Fukomys damarensis
ACAAGGCAGGCAACCAAACGGCTGAGCCAAATCCCCAGCTCTACAAAAGCTTTTTTTTTTGATACTGGGGATCGAACACGGGTCCTTGCATTTTCAAAGCAGGTGCCAGAACCACTGCGCTAAATCCTCGGCCCCCTACAAAAACTTTTTAATTTGATACTATCTCATTTGTTGATTCTTAGTATCATTTCTTGTGCCACTGGTACTTCCAAGAGTTTTACCTATTTTTTATCTTTCCAGAAGATTAAGTGTTTCTGTTTTACCATTTAGAGTTTTGATCTATTTTGATTATAGTTCAGTACATACTGAGATAGATGGGTCTAGACTCAATCTTCTGCATTGGACTATCCAATTTTCCCAGCACCATTTATTAAAGAAGGTAAATTTTTTAGTGTATGATTTTGACCTTTTTGACAAAGATTAAATAGGTGAATGTGTCTGGGGATGTTTCTGTTTCTTCTCTTCTGTTCCACTGATTTTCATGTCTGTTTTTGTGCCAGTACCATGCTGTTTTATCATGTTCCTGCTGGCTTGAACCAGCAGTGGTACATGCAAGACTGTTCCATTGGGCAGCTTGTACAACTGGTGCTACAAACAGACCTAACCATTTCTGTAAGTCTTTTTACTAATAAAATTAATGAAAAGCCACCTGATGAGACAATCATGTGTGGTGGTTCAAGCCACTCAGTAGCAAGACATACAAGTTACAGTGCTGCTCTGAACACATTAATCACAGTAGCCTTGTAGAATAGCTTCAAGTCCGGGATTGTAATGCTTCATGCTATGTTCTTGTTGCCCAGGATTGCTTTTGCTATTCTGGGACTCTTCTGGTTTCATATGAATTACAGGATTGTTTTCTATAGATGTATGAGAAATGCTATTAATTTTTTGACTGGTGTTGTGTTGAATCTATATATCTGTTTTGGAAGTGTAGCCATTTTTATTACATTTGTTCTCCCTACTCTGGAACATTTTCTAATATCCTCCTTGATTTCCTCTTTCAGAGTTATATAATTTTCATTGCCAAGGTCTTTCACTTTGGTTAGGTTAATTCCTAAGTATTTAATTTTTCTTGATGCTATTATGAATGGTAATGTTTTCCTTATTTATTTCTCAGTGAGTTCATTATTAGTATATAGGAATGCTATTGATATTTGTGTTTACTTCATGTCATTTGCAAATAGTGATACTTTGACTTCACCCTTTCCTGTATGTATTCCTTTTCTTTCTCCTGCTTGATTTTCTCTGTCTAATTGGGGTTTTGGTTGTATGGAATATTATTTCCCATCCTTTTTTCTTTTCTTTCTTTCTTTTTTTTAGTCTATGAATTTCTTTTTTAGTTAAATGTGTTTGCCATAAGAATTTTGTCTTTTGTTCCATTCTGCTAATCTATGTCTTTCAATTGCTGAATTGAGACCATTTACATTGATAGTTATAGCTTATAAGTACTGGCATTCTCGTTATTGTATTATTTTTCTGTCACTGTTTTCCTTTCTTTCCTTTCACTTAATTGCTTACCCTACCCAATGCATTCATGGTTTTGGGCATTTTGGTTAGCTTGATGGTCTCCTTCTAGGATATCCTTGAGAATTTTTTGGAATGTTGGTTTCTTGGCCACAAATTTCTTTAGGTACTCTTCACAGTGGAAATATCTTATTTCTCCAACAGTTTTGAAAGATAATTTTACAGGATATATCAGTGTGGGTTGGAAGTTTTTTTGAGGGCTTGAAACACTTTAAGTTTTTGAATTTAAGGTTAGTACTGAGAAGTCTGCTATAATTCAGATGGTTTTTGCCTTATAAGAGAATCATTGCTGTTCTCTGAAAGCTTTTAAGATTCCACTCATGTGTTGGATTTCTGGTGTTGAGTAGGTTTTCTCATCGTGGCTATTTGGGGTTCTGTATTCTTCACTTATTTGCATGTTAAATTCTTTTTCCAAGGTCTGGAAATTTTTCTGTTATTACTTCTGTAAACAGGTTTTTTAATGCCTTTTGTCATATCTTCTGATTTTCCCCTAATTCCAGTTACTCAGTCTTCTTTGTATCATCTAGCAGTTGTTGGATTCATCTGTCTCTTGTTTTTAAGGTATCTCTCATTGATTGATCATCAGCCACAGCCCTATCATCCAGATCTGTTATTTTTTCCTCACATTGGTTGCTTCTGCTGCCCAGATTTTCAGCCATATTTTTGATCTCCTGGATTTCTGTTTGGAATTTTTTTGTGGACTCCAACTCTTTCCTATGGGGACCATTCATATTTTGCATCTCTTTCTTTAGCTCAGCTATTTTTTTTTATTAGAGTCATCTCTAGACTTACTGATCACTTGTTTCATTAGGATAATCATCAGTTTCATTATATCTTCTTTGAATCTATATACATCTTATTGATATTTCTTGTTACCTCCACTGATATCATTTCAAACCTTATTGCTGGGTGGATTTTTATTTCCTTCCCCTCTTTGTTTCCACTGGATTGGCTTTGGGGTAGTTGGGAGGTTTGGAAGCATTCTATGGCCTTGTTTTCTCATATTTGTACATTTGTGTTTATTTGTATCCTGTGCTGGGGTTTGTGGCAGAGATATCTTCTGGGCATGGGTAACTACTGGTCTTTGCTTTTATCCCAGGATCCAACTGCCTCCATTTATTTGAAAGGGGAGGTTGTAGTTTATTTGGCTCTATATCTGATTCTTCAGGAGGTAGCTGCAGTATTGTTTAAGGCTCTCAGAAAATCTAGATATTGGCATACAGAGAAAATCAACACCTATGCCACCTTGACTATCATAGTAAAGTCAACAACAACAATACCATCAGACATGACCTGGATACTGACAAACCCTAAGAACCACTCAGGCGCCATTCTTAACCAAAGCAAAGAGATCTGTGATTTTGGTATATACCTAAGCAACCCAGATACTGACCTACAGTGAGCCAGAGCATTGGTTTCCACTGGATATTAGCAGCAGTGCAGGAGCTCAGGGAAAGCATGGGACTCAACACTTTCACCTTCAGATACAGACTCTCTGAAGGTCACACCCGCCAAACCTGGCTCCTACCGCAGAATGCATGCCCCAGGACCTTCCTGGCCTGAGCTTGAACTTCTCAGGAGACTCCAGGGGATCTTTGTCTAGCCCTCATCCTTCCTAAGTCTTTCTCACATGGCTGTCTCTCACCAGGTAACACTTCTGTCCTGAAGTGAAACTCTTCTCCAGGGCAGAGGTTGTCCTCAGTAAGGTCAGTCACTTGGCTGTCATCTGCTATTCTGTGCTGAGCAAAGCCAAGGTGTAGAGCCAACTAGGAGTTGGTAGTTTGACCCTGGCAGTGGGTCATTCCTTCCTGGGTGGAATGGCACAATGAGGTGGTGGCAGGGCCTAACCTCTCTGATTTCACACATCTAGTGAGGGCACAGTGAGGTGGGTACCTGGAGCCAGATCTCACAATGTCACATTCTCCTATGGGATCTACACTGGAGAGCAGCCACATCATAAAGGATTTGAAGAAGGAAGCTGTTCCCACCTGAGACGAGTTAAAAAAAAATAATCAAGGCTGGGAGTTTGACTCAGTGGTAGAGCACTTGCTTAGCATGCCCAGCAACATACACACAGACATGTAGACAGACAGGCAGACACACAGACAGAAAGAGAGACAGACAGACAGACAGACAGACAGACAGACACACACACACACACACACACACACACACACACATGAACCTGTTAAGTGTCAGACATTCTGCTGGGTGCAGAAAAGCAGGGTCCCCTCCCCAGGTCAGCAGAGAGCAGAGTACAAACCCATCACTGAGGAAAGCTCAGACCAGGAAGCATGGGAGCTGGGGAGTACAGGGCAGCTTCTTCTGTTAGACATGTTCATTGGAGGACATGAACAACCATTATGGTGTTGACCACATCGCTCATCCTGTCTCCTGAAAAGTGGTCACGCATCTTCTCAAAAGGGTCAAGTAATAACTCTTTCAAGTTCTGCAACCAGAAGTTTCTAGTACAATTATTAAATGGCCCCTATAGCATGAAAACAGCAAATCACAATATTCAAAGTAATGGACAAGGCAGTGTTCCAATAAAACTTTATTGACAGAAGCGGGAAGCAGTTGGATTTGGCCCTACCTCTATCCTGAGATGTGACAGTCCATCAGTCCTGTTGGGTGCTGGGGACATCCTTCTCTTATGGCCTTCCTCCACCTCAGCCTCAGACCAAAGTCCTAGGGCTTTGCTCTTTTCTTCTATCTGTACATTTATATTACTGAGTTAAGCTGGACAGATTTTAATAATGCATTTCACCAGTAGGGCCAGTCTATGTGGTAGTTATAGGAAGAAATTTCCTAGTGCTAAGGACTGAGTTCTGTAAAATAGATTAGGTTGCTTCTCTATGAATTCAGTGTAACTAGGCCACATAGTCACATAGCCTAGATTTGTGGGTATGTTGGAAACAACACACCATTTCTGCCAAAGAATTCAAAAGGAAGGGCTGGGGATTTGGCTCAGTGGTTCTGCTGCCTGCCTGTAAAGCTCAAGGGCCCAAGTTCGATGCCCGGTATTCCCCACCCCCCAAAAAAAGAATTCAAAAGGGAGAGCCATCCCTTGAATGTGTCCTTATATAGGACGGCACTGTGAGCTGCATACTATTATCCCTTTCTGCGCAATAATTTTCACCTTTGTATTTTTTCTGGCTTCAGTACTAAAGGCCACAGTCATTAAATGTGGCTGTGTCCTGCACAGCCAGAGAATATGTGGGCCCTGTGACAGACAACTATAACAGGAAGACATGTGAGCAGCAATGGGTGTGGGGTGGTCAGTCACGATTTGTGATTGAGACCAAGTTAAAAACAGAAACTGTTCTTCCTTCCTAAGTCTCCATTTTGGGTTCTAATTCATACTCCAGAGATTTTGCAACAGAGAAGTCTTCATTGGCATTTCTTTCTCTTTCGTCTTTTCCTTGCTATCTTTCTTATTCCTTCCTTCCTCTCTCTATCCCTTCCTTTATTCCTTCTACTCATTTACCTAATCCTTCTCTATTCCTCCCACCATAAATCCACTGGTCCCTCCCTCCTTCTCTCTCTGTCTCTCTTTTGATTTCTCTCTCTTTCCCTCTCTCTTTCTCTATTTCTCCATAAATGTATTCATCTTTCCCTCCCTTTGTCTCTCCCTCCCTCTCTGCCTCTGTCCCTCTATTCTATAAATCTGTCTATCCATCTATCCACCCACCAGCCATGCAGCCCTCCATCCATCCACATGTCCAGCTCCCTCTATTTGCCGGGCACCCTACTTGGAACATTAGCAGTATTGTCATTTGTTTCAGATGTAATTGTGTTACAGGAATGTTACTACCATTCCTATGTCATGGGACCACTAAGATTCTAGGTCTAAGGCTTAGAAATATCACAAAGTTTTCCTTAATATATAGCCCCAGCATGTAAAGCCCAAAGTGTGTTTTACTCCCAGACTGTCAGTGAGCCCTGTGCTGGTCTTCAGTGCATGGCCATTGTGAACAGACACCACACCAGCTTTCCAAGCTTCAGATATCACTGAAATTTGGGGCTGGAGAATTCTTTGAGAGAGGCGTGACATCCTGTCTATTGTAGGATGTTAGGGTCTCCCACTAGATGCCAGTAACTGCTCCTCTACAGCTGGGACAAACCACAAATGTCTCCAGATATTGCCATCTGGGACAAAATTCCTTCCAGCTGACAACTGCTTGCAACACACTGGTGAGGATTGGACAGACTCTACCTGTCACTTGTCTCACTTGTCTGCCTCCATTTCCCTCATTTCTGTTCTTTATTTTTTTGGTACCGGGGATCGATCTCGGGTCCTTGCACTTGCTAGGAGGCAGCAGAACCATTCCCTCATTTCTGTTTCCCATTGCCGTAACATACATATTTTTACAGAGGGAAGTGTGGAGGAAGCAGCAAGCTTTGTCTCCCAATCAGTCAGGAGTGGAGTTGAGCAGACAGAACCCTGTATGAGGAAAAGAAGACTCCTCTCATTGCACCAGTGTCTCCTTACTAGTGTTTATTGCTTCCTTTGGGCGAGGCCCTGAGTTCTGTAGGGAACTAGACACAGGCCTGTCTCAAGGCCCTGAAAGCAGCACTTGGCACTGAGCTGAAACTCAACAGAAATGAGTCAAATCACTGAACGAACAAAAGCAAATATAGTTGAGGAAATAGGGCAGGGGTTGGGATGGAGGGGGATGAATGGAGCTGGTGGTGAGCACCACAGAGGGTCTGAGACAGAGGCATGACCAGGGCTTTGGCGTGACTTTGTGGACTGAGCACTTGGAAGTGGACACGGGCAGGTGGCCTGCACGCATGGGTCACAGCAGCAGAACACAGGAAAAGGAGGCTGGGCCTGGCCCTGGCTTGTGTACACAAGGGCTTGATCAGGACTGGGCTCAGAAGCTGAGCTTTGAGTCCTACATCATCATGGGGTCCTGATGTTCTTCCCACCCCTGTCCCAGCCCTACCTTGTCACCAGAGAAATGTAAATATGGCCTACAATTAGTTGCAATGCCAAAGCCCAAAAGTATATATATATATATTATAAATTTGCTTAAAAAATCTGAAATGAAAAGAAATGATCTTCATCCATTCCTCTTAGTATGAGCAAGCCATACACTTCATCACAGAAATCGCTGCTATGTTTGACAACAGGACTCTTCTCCAGGCCTCCTGGAGGACTGCACAGGGCTCATGTATGTGCCTCAGTGTCCCTTTTACATGCCAAGGTGTGGGGTGGGTGAGAGGCAGGGCTTGGCTTAGCACCTTCCTTCCAGTGGCATTGAGAAGAATCCAGGAGACGGTGCCCGTCAAGGAGGGTCAGTACCATACTCCGCACACATCCGGTGCCTAAAAAAGACCAGCAGCTTCTGCTATATTTGTTGTTGTTTTCATTGAAAGCTACCTGGAATAGTCCTAAGCTCTAGGATCTGAATGGACTACCCACAAGGTCTGAGAAGCCTGATTCCTGTGCTTGAAGCATGTTCAGGAGGCCGGTGACCCGTGTACTCAGTACTCACAGCTACCTCCCTGTCCCCTTCCCCAGGTACCGCTCTGCTTCGCTCTGAGGCTGGATCTGCACCTTCTGTGCCCATAATTCCCCATGGCTGGCTGCGGGGCAGGTCCCAGGCTGTACGGGTGGGCACTGAATGGAAGCTGGTGGACCAGTTCCTTGGAGTTCCCTATGCCTCTCCGCCGCTGGCAGACAGCCGCTTCCAGGCACCAGAGCCCTTGAACTGGACAGGCTCATGGGATGCCACCAAGCCGAGGTAGGACCTGAGGGGTGTGTACCTTTGCTGACTTGAAAGCAGAGCCATGGATTCTGGTTTGAGCAGGGCAGGGGGAGTCACTTTGGGTGAAATTAAGCGCTGTCACAGATGCAGCCCCCCTGGGTCAGTGCTCGACACACTTCTGCTCGTGTTGGCTCTCTCTGTGCTGGGCCGGCCTGTGTGCTCTGCCCCATGAGGTGATGGAGGGACCCAGGCCAGCGAATGCTCTGCCTCCTCCAGTGTCCGTCTTCCAAGGTCTGCCCGGACACTGACGGAGGACAGTGTAGCTGGGGAATCACCCACAGGGAGGTCCCTGCGGGCCAGTCTGGAGGCCCGGTACCAAACTCAGCCCCCTGGTAACATCTGACTTCAGTGGTACCAGAAAGGAAATGCACCAGTGCAGAAAAAGTGAATAAGCCAACGAAGACAATTTAAGAAGATGCATTTCCCCTCAACTGGAAGAATATTCCAAGCTTTCTTTTTCTTTAAGCACTCATACCCTATTATTTCCTGCCACTGAAATTTTTCATTTTTAGTAGAATGATTTTGTGATAGTTTCAAATTAAAGCTCATGTAGGGCCTGGAAACAGTGCCCATAGCTTCCTCGTCTCCCCATCTGCCCTTAAACACAGATCAGAACAACTTATCCAGCTGGCTGTTCTCGAGGATGGATGAGGGGGTGGGGTCCTGCAGGTCTTGAATAATGAGCAACTGGAGATCTCGGGTGGCTGCAGCCCAGGGATGGCACAGTGTGGGCAATGGCTGTGGTGGCCTTTTGGGCAGATGACCCTGATGCTGCAATTAGGCAGGGACAGAGATAGTTTCCACCCCCACACCATGGGTGCTCCAGCTGTCCCCCAGTGCCCTGAGCTGGGTGGAAGGCAGGGCAGACACCCCTGACAGCGGAGTCTGCACAGAGTCTGAAGGAAGGCCAAGATCCTGGCCGTACCCATTGTGCCCTTCTCTGTCTCATCTGAGGGACCAGCATGTTGTCCTTGGGAGTCCCCCGCCTCCCTGCCCTGGGTCTGGTGGCCGGAGACAGACACAGCCACTCTGTGCCCTCACTGGCCTCTCCCATGTCCTGGGGGAGCCAGGCCTTGGAGCAGAGCTGTGGAGGGAGACGGGGAGGGAGGCAGGGTGTGTCCACTCCATCATTTCTCCTGCACATCACTGGCTCTGTCTCCACAGGGCCAGCTGCTGGCTGCCAGGCATCCGTACCCCCCAACCCCCTGGAGTCAGTGAAGATTGCTTGTATCTTAACGTGTTTGTCCCAGAGAACCTGGTGAGTCCTGCAGCACCTGCTGTGTCTGCCTTAAAAGTTCCCTATTAGAAATGCCCTGCCCCACGGCTGCTGAATCTGTCTGTTCACCTCCCCTGGCTACTCTAGGGCTGCTCCCAACGGCTTGGTGCTTCCCAGAGTCCTGGTGGCTGAAAGAAGGCAGAATAGCCTGGGGTTGCCCAGGTGGCCAAGGACTGATATGTTAGGAAGGTGCCTGGGTGTTGGACTCTGACCTTGAATCGAATTTGCCCTTCTTTGAACCTTGTGTCTGCTTTTGAAGCTGTCACCATCCTGTTCTTTAATGGCCAAGTTCCCTATTTGGGGAAGGGGCAAATCCCTGAGAGGAAAGGGATGGGTGAGCTCCAGTTGGCATGAGTTTCCGGTGATGCCAACACAGTGTCAAGTCACTGTGCTGCTGCTTCCTAGTCCCCCAGTTTCCTAGCAGCGAGAATAAACTGTATTTGGAGATTGGGCCACAGCCAGCAATCTGAATGAGTTTCACAGTGGCCAACAAAAATACACAAGCTCTCACTGGCTGCATTGGTACAAGAATGGAGCCTTGAATGAGGGAGATGGTAAGGTGCCATTCTGTGCAGTGCTGGTCTCACCACAACCCTGCAATGCAGAATGAAGTCCTGGGTCCAATCCAGCCCTGCCACTTGCTGCCCCCCATTGTCCTGGAAGAGGTAACTCAAATTTGTGTGCCCTAGCTACTTTGTCTGAGAGGGGAAAGAGAAATAGCATCCGTGAGAAGTAAGTCATGCCATGCAGGCACGGATAGGGGCCCTGTGCCGGGCCAGCCATGTGTGTGTTGACCAGGAAGGGACAGATGGATGGAAACTGGTGAAATACAGACAGACAGATTTCCCTCCATTGTAAAGGTGCGGACAGTAAGGCAGAGAGCGAAGTAACTTAAAGGGACCCTGCTGGCAAAGGGCAAGTTTGGCTCTGTGTCTGACTCCAGATCCAGGGCCTCTTCCTTGAGGAAGGTTCCCAGGTGATGAGAGCTTTGCCCTTCTGTCACGGCCCCAGCTTGGCCTTGGAGCAGAGCAAGGGCAGCAGGGACCACACCTCGAGCGACACGCCCTTCAGGGAGCCCTGAGTCCCGACACTTGCTCTCTGTCCTGGGAGGCAGTGGCTGAGCCTGGCCCCTCTGTTCTTGTCTCTGAGTTATCAACAGGGCTGACAATGGCCCACATCCTCCTCTCCTGCTGGCATGATGCAACATGGTAAAATCACTCAGAGCCTTTAGGGGACCAGCACCTGTTCCTGACCTGTGCGAAGACCCCCAGCCAAAGAAACCAGACCTCCCTAACTGGCCTTTCCCAAGGTCTTAAAAAGGTCTTGTCTTTGAAGAATCCACAGTTGTGCCCATGGAGACATTTTAGCTAGAGCATCACCAAGGGATGCGCTGGGGAGAGCATGAGGAGACAGGTCAGAGCTGGGCCCTAGGTCAACCCTTTCACAATGGGTATCTTAATGGCTACCTCCACACTCTGAGCTTTGCTTTTCATCTGTACAGTGAGGGTGCTTATAGCCATGGTGGCAGCTGTCCCCTGGGTGGAAGAGCTGGCTGACTTCTAGGTGCAGGGGCTTAGCACAGCTCCATGGAAGGAGGGCTGAGGTGAGGTCAGCCATGGCAAGAAGTCTGGGTAGAGGCCTGTGTGTGCCACACCCATTGTGCCTGGAGCAGAGAAGTTGCAGCTCGTGGAGGTGGGACCCTGGATGCAACACCAGGCACCAGGGCTGCACAAATGCACCGTGGCTCAGGGTGGGCATCAGATCCCCCAGATGCCACTCACCATTCTAAGACAAAAGGGTTAGCTTGGGTTCAAAACCCAGGCCCCCACTTCCTGTCTGCGTGAGCTCTGATGAGCCATTCAACAACTCTAAGTCTCTGCACTCTCGTCTGTGAGAAATGACGATGATAAGCATGTGCCAACTGCATCGAACTATGTGAGGAATGGATGCTAACACACGTAAACAGAACAGTGCCAACCCTTTGTAGTTGCTGGATAAGCCAAGGTGGGAACTCAGCAGAGGGTAGCTAACCTCCAGGTATCACTGAGGCCCCAGAGTGATAGAAGAAGGCCAGCCCTGGGTGCTGGTGTGGTGCCATATGTACTGCAGCATGCACATAGTGCCTTGCTTTCTATGAACCTCAGTTTCCTTATCTGTGTACTGGGGCTCACTAGTTTGTAAGTCCTGCAGGCTGGGTGCCTTCACCCACAAGATTTACTGCCTCATCCTTCTGGAGGCTGGAAGGCCAAGGCCAAGGTTTCACAGGGCTGGCTCCTTCTGAGGCCTCTCCTTGGCTTGCAAATGATTGTCTTCCCCTGGTTTCCTCTCTGTGTCGGACCCAAATGCCCTCTTCTTATAAGGACACCAGCCAATGGGACTGGGGCCCACACATGGGACCACATTTTAGGTTGATCATCTCTTTAAGTCTCTGTCTCCAGATGCAGTCCCTCCAAGGTGCCAGGAGTTAGAGCTCCAGTGTGTGAAAGGGATTGGGGGACAAACCCAGGCCACTGAATAGGGAAGTGCTCTCCAGGGCAAGGTTAAGAACAGATGCTGAGTAGATGCACAGCGTGGGGCCTGGCTTGGATAGTCCCCCTCCCCAAGCTTCTGCAGGGAAAGCAGGCCAGGCTCAAGTACACCTTCCCTTTTCCTATCCCTGCAGGCACCCAACACATCAGTACTGGTGTTCTTCCACAACAATGGGGAGGCGGAAGTCACCAAAGGACAGCTGACAGTTGATGGCTCCTTTCTGGCTTCTGTTGGTAACCTTATTGTGGTCACTGCCAACTATCGAGCGGGTGTCTTCGGCTTCCTGAGTTCTGGTGAGTTGCTGGCATCAGTGGATGTGTGTCAGCTTTCCGTTACTATCACAAAGCACCTGAGATTATTTGCTTATAAAGAGGAAAAGTTTATTTTGGCTCATGGTTTTGGGGATTCTGGTCTATGATGGGTTGGCCCCATGGCAAGGCAGCAAATTGCTATAGCAACAAGAAGCAGAGTATGATGCTCACCTCATGACCAGGAAGTGAAAGAGAAGAGTAGGGGTCTACCAGAGACAAAGCCTTTAGCCCCCAAACCTTTGGGGAACATTCAACAATAACTAGAGCAGTAGGGCTGCTGGCTGCCCAGCTGAGGCTGCCTCTGTCTGTGTCTCCCATTTCTTCTCACAGCCTCAGAACCTTGCTGCTTGGGCATCTCCTATGGCCTGCTTGGCATACAGTAGAAATTCTGGCATGTTTACAGGTCCCTCCTGTGGTGCAGCACAGATGCCCATTAATGAAAATTTATTGTCTTAAACTGGTCCAAGCACACAGTGTGTGTGTGTGTGTGTGTGTGTGTGTGTGTGTGTGTTTAGAAGAGAAAATTAAAGCCTAAGGAGGGACACAAAGTCATAAGGTTGGTAGATCAGAGCCAGACTTCACCCAGACCCGCCTCTCGCTGGCCAGTGCTGAGGAGTGGCCTACAGTCCTGCAACAGGGTGAGGGATGGGCCAGTAGTAACTCCATCTTCCTTGATTTCTAGACCCCTAAACTGGTTCAAGATCCAGGCTGCGCTCTCCATCCTCCTCACTGCCTGCTAGGGTTCAGTTTGCATCACAAGCACCCTCACCCACGTGTGTCTTCTTCCCCTTAGGGGGTCACTGGGAATGGGGAGTTGAGAACATTTTGCTTGGAATCAAAAGAGCCCAGGGCCCACTCTGCCTGGCACTGGCTGTGTGATCTTGTACCAAATGCTTCCCTCCTTGCAACGTTCATTTTCCCCCTAAAATGGGAGTCGTTTTGGAGTTACTGAGAGTCTCAAGTGAGAGGATATGTGTGAGAGGGATTTGGCGACTGTGAAAGTGTTTCCAAGTCATCCAGGCCAGGGGCTGAGAGTCCACTCCATTTCCCGGGGTGTCTGAATGAGCTCAGCACAGATAAGCAGCTGGGAGGGAGAGGGACTGGCAAGCTGTACAGGACTAGAGGGCTTGGGTGAGCGGAACACCCAGAACGAGCAGAAGTCCAGGGTGCCAAGGAAGAGGCCTGGGTGGATCAGTGGCACAAGACCTCGAGGGCCCTAAAGAAAACTCTAGGTTGGACAGTAAACAAGAAGAATCTTAGCCTATGAAATAGGCAGCAAGTTAAGGCAGAGCACATTCCAATGCCAGTGGGAGAGACCCGGATGAAAGGCAGATGTGAATTCATGGGGGGAGCAGAGGCGGCTGGGAGCTGGTAGCCATACATGTCTTCTTTTGTCTTGGGTTTTTCTGTCTGATGCTGCATGGTGGGTGAGGAACAAATATGGTAAATGAGGTTTTCCTCTAAGACTTGGGGGAGCAAAGGAATGTCTCACATGAGATTTTATTTTCTTCTTTGAAGAGGACTTGCCCTCACCCCAAGCTGGGCTTTCGGTCCTCAATGCTTACCCAAGTCTGACAAGGGTATGCTGGCCAGCAGCCCCTGTCCCTGCTGGGGCAGGTGACATCCAGAGCCCTGCAAGTTGAAGTTGGTCCCAGGGAATTTTCCCTAGACATGGCTGCTGAGCTCAGAGCATTTCCAGACTGAAGAGGATGGGTTTCCATATGTCATCTGCCCCCGAGGAAGTGGGGATTATGATTTCCAGACTGCAGTCTTGGTGAGAACTCCTTTTCTTCTGGAGCAGCAGACTTGTTTTGGCCGCCATCGTGGGCAGCCTGTGGGAGCAATAGAAGCCTCCAGAACTTCCAACTGTTCTCATTCCCTCTCATTGCACTGACACCGCCTGTTTGTTTTGCTCTGAGAAAAACTATCAGCAAGAGAGAGGGAAAGTTCCAGCCCTGGAGCACCTCTCCTGGCCAGGTATTTTGCTGGGATTGCCTTGCTTAGGTCTTATGGCAGTGCCTTGGGCCCTGTTGTGGAGGAAACAGTGAGGCTCAGAGAGGTGAAGGAGCTTTGGTAAATCAGAGGTGGCAAATGGAGCTTGAACCTCTGTCAGTCACACACCAGCAGCAAGAGACATGCACTGCAGCTTCCCCTCGAATCCAGAACCGCTCTCTGGATTCTGTTGCCTTTGGATCTGTCCTTTGCCTTTATTTAGCCCCACTTTCTGGGCTTTGCTTATTCACTGGCCCTCCTAGCTCATCCCCTGTCCTGAGCCTCTCCGTGTCCGACAGCCTGCTGCCCTGCCCTTCACATGGGAACAAAGATCTCAGTGTCTTCCTCAGCCACTTGGCAAACTAAGGTCCAACGACGAGACCATGGCAGTGCAGAGCCCCAGAGCCGAGACATATGGAAGCCTCTATCACAGGTGGACTCTGGCTGGGTGCAGGCAGTCTGTGACAAGCTCCGGATGTGGACAGGAAGTGGCTGCCCACTGGCTAGAGGACAGCCTTCTGATGGAAGGAGAAAGAAGTAGGCAAAATTTGCTTTTCCCTCAAGGAAATCACAGGTTTTATTATTTAGAGTAGTTTAAAAAATGTACAGAGAAACTGAGCATGAGTGTTCCTGTATCTTTTTCGCCCAGCCCTTTGTTTCCTCTATTATTTACACCTTCTTTTTTATGGCACATGACTTACAAGTGACAGACAATAATGATACATGATTATTCACTAAAGGGCACTGTGTAATGCTGTGTACTTACTACTACAGTCTCCTGCAGAGTAGCTTTAGTATCCTACAGCTTCCTTATGCTCTATCCATTCACCCCCACTCTTTTCACTGTAAGTAATCGAACCGTAGTTTAGAGCACAGGTCTGGAAAATTGCTGGTCCACTTTGGGTGCCTCCGAAGCATCTGGCAGAGTGCACGCCTTGCCTTTAAGTGGGACAGGGTCCTGGAGTGCCTCTATGGGGCCAATGCTCTGGCACATCCTTGTCCTTCCCTCTGGGACCCATGGTAGGCTGCTACCCATGAGGGCAGGATGCTAGGACTTGTGGGTGGCTCCCCTGAGACAGCCCCTGAAAGGCCAGCCCTGGGACTTGCCTGGCACTGGTGTCCCAACATGTTAGCTCACTCTCCTTCTGTCCCTAGACAAGCAGGGGCTCTTCCCAGGCAGGGCTGGGCTTTGTCCTTTGCCACCCAGCATCTGGCTGTGGCCAACATAGAGCTTCCAGCTCATCTCAACAGTGGCTCCTGACCTCGAGTCAGGTGGGCAGGGGCCCGTGTCATCAGCCCACCTGGAAACGTACACAGCATCTGTGGCTGTGGCCCAGAGCAAAAGTGGTCCTGTGATAGCGAAAGAGGTGCATGTCAGAAGGTACACATGAGAGACGAAAAGCAAAGGACCTGCCAGGGAAGAGGCCAATGAGACTGACTCGCACGATCTGTGGAAGACAGATGCGCCAGATCCAGGGTAAAAGCTGGGCTTGCTTCCTGTGGAGAGGAGAAGTCAGGGAGGAAGTGAGATGCTGGAGGTGGGCTGGAGGAGGCCATTGCCTCAGCCCAGTCCTGCAGATGGGGCTGCGCCGGGGGTGCTTGGCCACAGTGCAACTGTGAGGGGCTCTGGAGTGGTGAGTGGATGCAGGCACAGAGGAGGAGAGAGGCACAGCAGGCCCGCTAGCCTTCCATGCGATGCGGGGCCAGAGGAAGTGTGCTCTGGCAGGGGAGCCAGACAGAATGCTGGGCCGCCTCCAGTAACCACACGTTGCCATGACCTCACTGCTGCTTGGCAGGCAGGGCCTCCCGAGAGGGTCTGCCGTCCTCTCTAACTAGCAAAACAGGCAGTCTGGCCCCAAAGGCACCCTTCCCAGGGGCTGTTTCCGCTACCACAGACAAGACAGGCTTTGGGGAGATGATGCTGGGACCCGAACTCTTCCTTTAAATCCTTTATAATGCCTCAGGCCAGGCACAATTCTTTTGCCTTCCTAAACATTAACTAATTTAATCATCAGAATGAGCAAAGGAGGCAGTCACTATTCTTACCCACCTTTTACAGAGGGAGAGAATTAGCACACTGCTGCTGTGTAGCCTGCCCAGGGCCTTACATCTAATGACCAGCGAAGCCAGGACTGTCACCAGCGCTGGGTCTCACAGCCTTTTTATGATGCCTATTGGCAAGACTGGGTCCTGCTAAGGAGCTTTTGTCAGTTGCTGAAAATGTGCCAGCCAGGCAGTGAGGGAACAGGGTCTGCTTGCTGGGTGGTTCCACCTAGACCTGTAGGAACTGGGAGACACAGGACAAGCGGGGCAGATGGAGACCCAGGATGGTGATGGTATGGGTCACACAATGTCCAGAAGCCTCCTGTTCATACCTGTTTTCCTAATGGGCCACAGCTCCTTTCCAGTCCAGTAAGACCCCTGGTCCTGCCCAGGTGTGTGTAGAACTGGAAACTGGAGCATAAGGAGTGTGTGTGTGTGTGTGTGTTTGAACCTATACTTTAGAACATGGGTCTAAACAAAGTCTTTCACTCACAAGGTTCTGTATCTTCAGCAGTGAAGGCAAGGGCTGCCACTATTGGTGATTCCTTGCTTCCAGTGTGCAGCCAGGCCATGTGCCCTGTGGTTGGGATCCTGTCTCCAGCTCTCAGCAACGCCTGGCTCCACAGCAAGCCCCTTTTATCCTTGGGAGACAGGTGTCCTCTTTAGCAACTCACTCTGACCTTCCATGAGGCAGTGAATCTCAGAGCGTCATCAGCACCCTCTTGTAGCACAGTGGGAAGCTGACATACAGGAAAGTCAGGGACCTTCCCTACTTGCCCTCATTACTAGCACTGCAGCCATGAATGTCCCTTTCCAGATTGCAGCAGTTGGTCTTACTCAGTTAGTAACTTGCTCTCATGAGCTGCCTGAGACCTTGGAGGAAGCAAACATTTTCACCCTGACAAACGGAGCACAGGGACCATGCAGAAAACTCATGGTGAGGATTGTGTCAAGTTAGTGGCTTCACCAGACCCAGAACATGAAAACCATTTGCAGAAATTCTGAATCCCTCCAGATGGAAGAGTGATTTGTACTGTTAGAAACTCTGAGCTGCTGTTCTCTTCAGCTTTGTGAATATGGGGTTGGGCAATTACCATGCAAGGGTTTTCTGTCTTTTTCTGTCATATGGAGACTTGTCAATAGTTTCCTGCTCAATTAGCTGCAACCTGTGCATCCTGACTGGTGACTTGCAGACCTCTGAGGGGTCTGGATCTTAGGGAGTGTCCTGGGTGCTGCCCTATAGCCGAGAGTCACCTGCATGTCGTGGTGGTGGGGGAGCCATGGGCTCTGAAGGGCTCTCTAGAGCAGAGTCAGGAAAGAAGAAGTAAGGAGGCCAGGGTGAGGCCTGGGGTGCCAGAGTCTGATGGAGAACAAACTCATGGAGAAGACTGACAGGGAGGATGCACTTAATTCACAGTATGTTCAGGAAGTGGTGGCACTGAAAGTCCCAGAAAGCCACGGAGAAGCACCTGTTTTCACTATCTTTTTTATCATTTCTTTCCTTTTTTGGATGATCAGTAGTCTTACATTCCAGTGCACTGGGACCACATGCAATCGCTGTGTTTTTCCTACCCAGGCCTATTTCTAGCCTTCCCACTTAGATGCAATAAAAATAACTGAAATCCATTCAGTGGTTGTCTCATGTAGCTTTCTGTGTTAAACTCTTATTAGCTAATTTACCTCTGTACAAACTCCCCATGAGATAAGTGTTACTTTTGTCTCTAAAGATAAGTAAACCAGGTGTTAGTCCTCTGTCTGAGGAACAGCTGGCATTTTTTCCTCTCCCATTTTGTAGGTTGTCTCTTCACTCTGTTGATTATTTCCTTTGATGTGCAAAAGGTTTTTAATTTGATAAGGTCTCACTTGTTGATTCTTGGTGTTATTTCTTGTGCCGTTGGAGTTCTCTGTTCAGAAAGTCCTTACCCGCCAAAAAAAGTCCTTGCCTATGCCCATGTCTTTAAGAGTTTTACCTATTTCATCTTTCAGCAGATTTTTTAAATTTTTATTTTATTTTCCATTGTTTCATTTTTTCCATTTTTATTTTATTTTAGTACATTTAAATATTTGATCCATTTTTACTTTAGTCTGGAGATACATGGGCCTAGACATCTAGAATATAAAGAACTAAAAAAATAATAATAATAATAATTAGACCTCCCCAAGATAAAAGAGCCAATCAAAAAATAAACAACTGAAATGAAGAGACACTTCTCAGAAGCAGTAAAGATGACCAATAAATAAACAAAAAAATTCAACACTGGCTATAAGAGAAACACAGATTAAAACTATGCTGAGATACTATCTTACCCTAGAAAGAACGGCTATCATCAAAAATCCTAAAAATAATAAATGCTGGCAAGGCTGTAGGAAAATGGAACCCTTCTGCGTTGTTGCGAACAATGTAAACTAGCACAACTACTATAGATATCAGTGGGGAGATTTCTAAAAGAACTGAGGACAGAAATTCCGCTTGACTTAGCTATTCCCCCTGTAGGTATCTTCCCCAAAGTGTTAAAGCCATCATATTCCAGGAATATATGCATGCACACCCATGTTTATAGCAGCCAAATTTGTAATACATCTTGGAAACTGCATGTATGTCCATCAACAGATGATGGGATAAAGAAAATGCGATATTTACACTCAATGGAGTACGACTGTGCCAAAAAGAAGGATAAATGTGAGGCATTTGTAGGCAAATGGATGCACCTTGAGAACATAACATAGTGTTCAGTGAAGTAAGTTGAACACACAAGCTAAATACTGCATGGTTTCTCTTATATAAGCTCAAAACACATACATGTGCTGTATAAAGAGAAAAAATAATAGAGAGAAATTGAAAAAAGTACCCCAAATTCTCTACTCAGTTGTCTCAAAAATATTGCAATATATGTGTTAATTTGTTGCACTTATACTACTGTTTTTTCTTAGTTCATTGGAAAGAAAGTTTTTGGCTATCATCCATTTCTTTTGTCTCTACGATTTGTATTTTGAGTAACATTTTGGCCATTCTATAATGAAATAAAATAAAATGCCCCCCAAAGATAAGGAAACTGTGTAGACTTACGGGCATGGCCCCATTATTCATTGCATTATTTATCTTCCAGCAGCCAGTAGCTGGGAAGCCAGCCACTGTTCATCAGAGCCTGACTAGATAAATAAAATGTGTCATGTGCGTACATGGAAAATTATTCAGCCTTAAAAAGGAAGAAAACTTGGACGCGTGCTACCATGTACTGTTATAAAACTTGAGGACATCATAAGAATTAAATAAGCCCCCCCACATACCCGTATAGCTCCACTTATATGAGGACCTAGAATGGTCAAATTTGTAGGGACAGAAAGTAGAAGGGTAGTTGCCAGAGACAGAGGCAGTTTGAAAGGGGCTTATTGTTTAATAGATATAAAGTTTCAGGGGTTTTTAATTTTTAGTTTTTTTTATCAGTGCATTAGTATGTTTGAGGTATATAATAATTATATTCTAAATATGAAAAGTTACATTCTGCATCTAAATAACTGCATTGTGCCTAAATGGTTAAATAAGTACAGGCTCTTCAACAGATAGTCGTTAATTCTACAAAAAACGAAACAGATAGATCTTCAAGGCCCCCAGGATGAGGCCAGGGTCACACCCCACCCTGGCCCCACTGACTCAGGAGAGAGCTAACTGCAAGATCAGAGACTGGGTGGGACCACGTCCTGCCCTCGGGCTGGGCCCGCTGGGTGGGAAGCTCAGCACAGAGTCCTGCTGACCTAAGCAGCAGCCTAGCAGTGGCCCTCGCCCATCACAAATGGGGAAGCTGTGGGGCTCTGAGGGGACGACTGGTATAAGGGCTCCTACAGCAGCTAACAAAGCCTAGAGTGAGAGTGCCAGCCAGGCTGTGTCTGATTCCAAAGCCCCTGGCCCTTCCGGTTTCCCCCAGTGTTTGTGGAGCCCGCTGTCCCAACCCAGGGAACAAGCACCCAGAGCCCATGGAGGAGCCCCATGCCTGGCATAGGCAGCACTGTGATCGGTAAAGTTAAAGTTTCAAAATCAAAGAAGGTAAAACATTCCGCTTTTCTCCAGGGTCCAGTGAGGTGCCTGGCAACTGGGGACTGCTGGATCAGGTGGCAGCTCTGACCTGGGTGCAGACTCACATTGGAGCATTTGGTGGGGACCCTCAGCGCGTGTCCCTGGCAGCAGACCGTGAGGGGGCTGATGTGGCCAGCATCCACCTTCTTATGGCCAGGACCAGCAGCCCCAGGCTCTTCCGGAGAGCCCTGCTGATGGTGAGTAGAGCGCCCTGCCATCGTCCTGCCCTGAAGGCTCTCCCTGCCTTGGGAGACCAGTTGGTTTCAGCTGCTTGCTCTTCTCTCAGCCTTTGGGGTGAGTGCGGTTCCTCCTGTGGCCATCTTTCCAGATCCTGGTGATTGCAGGACCCTGAAGGGCTCTTCTGAGTGCTCTTTACTCATGTGCAAAGTGCTAGAAATGCTAGATGGCAAAGTGTCCTATCTCCTGGGAGAGCCTCTCTAGGGTCAGATGGACTTGTCAGTGAATGAAGGCCAGGAACAGAACGTGTGAATCGGGATTCTACCGGATGGCTAGAAGTGCCCGCTGGATGATGATAAGGTGGTGATGGTGCTGATGATGGTGGTGATGATGCCATGATGTTGATGACACCAACAATTGTGACCCCAGACATGGCTTGGTTGGCTGAGCATAAGCCCTAACATCTGTGGTTCTGTTACTGACTAGCTTTCAACTTCTCTGAGCATTGATTTGTCAGGGGTGCTTGTCAGACGCTGGAAATTCCAGAGTAAATAATGCACACCCAGTTCACAGGAGGCTTGTAGTCACTGGGGCGGGGATATCAACTCTGAAGCAGATACTGCATTTAAAGGAGCGTCTTAGGGCAGCTCCAAGAGAAGGCCTCAGGGGAAGGAAGTGTGGAGGAAGATTCCTGGTAAGGGACCATCTGAGCTCAGTGCTGCAGGCTATGTGGATGTTACCTGCAGGCAGGGTGCTGGCAACAGGGAGTAAGTGGGGGGTGGAGCCTCATGGGCAGTGGTGTCAGGAGAGGGGAGCCAGGGTGCCCCAAGAAGCTTGGGTTTCATCCCAAGGGATGAGAAGCTATCAAAGGGTTTTGTTTATCTGTTTGTTTCAATGTATGATTTTATTCCTTTTTAAGACTCTACATTTCCCATGTAGTGCAACCATCACCACTATCCGTTTCCCGGACATTTTTCCTCATCCCAAACAGAAACTCTGAAGCTGTTGAATATTATCTTTCATTCTGCTTAGCCCCTTAGCCTCTGGAAAATTCTGTACCACTTTCTGACTCTATGAATTTGCCAGTTCTAGGTACCTCACATTAGCAGAATCCTACAAGATTACCCCTTTGTGTCTGGCTTCTTTTCCTTAGCAGAATGTCTTCAGGGTTCTTCCAGAGTGTGGCATGTTACAGAATTTCCTTCCATTTTAAGGCTGAAGAGTACTCCACTGTGTGGATAGACTACGTCCTATTTATCTATTATTTATCTGCTAATAGCTGGGGTCCTGGATGCCCCACTACCACTCTCCTGGCTGCTGTTGTGAATAATGCTGCTCTGAACTTGAGTGCATCACCAAAGGCTTTTGAAGCAAGTGAGGAAAAGTGCCTGGAGCTGCTCTTTTGAAAACCTCCCTGTGAGCTGGGTGGAGAATGATTTTCAAAGGGGCAAAATTGGAGGCGGAGAAAGCTGTGGGGAGGTCAGACAGTATTCCAAAAGAAGGAGACAAAGGGGACCATTGAGATCAACTCCCTCAGTGACCTGCTAGCAGTTCTCTGGCCATGCCACCACACCCCACCTCGTGACTTCCCTGGGACCCAGAGCCGTTGTTATGAGGAGGAAAGATGAAGGGTCACTGTTTAGCCATAGCTGATGATAGATTAGCACTGTCTCCACTCCCAGCAGGAAGCAGAGCCACCTGCCACCCTGCCTCCTTCAGCCCGGGAGCTCTGGATTCATTGTGTGCACTTCCTCACACAAGCAGTTACCTTGGCACGGTCTGCCTTTTTCCTGTCTTGCTCTTCACCTGTCTGCTTGTCATTTAGGAAAATAGACTTTCCAACCTGGAGTTGGACCTTTTATTGACTCATGCTGTCCAAACCTCTCTTGTGTCGCATTCCTTGTGATGTTTCTCTTAGTGTCGAGTTGGCCTCCCTCACAGGACCAATCCCCAGGATGGCAGCGACCAGTGTGCCTTGCTCTCCATGGGGCCCTGGGCACCCACACCACAAACCTTGCAATAAGGAGAGGCTGCTCCGCAGTCAGTGCCCAGGGTCAGTGAGTAAGAAGGTGATAGTCAGATGTCCTGATGCTGTTCCAGAGAGCCCTGGGCCCACAGGCCAGCCTAGACCCCTTCTTGTAAGCCACCCCTTTCTTATCCTTTGACTCTGATTTGTATCCCTTGTCCTTCGGAAGCTGATTCATGCAAAGGCTGGAGGTCTGAGCCCATGCATCTTCTAGTGGCTGGTGTTACAGGCAGACCTTCCTGCCCGAAGCTGATCCTGGACAGCTGATCCTGGACGGTTTCTCCAGCATCTGATCAGCAGTCACCTGCTCGCTAGGACCCTGAAGACGCCTGCATACCTTCCAACAGGCTCTTCAGAAGGCAGGTTTTCTTTTGGAGGATTTAAGTGTCTGGGGAATTTCAGAAAGGAATCTGTTTTAACAAATGGCAGTGTATTTAAAAATAAACCCTCCGTCTGTTTTACTCACTTGGAAGCAGCTTTTACAATGGCTCCCTGAAGTCCTCAGGATGCATGTGAAATTATTTGGAATAGAGAGCACTAAAATACTTTGATGTATTAGCATTTCTTAAATATGTTCCTTACTGACAAATGTTTGGGGAATAAATGCAAATTGATAAAATTTTGTTGGCTAAAATCTCAAGTGCCTGCAAAAATGGGGGTTAGAACTGGTGAAACATTAGTCAAGAGAAATGCTTCTGGAGATAATTGATAGCTTAAATTCATTACAACTTTGGAGGCCACAAAAACACTTTCAGCATCTTAGATCACTCCTAGTGACTGGCAGGGGTTTCAGTCTAGTGTTATGACTTTTGAGACTCAGAGAAGTTAAGTGACCTGTCAAAGAACACACAATAAAAACCCTGAAGCTAAATCCTGCTCTTTCCCATTCTCTGAATCATCTTCTTTGGGAATTTGAGGTTCTTCTCAGGTCTTAAGTTGAAAAAGAATGAGTGTAAAATTAGGATCAGCTTGGCCTGCGTGAAGATCCTAGGCTTTGAGCACATCCTTCACTTTGCCGTAATATAACTTCAGTATAATTAAGTCTGTCTCCTGAGGTCTGCTGATGCTATAGTACCATAAGGTTCACAAAGCGGCCTGGGGAACAAGTCCCAGAATATCTCACCTGCCCTGGGGCCAGGTGGCGGGAGAAGGCAAGGTGACTTGCTGAGAACATGTAACCTGGGATTCTGTGCTATAAGCTTCTCTTGAGCTCAGGAGAAGACAGAGGCAGGCAGGCGGGCACTCTGTGGCGTGATTCCTGGGGTCCAGACAGTGATTCCACTGTGTCCTACAACATTGCCACAGCCTTTCTGTGCTACTCCCACAGGCGCCCCAGGGACACCTTGGCTAACTCCACGCCTAGGAAATCCACGCCTCCTCCACGCCTTTCTGCCTGTCTTGTGCTCTGCATGTCCAGTGCCACCTCTGTGGTCACTCCGTCTTTCAGGGTTCAACAAAAACTAGGTGTCCAAGCTTTTCCCTGGCTGTCAAAGCAGCATGAGGAGTGGACTTCTGTGTAGAAGGTTTTTAGGAATTCTGCCCTATTGTCCATTTGTTATTTCTCCAACATAGCTAGTTCCAGTTCTGCTGCGCCTGGGAGCGGGACCCTTACTAGAGTGTAACTGTCTTAGCACTTCCTTATCACTGTGTAAAGCTCCCTCCCGGGGAAGCTCCTAGGGCCAGCAGCAGGGCTGAGCTCCAAGGTGGGAGTGGTGGGATTTGGTGATCTGTCTGCTGTCTCCCTTGGGCTGGCCTTGTTCAGGGTGGTCCAACTAGCCATGGGCTTGCTGCTCCCATAGGTCTTTTAGAATGTTTATTGCGGTTCATTTTGTTTCGGTATTCCTTGTGGGAATCTGAGCATTGTCTCATAGAATTTATCTGTTAATTTCAGATGTATACTTCTGTGGTGTGCAGTCTTGTCCCCATGAATGAGGTTAACAGCAGAGCCATGAGCAGAGTATTTTTACTTCTATAGGCCTTTTCACAAGGTCTCTTGAGTGTTTTTCCATGAAAGTTTTGTTTCGTGGTTGTGAATCAGACCACCCCTCCACACACCCACGCGTCATAGTCTGGCTGGAATTGTGCACGGTGTCATCTTCTCTGGTGTATTCTAGTGTGATGCTGGTGGGCAGGAATCTGTCAATGTGGGAGCTCACTGAGTTAGGGCCCTGAACACATCCAATGCTACACTGGTTGTTTCTTCGGGTTTGCTGTGACCTTGGCTCTGTAGGTGATGGCACGTTTATTTCTGTACCCACTGGAGCAAAATGCCCAACTGCTGCAAACAGGGGACCCAGCACCGAGCAACTTCAGAAGTCGAAGAGCTTCTTTCTCTCTTATTCTTTGGCTGTCTCATAGCATTTCTCCAGGCGAGCAATCCAGATGTCTCCTCTCAGCCAGGGCCCTGGTTTCTTCTAGGCTTTAATATGACAGCACTTAGGCCCTTGGCCCCATCCACAGGGCTGAGCCTGGGCTGCCACATGGGAGGAGTCCAGACAGCAGGGAGGGGACAGGCAGGGAGGGAGGCCACCCCGGCAGTCCTGGGGCCGCTGCAGGGCCCACACTGTCTCACAGATCTCTCTACTAGCAGGGCTGCCTTCGGTTTGCTTTCTCTTTTTCTTTCTTTCTTTTTTGGTACTGGGTATTGAACTCAGGACATAGCACTTGCAAGGCAGTCAGCAGCACCACTGAGCTAAATCCCCAGCCCTCTCCTTTCTTTCATCACCATACTGTTCATGTCTTTAGCTGTCACATTAATCTCACCGCTTAAACAATATTTGGGTTTTTAAATCTGCTCTATGGTGTGTATTAAAAACTCTAAATCTTTGTCACCATGTCTACTTTCTTCTGTCTCCTCACTTCTGGGATGTCCTCTTGGCTCTCCAGTTGGAAGCTGACCTCATTACCAGTTCTCCTGCTCTGCTGATCAATGTGCTGCATTTCAGGCAATAAAATTCAACTATTTTTATCAGCTCCAGTAAAAATATGTTGTGTATTTCTAAGTGTATTATTATTCCTACACTGTTTTCTTAATTGGAAGAATGTTGTCAAATAATCTAGATTCATTGAACTTTTATTCATTGTTTTGCTCTTTGTGTTGCTTTATGATCCTGGGGCAGCGTCCGAGTCTGTGACCCCTTGACGTGTATGGCAGCTCCCTTTGTGACCAGATGGGCTCTCGTTTACTGGCAGAAAACTTATGTAATGTTATTAAAATCTCTAGACCACTTGGCTGGGGATTTAGCTCAGTGGCATCGTGCCTGGCTCGCAAGGGCAAGGTCCCGAGTTCGATCCCTGATACAAAAAAAAAAAATCTATAGCCCTCTCTTTATTTTTATCCCTGTTTAGCAGTTTCTGGGAGTTCTATACTAAAATCTCCACAGGAAGTTACTGATTTATCCGTTTGTCCCTGTAACAGTGGCACAAAGTATTCTGGGACTGCCTCATTTGATGAGCTCAGGCTGCAAACATCCTACCTCCTCAGCAGACCACTGTGCGGCGTTTCTTGCTGCCCTTCGAGAATTTATTTTCATCTGAAATTGCACTGTGCTTCAATAGGCAGTGCAAATTCTCCTTTGGTTCATTTTTTTATATGAAATTTTTTCCACACTCCTTGCATCCTTTTGTTTTAGGTGTGTGTCAAGTAGGTGATCCAAGGCCTGAATTTTAAAAATGCATCCTCTACTCAGCAGCCAGGTGCCTTCTCACACTTCCGAATGAGGTGTCACCAGCCCTCAACTTAGATCCTCCAGTGCTCCCTGTGCCTCCCAGAGCAGCTCCGAAGCCACTCCCTTCCATGGCCCTGTGTGCACTGCCTGGCCTCCCTCCTGAGGGAAGCCTCCTATTCCTGCCAGGCCTGCTGCCCTGCCCTGCCCTCTGTGCCTGCAGAAACTGACCTACGTCCTCACCGCCTCTGCTGGCTTCCTACACCTCCTCGGACTGTGTGCTGCTCCTCTTTTTGGCTTTTCCTCAGCATCTGTCTGGAGTCCCTCACCCGTCTAGGGCTACATGGCACCTGCCCATTTCTGCACTTGTCACTCCCTGTGGTGGCAATGTGTCCCACTGTTTGTGGCCCCAAGCACTATAATCTCAGAGGCCCCATCTGGTTTCCAGGGCTCCAGCCTGGTGCCCAGAGCACCATGTAGCCTGCAGATATCTCAGAAAGCTCACAGGAAGGGATTCTTGGAAGCACAGACAGCACAAGAAACGTGCAGATGTAGAGTTTGCTTAATGGTGGCTAAGAAGCTGGTCCTTCAGCCCCCACCCTGCCTTCCAGTTGTGAGAAGGCACAAGACACACTCGCTTAAGACTCAGTGGGCCACCAAGCCACTAGCTGTGCAGTCCCTGCCTTTGCTTGCTCCCTTAAAAGTCCCAAACCCACAATGCCTCAGGAAGAAGCTTCCATTTGCCTTAGTCCAGAGGCTCCCCCATGCCCAGGGTTAAATATTTATTAGGCTTACATTAATCAGGAATAAATACATGATTGAGCGAAGAAGTGTAATGCTTCCCCCTTACAACCCCCCCTCCACACCACCTAGTGCTCTCCAGAGGCTCCAGTCACAGTGGTCATACAGAAAACAATGCAGAGGGTGCCGGGCAGATGTCAGAGCCCAGAGGTACCCGACCGGTGGGCGCCGCTGTCCTGCTGTTGTCCTTCCTCACACACTGGTCCTTTTGAAGCTTCCTAAATCTCAGGGTTATTACCGAAAACACAGGGCTCCTTGTGTAAACAGCCTGGAGCCTGAGGGCACGCGACACTGTAGACACCGAGGCAGGGCCAGGCTTGGGTGGGGCCAGCAGATGCGGTATAACCTACCCACATGCCTCCTCCCCAGCCCTCAGGAGCAGGAGCTGTGAGCCCTGGTTCCCTGCAGCCACTCCCTCCCCAACCTGGACCAATGCTTCCCCCGCCCCGCATTCACCACTCATCTCTTACAATTACACAAACACTCAGCAAGATTCAGCCACAAAGGGGGCCCCTTTTCCCTGGAGCTTGGCATCTCTCATTCCCACATATGCCAGACTCTTCTTAGAATCACATACGAACTAAATCAGTTCTTTAGAACTCATCCATTTCCCTACGTGATCCTACACTCCCAATAGAGCCTGGGTCACCTTGCCTATCTCCTACCCCTTCTTAAGCTGTGGTGATTTCTACCTTCTACTCACTTTTATGTCATCTGTATATATATTTTTCCCTGTCTCCACTATGTGCTCTCTGTTCAGGGCTAGGGTTTGTTTTTTTTGTTTTTTTCTGGTCTGACTCTTACACAGGATGTCACAAAGCATTTCTTTTGGAGATCAAGAGGGAAAAAAATAACGGGTGCATTTGCACAGGCAAGCTTCCCAGCAGCTGAGGCGCCTTTCTGCGCTGTGGCCATGCCTGGGGCCAGTCAGAAGTCATATACTCCAGAGGGAGCGAGCAGCCTCCCTCTCCCCCAAGGCCCTGCTGCCCACATGGGGCTGGAACACGAGAATAGCAAAGGCTCTTCCTGGTGCACAGCTACTAAGACCTTCAAGCTAGAGTGTGTAGTGTTGGGGGGTCCCTTGGAAAGAGAGGCAGTGCATTATGTCCCAAAAGTCTTCATACAACATTGAGGGCAGCTCTGGGTTCGCGAAGGGCCACATCTGCAGACCCTGCCCTTCTGGGCCTCCCCTTTGTGGGTCTTTCTTCCTGTTCAGCTCAGCTAGAAATCAGCTGAGGCCTGGTGGCAGGCTGTCTGGACCCTGTGCTGGAGAGTGCTTTCCTGTGAGAATATCCTCTCCCCTGCCACACATGGTGTGCATTGTTGGGCTCTCAAACATTGGCCCATGGCTCTATCGCTTAGCCTGCCAGGATGTCACAGTGCTGCTAAGATGCCAAGCGAGGTTCTTTGGTCGTCATGTGGGTACAGGAGATTTCAGTTGCGTCTCCTCGCAGCTTCTCTTGGCTTCTGAAAGGCATGAGGCATCCAGGGACCAGAGAAGACCCCAGGTGACAGCCAGGACCTCTGTCCTGTGAGCAGAAGTCAGTGCCAGTCCTCAGCTAGTCTTCGAAGTACTGTGGTGCAGAGAAGAGCGAGCTCTTGCGTCTGCTCCCGCTGTATATCAGGGAGATGCTCTTTTTCTTGCGATCAAAGGGGCTGGGGTCCTCCGAGGTCAGGGACAGATAGGAGGCGATGCTTTCCCGAAGGCCGTAGCTGAAAAGGGACTCATCCACCCCGAGCGGGTTCCCTGCTCCCTCAGGATCCTCCTGTAGTCTGTGAGTCAGAAGAGTAGAGGGTGGAGGAAGAGACATGGACAGGGATGGGCATGGGGGAACAAAGAATGAGAAAAGAAAGAAGGAAGGGGAGAAAGAGGAGAAAAAACAATCAAAAGCCTGGTTAGTTTTTCTCTAACGTGTTGTTCTAATTCTGGTGCTGTGGGCTCTGTGATGTTGGACAAATCACTTAACCTCTCTGAATCTCTACTTTCTCAGATGGCTAAAAGTAACTGTAAATCTCAATGAATATATCTTTACGCTATTTACAAGGGTGAGCAGTTTTAGTCAACTTCCATGCGATTCTAATATCTGATTTTCTTTGAATTTGCCAATGGGATGCCTGGATCCATGTTCACTGAATAAGAAAACCCATCCGTCACATGCTACAGATATAGTCCCGGAGTCTACAAGTGAAATAAACAAAATGAATCAGCGCAAAGCTTTTCTTTTCTCAGGAAAGATGAATCGCCCTAGAACTGGGTATTATTTAAGTGGAGAGATGTTAAATGACATTAAGTTTACACCAGATGTGTCTGTGCCTCACTTTCTAGAACCCTAACAGGAGAGCCGAGGTGGTATGTATTCTGGCAGGAAAGGCAGATTAACCCTGCGTGTGGGGACTCCATGTGTGGAGCAGGGCACTGAAGCTGTGGTGAGGCTGGCACCGTGTGGCCCTGGAGGCTGAGTCTGTGGGATTCTGTGCTGCCACCACTCAGGGCTCTGCCTGCTGCACCTGGGGTCACTGTGTGGCAGGCAGCACACTGCGCCTGGCCTGGAGGGCGTGCACACTCACCTGGACGCCCTTCTCCAGTCGAAGGTCTTCTGGCGCAGGATGACAGGGGAGCTGGGGGCCCGTACTGCAGGGGTGGGCATACTCTGCGCCAGGCAGGGTGTGGTGAGCACACAGCACAGGCCATCGGCCACCTCTGTGGGGCAAAAGCAGACAGCAGTCAGTGCCCGGGCAGGGTCAGAGCTGGTGTGGAATGCCAGGCTGACAGTGTAGCTCCCAGGGTTGTGGGCATGGGGAGAGGACCCCTGCAGTTATCTGCAGAGGCAGAGAAACCCCACAGGCATCTTTTGCCCTAGGGTCAGATCCTCCCTGCAGCCCAGTGGGGGTCTCGGCTTGCAGTCTCCTGGCCTTGGTTGCTAAGAACCCTGCTGGGAAGCCTCCAAATTGTGTTTGCTCTTGTCTATGCAAAACTTCTGGTTTGCACACCCCTCAATGATTGTTATTAAGAGCCAAATACCACAAACAAGACTTACTCAAACCCAGCAAGAAGGGGCTGTTTCCAGGACTCCCTTCCTCTTTCATTTTTAGTTAGCAGCTAGGTTTTGGGGTATTACAGAAATCACATTTGTCATCATTCTTATATCTGCCATGTATCAGGCTGCGCTGGATATGATATGTGAATGACTGTTTAACAGTCATGTGATCCTCCGCACAGGGGCAGTTCCACAGCCTTTTAGGAACAGGAACCTGGTATCTGAGAGGGCAGCATTCTCCCAAGGTGCTCACAGCCTAAATCTGAGCTTGGACCTGCTTCTCGTTGCTCTTTTGTCACCTGCTGCTTCTCACAGGTCAGGGTAGCACCAAGGGCTCCTTTCTCCTCGAAATTCCCTTGGTGTCTTCAATCCAAGACCCCAAATCCTAACAAATCCTAGCGAGGTATCCACGGGTGCAAGGTCAGACATCCTGAACCAAAGAAGGAAAACGCCAGCAGAGTGAGAACAACTTCCCTTGTCTGATGCAACAGGTCAGGAGGGGGGACAGGGGCATTTCTGCCCAGTGGACAGTGGCAGCCATCAGGAAGCACTTGAGGTCAGCAGCCAGCCCTGCCCTCATCACCTTCCCTGTTCACCACTGGCAGGTAGAACACAGTTACACAGAAGAAAATGAGGCTCCAAAAGGCAAATACCCAGCCCAGAGTGGCCCGGCCCCCAGGGAGCAGGGTCTAAACATGGGGGTGCCTGAGCTAGTGTGTGGGAATTCAGTCAACTGTTTCCAACTTCTCCCTTGTCCATGGGGCAAAGTGCCAGCTCCTGGTTTCCATGATCTCAGTGACCTTTCTCCCCGCTGACCATGCACATCATGCCATGGAAACCACCCCTACATCTGCCATCGTGAGGGTGCTCCATCCTGGGCAGCATAGGGAATCCCGACCTCTCTCCTGGGTGCAGGAAGGATGCAGGAATGGCTACACACCCTCCCTCATCTCCAGGAGCTCTCTGAGGAGCACCGACTAGGACAGGCTAAGTAGACCAGGGAGAGAAACTGGGGCACTCTGTGGACAGAGGAGGGACGACTCACTCCAACTCCTGTGGCTCCTTCAGAGGTGGGCTGATGTTGACCTTTCAACCAGCAGAAAAGGGGGAACAAGTGGCATTTCAGAACAGAGCCCCAGAAGCCCCATTCCACTGGCCACTTTCTTTGTAGGAGTCTTCCGTGGCCGTGAATGGACTGAGGGGTGTCCTGAGTGGTTTGACTTGTAGAGAGTGGGGTGGACCTGAAATGTGGTGCTGTTTGCTCCCAGAGGTGGTGCTCACAGGCTGTCTGCTTCAGCGTGGGATTTTGTTGCCCTTAAACTATGGAAAACTCAGGTGGGCAGAGAGCTCCTCAGGCTCTCACTGGTGACCCCGGTGCCTTGCTCTAGGCTGACGGCACTGTGCGTGGTTCCTGCAGCCCCAAGGCGTGCTGGTAGTGGCTTACCAGAGTAGTGGTTGACCAGGTCCTCCAGGCACTGGAAGGTGAGCCTGGGCGAGATGTAGTACCAGTTGTTGGGCAGGCGGAAGATGCGGTAGTGCTTCACCTGCCTGTGTCGCACTGACAGCGAGTAGAAACCTGCATGGAGGGCGGGAGGGATGGGTTACTGGCGCTCAGGGCCCCCACCAAGGGCTGCCAGCGCCCAGCCCATCTGCGCTGAGGTGGAACAGGAGCATGGAGGAGTGAGGGACATGGCCCTGGTGTGTGAGCAGCAGCTGAGGCCATGTGACCTTGTTCCCAGCTCAGTCACCCCCCGGGTCAGGCTCTGTGCTTCTTGGATACCCCCAGGCCACGTGCTAAGGTGGGGTTCAGCTGTGGCCCCTTTCCTGGTCCTCCTTCCTCCAATTTAAGCTTGCCTGTCTCAGGAATGCGGAGCAAGTGGTGGTCAGGACAGCGCTCTGGGCATCCCTAGGAAACGTGTGTAAAGCATCATCAGAGTCCTGAGCCCTGATGGTCAGTGAGGGCCCAGGCAGGCACTCTCACCTCCCCTAGCCTGGATCTCCTCCAGTGGGAAGAGGGAGTCTTGGATGTAACACTGTGGGTTCAAGGACTGAAAGCACCTCAGGAGGTGGCAAGGGGTGAAGAAGTCAGAACCTTCTTAAGTCCAGGCTGTCTGTGCCAGGCAGGGGCCAGGCTGCTGCCAAACATGCTCTCATTCATTCTCCGAAGGGGCCTGGGAGGGGTTGTGCCTGGAGAGCTTAGAGCTGGAGCAGCGGAGGACCTGAGCCCCTCTGTGCACACAGTTCAGGGCCTGCAGCCTGGTGTCTGTCCTCTGTGTCACTTCCTCTGGGCTCCCCCTGCCCTCTCAGGCTCAGACCTCACCAGGCCCAGGCCTGCCCTGCAAATGCACCCCTGAGCAACTTCGCATAACTTACATGGGACTGGAGCATGCTGGGGGGGCCAGGCACAGAGAGCGGAAAATCTTCAGAACTTTGCATACCCCGGGGAGTGGGGCCTGCTGCCTCCCTGCCCGCCCCACTGCAGGGCTTCCTTAGAGCACTGCACTCTTTTTAGAAGAGCTGCAGCCTTCCGAGAGGTCCTTTCACTTCTCTGTGCCTCCGGCCTGAGTCTGGTGTCCTGCTCCTGGGCCCCGGGGCACAGGTGCACAGTGTTTGTCCTCTGCTCTGAGCTTCAACTTCCCCAACATACACAGGCCATTCATAGAAAATTGTTCTGGGGCTCCTAAAGTCACGTGTAAGTTCCTGCTCCCTTATGGCGGCACCAAGTGGCCCTGACCCTGGCCCTCAGTAGGTGCCTGAAGAATGCTCTTAAATACTGTTTTCTCTTTTTTGACAGCAAGGGAACCAAGAGCTTGTTGAGAGCTGGAAAATCCATGCTATCTTAAATAGTTGTTTCTGTGATTACTCAGTAAGGGAGTATTCAGTAGGGAGGGTCCCCCTAAGTAGTGACTGAACCCCCCTAGATACAGGCGTGGCACTAAGGAATAACTCCCCCTGCCCACTGACCCCAGGTCCTAGGAAGTCGAACCTAGGAGATGGCTTAGTGATTCACGGCTGAAACCAGACTTTGGGCTCTTGCTCTGAACCATGGAGAAGACCCTACTCTTTCTGTCTCTAGTGGTGAGGGAGACTGAAGACGGAGACTGCAGCGAGTGTGTGGCCCCACATCTGCCTGGTCTCACCTCAGGCTGCCCCCTCTCACAGCAGGCACAGAGGGAACTGATATTGAGGCCCTGACACCACAAGAGCACCGCAAATATCACTGCCTTTGAATCTCACCACAACCTTATAAAATAGGGCCTTTCATTCCACGTCACAGATGAGAGAACAGGTCACAGAGGCCACAGACTGGGGAGGGCTTCCCAGACAGCCCTGACCTAGCGCACCACAGCCTGGCTTTGGGTTTTGTTCTCTGTTCATAGAAATTCTTCAGCAGGGCCTGCCCACAGTCAGGTTTAGGGCCTGGGGCCGCTCCTAGCCAACCCGCTCGCCTATTCTAGGAGCCTTGCTGTGATGCTGGCCTCCCAGGCAGGCAGAACCATGGGCGGCTGACCACATGGGCCCATCTGTGTTTGCGCAGCAGGAGAGGAAACAGAGCCCTGTCCCGAGTCAAGGGAACAGAGCCTGCTGTGGCTGAGGGTGGAGAGAGGCTGCTCACCTTTCTTGGTCTCGCTCTCTCTGATCATAAAGGAGCCCACTTTTGTGTCTGGCAGCTGCAGCAGCTCCTCCGCCTTATCTCTGCCTAGCCCTTCAAACAGCCAGCTGGGAAGGAGAGAGACAGCGTGAGCAGCCCACGTGTGCTGGCCCACGAAGACCAACACACCATTAGCATGCACAGAATACAAAGCTCCAGTCCATTAGCCGTGTGAGTGGCTAATGAGCAGTGTTCATTCATTCCTGCATTCGTGTTTTCCATCTTGAAATAACATGCCTGTGTCTGTGAAGTGCCAGGTACCAGAGGAAGGGCACGGATGCAGCACCCCTCCTCTTCATGTGTTTCTCAAATGTCAGCCAGAAGCACCATCGTCATGTTCAGTAATGTGTGTGCAAAAGTGCCCGGTGTACTGGGTGGCAGTTTGTCCCCCTTGTGTAGCAGCCCCCTGCCTCTGTCTTGCTGGACTCTGCTATGATGTCCAGGGTGCTGTGTGTGGTAGATGTTCTGAGGGAGTCAGCGGACATGACACAGGAGGGGAGGAAGGGGGCCCATGATTTCACCTATGGAACAAGCCCACACCCTGTTCCTTTCATTTCCTTAGCCTTCTCGGGTGTGGCACATTTGAATTCACCTGTCACTCTGCCATGCGTGGCTTTGTGCTTTGTGTTGTTCTCACTTAACAGGAAGAAAAAGCAGCTATGCCCCTGAAGCCCAGGTTTTTGGTGGCAGGTTCTCTTGCGAAGGGGACCTGACACTTGCAAGTACTCTTAGGGGGCTGCGCTCAACTCAAAAGAATCTCTGTCCCAAGTGAAACAGCCCCTACTCGCTTTTCAGATGCGGGTCTGCCAGGTCTGAAATTGGCAGGAAGCGCTTTGTTAGGGAGTGGCTGGCACTTCCTGGGAAGCAGTCGCAAATCACTTATTAACAGATGCGGTATTTTCAGTGAGTGGATCCTGGCTTCTCATTCAGTTTCAGATCTGTGTTAATACCTGGCTCAGCCACAGCCTCTGGCACTGGCCAGGATGCACAGCAGGTGCAGGTCGAAGCCACAGGTGCGAGAAGACTCCAGCCCCAGCGTCACTTACTGTTAAAGTCATGACTATGCCATGTTTGGCCAGATATTTCAAGTACTCCCTTTGTGCTGCACAATGCATGGGATATTAGTTGTTTTCAAGTGTGTGACAAACATTTCTGCCCTCAAGTCCTTACACAAAGATGAAGACAGTAACAGCCATGCGGGGATGCTGATTCATTTGCATGTCGCACAGTATCTTAAGCACTTGGAAGGGAATCCTCTTGTGAACTCTCTAAAATAGGTAAGGTTTTTCTCCCTAAGTTACCACATCAGCAATGGAGAGAGCAAACTTCTGGGGACACATAAACACTGTATCTCACTGCCTTTCTTTCTGCTCCGTATTTTAAGGCATCTTTTTGCATTTACTAGATTGGCTGCCACACAAGGTCATAATGGTAATTCTCCTCTGGAGTCCCACCCTCCCTGGCTCCTGCAGCTCTAGCAGGATGTTAGTGTTCATTTGCCAAAGGCATGAGCAGCTCCAGGAGATGCCACGGGTGCAAGAGTCGTGCATAGTCACATACCCTTCACACTGTGACCACGTGGCAGTGCCTGCCCTGCTGAAGCTCACTTTCTTCATCCAAAGCATGAAGGTGATTTCTAGTGCTCATGATTAAGATAATAAATACCAGCACCACATCCCTGCCTTTCAAACATTTGGGGGGTTATCGTTGTGTCACCAGATGACCACATGAGAAACAGAGCCCTTTGGGTGGGAAGAAGGTATAAACACATTTACTGTGGACTTTCCTTCCCCTTTCTCTCCTTCCTGGCCAAGCCTCTGCTGCTCCTCTTTTCTCACCTCTTCTGTTGGTCTTTCAGAGTGAGCGTCCTGTGTGCTACTGGATATGGATCTGATGAGAGCACTGTTCCCACGGTGCTCCCTGAAGCGCCCCCAGGGGTGTCGCCCTGTCCTGTTCTCAGAGCCCCGTACTTGGGTCATGTGCGTGTGCCTCATTCTCCCTGTCATTCTCTGTTGTGCTTTCTGCCTGGCAGTTGGGAGGAGAAAACTGATGACACATAGAAAGTCGAATAGCTTGTTCACTATCATATGGGCAGTGAGTGACAGAAGCAGGATCTGAACCCAGGCCAACTGGCTTTAGCTACCATAGTGTGCTGCATCCTATAAAAATAGCCCTTAAGCATCAAGTGGACTTGATCATTGAACATCAGGAACGTAGTGTTCAGACTGAAAGGTGCTTCCTTCATTTCACCCCTGCGGAAGCCCATTCCAAAGAGCAGAAGGGACTCATCCATATCCCAACATTCCACACGGATGGGGCGGAAGTAGAGTGCACCTCCGCTGGGTGCCTCCCTTCCCACTGCACCGGGCTGGAGTCTCTGCCCCAGGAGCCCTTGGCACAGACACCATGACTTAATGAGACTCTCTGAGAAGTCCACTCACCCATGGTACACTCTGGCCACACAGATTCCAGGGATGTAGCTCTCTCGGCCGGTGCTGAGAGAAATGGCTTTCCACCAGCCTCCTTCACTGTTGGGACAGAACATATAGGACGGGGAGAAGTTAATGGCAAAGCAAAGGACAAATGCAGGCAGCTAACAGACTGAGCCCGTGGTGGCTTGGAACCTCCTCTTTTAAGATCTGCTATTGGCCATATTGACCTCGGTGTCTAAAACTTTTGTTTGCACAGCATAGATATCCATCTTCTCATGGCCCCATGGCAAGGTGACCACATGTTTCAGTAGCTGCCTTTCAGGGTCCAGAAGCTGATGTTTTAACTGTTGCTTCAATTTTGGAGGCTTTAGAAGAATTGTTTATGGGGTTGACTTGCCCTGGGTAGTCTACTATGACCCTCTCAACGAGGACCAAAGCGAAAGGGGCTTGGAGCTCCTGCTTTGTCCTGCAGACTGTTTGGAATCAGACTGAAGAGGCTGCAGGAATGGCAGACAATACTGTTTTCTCACCGGCGGAAATGTTTTTGGACCCTGGGTCCTCCTTCCCAGCCTTCACGGGTATGTGCTGTTCCACTGCATGTGTAGGGGAGGTGGGCCAGTCAAAGAATCAAGCTTCGACCTTATACGGTCTTACAGGCAAGTTGGAGAATTTAAATTTTATCCAGCAGGCCATGGGAAGGCACTGATGGTTTTATAGTGCTGGCAGTGAAATGGGGTGGAGGTCACCATATGAGCCAAATCTCTCACCTTGCAGTAAGACCGGGGTGCATGGAGAACTGGGAAACTGTGGCTAAAACTGTGATGATTCAACCCAAATGACACTCAGGATGAGTTCATCCTGTCTTGGGGATCATAAAAGTGTTTAAAAGTGAACTCACTCAGAAATCACACGTAATTTCTCCCCTCGGCGGAATATCGGGGGGCTGATGTCAGGAGACGGGTAATCACTCAGCACAGCCAGGAAATCACTCTCCAGCCCTGGGAAACAAGCAGAGGAGTGTTGTTTCAACAACAAAGAGCAGTAAGGCAGGCCTGGGTGGGGGTCGCCAGACTGTGGGGACTTCTGCTGGGGATGCTGTATGTTCTGGAGGTGCAGCATGTGCCGAGGGCTGCCCTCCTTGGAGAAGGCACCAAGGGCCCAAGGGCAAGTGACATACTTCTGTCCCCATGCCTGGCTGGCTCCCATGCTCGATGCTCTCATCTGGGAAATGGGGATCTGTGAGCTGAACCCACCATCGGCTACAGGATCTTGTCTGTACCCAGCAGCATTCATCTCCCTGGCTTTTAAGTGGGCTCATAGCTCACTCTAGGTCCTTCTACAATGAGGCAAGAGGAGGTGCATGCACAATGGAGTGCTGTCAAGCTCCCCCGATGTGTCCCGGGCCTGTGGTCCCCACATCTGTGCATTTGGAGGTGGCTCAAGGAGTTCTCACGGTCCTCTAGGACCAGGAAGCACCAGGTCTGCTAGAACATAGCACTTCCTCCTTCCGCAGGCCGGGATGCCCCGCCTGGCATCTCCTTCACAGGGACTTTTGCTGGGGGTGAAGTGGGTGGCAGAAAAGGACTTTTCATTGTAGATTTATTGAAAGTAATCTGGGTAAAGTTTTGAAAAGGAAGGAATGCTATCAGGGCTACATGAGCACAGCTTACAGTAGATATACAGTGATAAAGTGGTGATTTTCCTTTTCGACACTAAGCAGTATCTATTTTGCATCCTTAGTGATGGGCCATCATTTGTATGCATCAGACAGTAATATCAGAATATATTTTGGGGGGAATGATATGCAGCAGCAAGTACCTTAACTGTTTGCTGTGATGATTTTCATTCCAGCGGCTGTCTCAGTGACTGTGCACATAGTTCTGGGAACACTTTTATTCATCCACTTCGAAATTACTTGCTGAGCATGGACCAGGAGCCCAGGGTTTGCCCCCACAAGCTCTTCCCATCCCTTGCTCTAGGAAGTTCTGGACAAATCCCAGCACTGAGGCATCAGGCTGGATGCCCCCAACAGGCCTCTCTCTGTAATGCAGAGCCCCTTTTCTGAGACTGTGAGTCCCTGCCTCTTATACCCATATGTTCCGCATCTCTAGCTGTGAAGTCTCTGGGAAAAGGCCAAGTCAAAAAGAGAGATTAGACGCTGGAATGAGTAAGAAAAATGAGTGAGACTTTTAGTAAAAGGTTTGGTCATCAATTGATAAGTGAACCGGAAACAAGTTATCGTGGTAGAACAGTGCACACAATTGTGCTCTTCACGAAGGGAAACTGAGCTGGAGACAATGAACTACGTAAAAGCAAGAGTTCCTGGTGTGAGATGGAAACCGAAAGTGATATTTAGGGTCCTTCTGAGTACTGCAGAGGAACCAGAGCAGGACTGCGGAGAAATAAGTTTCTCAGGCGTGGAAGGCCGACCCCGTCAGTCCTCTGGCTTCTCTGGCTGTAAGCTGGCCTGTAAACTGCTGCATCCCACCTCCCAACCTGTTTTTCTGAATTCAGAGCAGTTCTCCCTCTGTGTAGTCTAGACCCCACCCCAGCAGACAGCACTACAGTTGTATCGGGTGTGAAGTCACAAGCCCTGAGTTCTAACAGTGGGCGGATCCTGATTTGGTGGGGCATGAACTTTATGCAAATTGGAAGGAAAAAAAAAAAAGGGTATGAAATTGCAAGATGAGGGCAGACAGGCCTTAGCAGGGTGCTGAGCCAGTAAGGGGCCTACCCTCACGATGCACTTAGCTTCCTGGTATGTCAAGCCAGGCTGTCACAGGCAAAGGGATAAGGATAGATGCACCTGGTGTCCTAGTTTGGAAAATGACCCACTGGAAATGCCTTCATGACAGACCCATTCTACTTGCTCTACTGGCCTTGAATGTGAAAGGACCACTGCTTAACTCAGCTGCCTCTGATAAGGGTGACCGTACTTCCTGAGACTCACAGGCTCCTGGGGTCCTCAGAGCCTCTGCATAGGCTGCTCCCTCTGCCTGGACCCACTGGCTCAGCCCCCTCTCCTCCTTGGCTGCATCAACCTGGGCCTCCCCAGGGGCAGTTGCTCTCCTATATTCACTCTCCTATATTCACTGTCAGCCCCTGAGATTTTCCTTTGAAGCAATGGCTCCAGGCTGTATTTGCACGATTGTGTGGCTCTCTGCTGTGAGTTTCAGCAAGGCAACAGGTTACCTGTGGCTTCTGTGCCTTGCATGCTGAACCCAGGACACAGCCTATCTTCTCTCAGATGCTCCAGGCAGGTGCTTTGAATGCCAGGAGAAGCGGAGGGTGATTGCACCCTCAGGAAAGGCCTTTATGTTGATTTTTGTTAAAGCAGTGCAGGCAGAAGGGACCCATCTGCGGTAGGCAGCAGGGTGGACAGCCTCTCAGAGCCATCTTTGAAAAACAAGGGCTGAAATGAGCTGCAATGCGTGCTGTTATCTGTGACAAGAATAGACCCTGACACAGATCCCAGTTTGCGGTTTGATGTCTGGTTCAAGAGAGAACAATCCTCTTTTGTAATGTTTTAAAAAAAAGTAACAGAAAGAAACAAAAACAAAAACAAAAGCCAAATCATTATAAAAATAATTGTCCCAATGAAGGAAAAGAGGTTGATGGAGTTAGAGTCTCAGCTGCACAGTAACAGAGAAGTTTCCTGTGGAATTTCCATAATGGTTTTTTGTGTCTAAGTCACATAATCTTCGGTGAGGCAACCTTTGTTTAGGGATCTGATGAAGGACGCCTGGTTCTCTGCAGGAGATTTCACCCATGGCCCTGTGAGTGTTGGAAGAACAGTCACTAGCAGGTGCATCTGTAGGGATAGGTACCATCCTAAGCATGCCATTCTCCTGGGACCCCTCCCACGTCCCTTCTGAGCTTTGCTCCCTGCAAGGCAGGAAATGGCCTCTCACTCTTCAGGTTCAGCCACTATCACCGTGTACTTCCTTGGCCCCTTGCTTCTGGGGAGAGCTGAGCCTTTGAGTCAGAGCAGAGAAAGGCCTTATGAGGAGAGAGAGGCACTGAGCACATAGGTGGGGTTACTGAAGTTTTATGACAAGGTCCAAATTAAGTGAAGACGTATGTGCCATGCATGGAAGAAATCCAGGGGGGATGTTCAGCAGAGATCTATGGAAAGGGAATGGGCTTTGAAGTCGGCTGGACCTGGCTTCAATCTACCTCCGCTGCTTAATAGCTCTTCGATTTGGAGACAGATTAAGTTGAACTAATCTGGACCTGATTTCTTGACGTATGAATGTGAGTAATGTCCAACTCTGCCTTGCTGATGGGTTAAAGACTCCTGATGCATCATCGTGATGCAGGGAGCCTGTCCCCATAAGTGACAGGCAGTGCCACTGTCGTGTGGGGCAGGGTGACCGGCCCACAGCCAAGACTGGTTTTGGCCAACAGTTCCCAAATTTTGAAACTATCTAGTATTGTGGATTTGAACAGATCGTATCACCTTCTTATCTAAATACAAACTCCAGGGGTGAGAGCCAAAGATGAAATTCAAAATATTAAATATTTGCTGACAGCCCAAAAGGGGAATGAATCAGGTGAGCAGAAGAGTAGGAAGTGAGTCCAGAAAAAGAAGAGGCCCTGGGCAGCGCTTACTGGGCACAGATATTGTATCTTTTTTTTTTTTAAGCAGGCCCATTTGCACCTGATTATTCTTTGAGTAGCCTTCCTATTTCTTTTCCGTTGCTGAAAATGCCCTCAGCAGGTCCCATTTATAATTAATTGTGCAGCGCAGGGAGACATTTGTCTCTCGGAAGTGCTGTCCCACCCTGCAGCACAAAGACCCTGACTTGAAGATCCAAGGAGCAACTGCCATGAGGAATTTAGCACCAGACAGAGCAGGAGCATTTCAAAGCTGGGGGCCTCTGTGAGGCAGGGAGCAAACAGGACGCTGAAGCAGGTTAAGTCACTTGCTCAAAGCCAAATAGTGAAGAAGCTGCAGAAAATGGCTCAGAGCCGGGGGACCTAGATCTAGAGTCCAGGAGGGTGTGTGCGTCAGGGAGCTAAGGGACTTGGAAACAGCCCTGATAGGAAGTGAGCAGGTGCCTGCACTTCGAGGGATGAGAGGGAGACAGGAGGCAACTGTTAACCAACAGAGCGAGGGATGCTCTCCCAGGGTGAAAAAGCAGGGTGCACTGGAAGCTGAGAAGGGACCCCACAAGTATAAGGTGTATTTTTTGTCCTGACTATGGGTTAGTTGGCCCCTGCTTTGTCTGTGGGGCAGCCATCTCCACTATGTCTGTGTTTCTTTGCTATAATAATAATTTAAAAAATTGGTACTACTGGGCATTGAACCCAGGCTCTTCACACTAAACTGCATCCCCATCCTTCATTATTTTTTACCTTGAGACAAGTTCTCGTTAAGTCAGTAACTTGCCCAGGCTGGGTTTGAGCTTGCAGTCCTCCTGCCTCAGCCTGCTGGAGTGCTGGGATTACAGGCATGGGCCACAGCACCTGGGTGTGTGTGATTTTCATCTGCCTGCAGGCTGGGAGCCCATGCTTGCTGTTAACAGCTTCACTGTGCACAAAGCTTCCCTGGCCCTTAGTTTCTGGGCCCTGCCTCACCCGCACTTGGCCTTTAACAGATTAAGACCAGGGCCAACTCCAGTGAAATTTCATAGTTGGCACCTGCATCCCGGGCAGCCCTGTGATTTCAACTTCTGATTTACATTCTCCTGTGTCAGGCACAAGCTCAGGGGGCTCAGTGGGGTCACAGCAGCCCGACTCTCAGTAATTTTCTTAGGGAACTGCTCATGTACACGAGTAAACAATCTGATGGTGCTGGCAGCTGGCTGAGGACAGCCTACTAGGTTCCGTTGTCACCGCAAGCCTCTTGCTAATATGTAAGGTGAAACACACTTGTCCAGAGCACTTTTCTGCCCATGCTCTGGTTTCTCCATGTGTTAGTGTGCAGACTGGACCCAAACCAACCCTGAAAGCATTGGCATCAATCTCCATGCCCTTAGGTTCCATGGGCCCAGGACGCTGGCATAGAGCAGCAGGAGGAGGTGACCTATGGGCTCCAGAGTCTCACCGTGGGTACTATCTTGGGCTTCCCAGACTTCAGTTGCCTTCAGTCCCCCATTCTCTTTCCTGTCACCGTTTACATTTGGCAGCAGCAGGACCAGCCTGGGAGGCCAGGCTGGGCTGCATGCTGCTCTTGAGACCCTCTCTGTGGCACCGATAGGCAGTGGCCACCTTGGGTGGCATCAGGGGAGAGGCTCAGCAAGATCTGGAGACTGGCCTGAGGCCACCCAGCAAAGCAGCCACATGCAGGAGTCAGACCATGGCTACCTCCTAGCCAAGCACTATGTCCTGGCCACCTGCTCTCCTTTGTCCCTGGAGTCTAGTGCCACCTACACTGCTGTTGGCCTCTAATAACATTTCTCTTAACATCACTTAACTTTTAAAAACTGTCACCTTGTTCTGAGAATGTGAAATCCTGGATTTGATCGGCCACTTACGTTATACTGAGAGTCCCTAGATATACCAATGACATAAAAGCTGAGTGATCATGGACACCATCCCTGTTCTGGCAGTGGGAGGGACCCAAATAAGAATGCAGACTCTCTCCTGCGATCTGATGCATTTGACTGTTTGTGGGATCCTTCACTAGGCATGGGAGCCTGGTGACTGGGGACACTTTCCTCACCCCAGAGAGCCTGTCCTCATCAGGACACTCAGGCTTCCGGAGAGCTGGCCCTCTCTGGCCTGACGTGATGGTGAAGAGGGATGCTAGGCTCAGGCCTCTGGCTGTGCATCCATTCTGTTCCCTTCCCAGCCAAATGGGTTCAAGAAGTCATTTGACCTTCTCTGCCTCAGTCTCCTCCACTGCAAATTCGGACAAATGTGGTACATTGTGGGCCTTCACACGAATTAATAGTTTATATGTGTGAATTCACACACAGCATGTAATTTGTAGGTGACATATAATTGCAGGTGTGATGTGTCAGTTCGTGCACATGAGGCAGCTGGAATTATTTGGCCCGTGAGCACTGGGTCACTCTGCGTCGGTTCCCACTTCCCAACCGAGCATCCGCAGATAAATGGGGAAGAACTCACTTCTCTCACTGTACATTTGCACAGAGGCAGGGCTAGGAGCTGACCTGTGGTCCCCAGCTTTAGAGGCTTATGGTTTGCCAGAAATCAGTAAGAATGCATCCTGCTGCTGCTGTGCACCTTCATGGGTCTGGCTAGCAGGTCTGGGGTGGACGGACCTGCTTGCTCACTGCTTCCCAGGGAATTCTGACGTTGCGGGCTCAGGGACATACCAAGGCCAGGGTGGATCTTGAGATTTCTCTGTCCTCGTCCCCTCCGGCTTCACTCACCCCTCTTTTTTTCCATAGGCAGGTAGCAGTGTCAGTGCCCCAGGGGTGTGATTTCCACACTGGCATGGTAGAAAGGGGCCTGAATGCGGTTTGGCTTGCGTGGCCAGCACTGGTGGTGAAGTCTCACTATAGATCAGAAGGAGGAAGGAAAGGCCAGGGGAGGATAGTAGCTGTGACTGTCTTTGTAAGGTGGAAATATGCTGTTTCCCTTATGTGGGGAGTGTCCTATAGCTCTGCACAGGCGCTGAGGAGGAGAGTGGAGACAACAGAGGGTTGTACAGAAGATTCACTCGTTGGCATGACTTGGAGACAAGCCACGGACTGGCCAGTTCTACCCTTTTCCGCTTTGTGGGGATGGCCATGTAGACACAGCCCGGTGCAGGTGGACCTCCCAAAGCGTGGTGCTGGAAGTCTTTACAGCTTCATTTACCAGTGAGCTGTGGTGAGGGAGGGAGTGATTCCTTCTCCAGTCCCACTGAGTCCCTGGGGGAGGCTGAAAATCCCTAAGGTCATATGGGTCCCGAGAGAGGGACATCACTGAGTCAGTGGAGGGACTTTGCCTCTGAAACCTGCCCTGTTTCCAGCAAGTCCTGCTATTTCTGGCCTTTTGTGATTTCAGTCTCTGGGGCTACTCTAACAAGGAAAGCTTGATTTAGGAGGAGACACATGGCCAAAGCCATATTCCAAAGTGCTCATAACCCTGGCTCAGGGGAGAAGGATCGCCCCTGAAGCTCAGGAGATTCACTTATCTGAAATCCAAGCTAGTGGTCCCAAAGTCAGCCCCTGCTGCTGCCTGTTAGGGCCAGGGGCTTTGGAGCCTTCAACCTTTTGTCACTCAAGCTAATGTCAGAGGAATTCTGGTTGTGTGCTGGTCTAAGGCAACCAGCAAGCCAGGCTCTGCCTCCTGGAAGGCAAGAGGAGCTGAACAAGTATAGCTGCGTAGGATCTCCTTTCGTGAGAGACCTATGCTCTGCCTCACGTAGACAGGAACTAATTAGGGCAGCATACGTCTCACCAACTTCTCCTCCCTGAGTCGGTAAGGGCAAGAGAAAAGAGGAAACAAAGTCAGGACTGAAGATAAAGGAAACTTTTCAGAGGTAAGGGTGCAAAGCAACCCAGCAATGCTTGATGTGGTTGCCTGGATTACAAACTGGGTACGGCCCGGGGAATTCTCCTAACCAGTGGGTGGAGTAGGGGAGACCCCTTGCCTCCTTTTTTAGAGGTGACCTCCCACCCACATTACGGAAAGAGAAAAATTTACTTCGGAACATTTGCATTTAAAAAATAAAGGCAAATGAGCAAGTCTGCGGGGGGGGGGGCTGATGTTTTCATGGGGTTTGTTCAAGCATGCCAGGACCTCTGCTCTGGGTGAGAGGAGACAACTCTAAATGGGCTTGGGTGGGTGCCCCTGAGCCAGCCTGGGTAGTTTTCTAGTGACAGGCATGGCCAGGAGGAGGCCAGGGCCTGGCCAGTCGGTGAGCTCTGCTTGGGAGGTGGCAGCCTGAGGGCCACACTCGGCCCTGCTTCATCTCAGGGTCAGTCTCCTGGGCCTGGGGATGTTCTTTGTGCTTCTCTCTGGTTCGGAGAAGAGAGTCGCTGGGCCCCTAGGAGCTCCTGAGTCTGGCCTGCAAAGGCGTGGGGAGGCACTGTCCTCCTTCTCACGTGGCCATCTGAGAGGCTGTGGGATTGAACCATTTTGGCAGCTGTACTGCTCCGCTTTTGGCAGAGAGAAAAGGCTACTTTGTAAAGGGGGCAGAGAAGCCAAAGATGGAGCAGTAGTTAGAGGCAGTCGGGAACCACGCTCATGTTGACAGAGAAGCCATCTGTGCTTGTGATCGCCAGAGCAGTGCCACTGGGGAAGAGGGAACTGGGCATTGGTCACCTGTGCTGCCAGATGGACACCAGCCCCCAGATGCTGTCATGAAGGGAGGGAGCCAGAAGTGCCCTGAGATTCCCCTAGGAATTCCCCTGGCCTCCATGATGTCCCTTTCCAGCCCTCACCAGAGGACCCACACAGGTACCACAACACACACACACACTGCCTGAATTTGGAATCTTCACAAACAAAGGTAAGGATGGCAGAAACAGTCAGCATGGCCGACCCAGAACACGGGACTTGTGCAGCCTTTGCCTCTGCTCGCTGATGGTCCCTCCCCTTTTCTGGCCACTTGCTGACCAAATTTTTGTTCTTCAGGGTGTCTTGCCACTGCTGGTTAGCCTGGTACCCAGCCTCAGAATGTTTGACACTTTGCCATCCTCTGTGGAACACAAGGACCTCTTTCTTTTCTGGGAATGTGATAGGGACAGTCCAGCTCAGGAGGTGACCCTGAGAGGTGGCTGTGTGGACAATAACATTGTCACAGTCTTGCAGGGAACGATGGCCAGGGCTCTGGCTTTCACACTCAAAAGATCCTGGGTTAGAAGTCTGACTCTGTGACTTGCTAATGGACACAAACTACATTTGGGACAGAGAGAGCTCAATTTCCACACCTATAAAATAAAGGCACTAAACCAACCAAGCTCAGAGATCCATCTCAAAATGTCCACAGCTTAATGATGCTACCAGGGACCCAGTTTTTTTTTTAACATTTTCAATCATTAAGTATTTGAACCACAAACAAAGTAGAGTACAGCGAATCCCAGCTAGCAAAAGGATCAGCACCCACATAGGGCAGAGTGGAACATGTCATCAAAGGAAAAGGCAGACTTACCATCTGTGCTGGGCAAAGGCCTCTCCGGGGGCGCAGGGGTGGATTTCATGCTGTTGCCCATGTCTCTGTTCCCTGGGGCTGCCAGAGATGCTTGAAGTCTAAGGTACAAGGGCACACAGGGGAAGTCAGCTGCACCCTGAGTGCCTGGGGGAAGAGTGAACCAGTTTAGAGAGCATCGTGCATCCTTTCCCAGGCAGCCTGCGTCTGTTTTCATATCAAGATGCTATTTGTGTTGGTTACACTTGCGCAGCTCAAGTCCTTTTATCAAGGGAATGACAGAGAAAAACCACAGAGAGGGAAGTTGCTAGCAAGTGGTGTTGGTGGTAGAAGTTTCCATTCTTCTGCACCCTCACCGGGGACAGCAGGCTGTGTTTGTGTGAGAAGCTGAGCAGTGTTTCAGTTGGCCCCCAAGAGTCTGTGCCCAGAAACCCTAGCCATCAGCGTCCTCACTGTGTGAAATCAGGGCACACAATGTGACTTTAGGCCCCCAAGGGATGTGGAGGGGGTCCTGTCCCTACCTGTTCTTGTCTGTTGGAATTTTCCAACACGCCCTCACAAAGTGATGCTAAGGAGAGCTTTCTGATGACACTTGGGACTGGCGGCATGCTGTAGTGTGACCAAAGCATTCACATCTACCATGCCATCTGGTCACTGCATCCATAAGCTCAGTTTGCAGGGAAGGCAACTGAGTCTCAGAGAGGCTAAGTGACCCGTGCAGAGCCACAAGGCAGGGAAAGGTGGGGCTGGGACTTGAACTGCTGATGTTTAGTCTCCAGCTTGCCCGCCTAACAGTTTTTCCTCCCAGGGCCCACCCCACATAGAATTCTGGCGAGGCACTCGCAAGCTGTTTGACCTCAAGCAAGTTGTACACCTTGTCCTGCCAGTTTGGGAGGATAATAGAACAGCTTCAGTTTGTGCCTACAAAACTAACAGAGATAATAAAGTACACACAGAAGTGAGATTCTATCCTTCATGATAAACACCCCGATTCTGGGCCCTCACACAAGCTCTTTGAAAGCTACATAGATGGTTACATAAAGGAGCCTTGAGGAAGCTGTGTTTTCACAGGACGCTTGAAACACAGCAGAAGGGCACATCCATGAAGTGCCCAAGCCAATGAGAAACACACCCCATCTTTTCCGTGTCTGCACCTGTGGTCAAGCCTCATGAGTCTGCAAAGGTCCCACCCAGCCTGGGATCCTGCAGCAATGCTCCTTGCCCCACCCAGGGCCATGCCCTAATAATCCCATTACACACTGAAAAAACTACAAGTCCAAATACACTTACTACCCACACCTGACCTTCAGACGTCACAGGTCAGTGACACAGAACACTGTAGGGGGAGGGTTGCTTCCCTTGCTGCCATTTGGCTGATGAGAAAGGAAAAGCATCATGCCAATATTGCCCACCTGGGAAAAGATCAAAATTAAACATTTACAGCATTGTCTCTACTCTGGGTATTTGGCTCTGACACCAAAGCAAGTTGAAAATGGCAAGTAGAGTCAACTGCATAGGTTCCAAAATGGTCTATGCCGTTTGGGACAGTGAGGCCTTTGAGGTGAAGTAGAGGGAGGTTGGCATCCTGCCTCGTTTTGGAGCACAAGTGCTGTGAAGTGGGACTCTTAGCATATTAAGAAGCAAGGTCCATCAGGTTGAGTGGTTTTCTTTTAAAGTCCATATACTCTAAATATTTACATTAACAACTTATCACTTAAAGCTGAAACTAATGCAGCATAGTATTCTCTGGGTAAGCACAAGGCTTGCAAAAAATTAAAAACTTGCTATGCACCATGCAAGTGAGGCCAGAAGAGCTTCCTGTTACAGTGAAGTAGGAACCCCATCTTCTCTGGACGCTGAGGGTCTCAGGGACTGGTCGGGACAGGCTGCCTGTTAATCCAGGTTTCCTTTGCAGTACCCTGTGGCTTAGCCGCCCCTTCCTGCAGACTGCATAGTTTGTTCAGCATTCTCCTTTCTCCCAGAGGGAGTGGATGGATCTACCTGGTCTCTAACCCCTGGCCTGGCAAGCTATAGGTGGGTGACAGAGACCCACATTCCCCAGTGTATACTCTGGCCAGCCCTGCCCTGAACCTGCACTACGGGAGGGGTGGGACCCTGTGAGCCTACCAGCCTCCGGGGCCTCACCCTGGACATCTGTGGGAGGAAACATACACACACAGCCTTTCCGACCACACCTATCCTTCTCACTTCTGTGAGGCCCAGGTCTGCACAGAGCATTAGTACGGCACGCACAGCTGTACAGAGCAGAGCCACTGCTGCCCTGTCCTTCTCTGCTGCTCCCTGCAGCCCCACCAGCTGCCCCAGTTTTTCAGCCTCTCTGTTTGTTTTCACTGAGGCCTTGGAGCTTTCGGAGATAGCACCCTGCACGTAGAGACAACCCTGACACCAAGCACGGGTAGCCCCTTTGCCCACCACCAGCTCTGCAGGTGTTCCATGCCCCGAGCATGGTCTCTCTGGACTCCTTGAACAGCACCTTTCTGTCCTTTTACTCTGCCCCTTGCCATCAAGTGACACCTAGTGACTGTGCTTCAGACCCCAGAAGCCCCTCCTCTAGCCGGCCGGCCTCCCCTCCCACTCTTTTCTCTCCGTCCGGGAGCCACTGGCCAGCAGGAAGCTCTGGCCACAATGTCCTATCTCTTCCCTTCCCCTCCCATTACAGCTGTGCCAGAAAACAGCTGGAAAAGCCTTTGGTATTCATGAGACTCCTTCTCCATAACTTTACAGTTTGTCTCAAGCGTTTGTGTGCTGCTTTGGGGTAGTTCCTGCAATCCAGTACATGCAGGCAAAAAAGGGGAGTTTAAACTTACATTTTTCAGATGGTCTGTCGGATAAGAGACAAATACCTGAGGTTTTGAGAGCAGAGGGAAGGCAGTCCTTGGACCTGGAACCTGCGGCTCTAACACTCCTTTGGCTCCAGCACACCGCTCTTCTGTGTTGCTGGTGGTTGGAACTCACTCTCCACGAGAGAGGGCTGCATTTGAGCTATGAGCCCCCCAAATCCCCCTCAGGCCCCTATGGGCCCCTGGCGGCTGCTCACTAGTCTCCCAGAGCCCCCAGGAAGGAGTTAACTCATCAGGAAAGGGCTTTTATTTGAGAAGAGCAAAAATACCCTTGAGAATGAAAGCTGGAGTCTCCCTAATGAAGTGGCTGAACGATTTGATTTAATCTGTGACAATTTTATGCAGTGGCTAGAGGTGGGAGAGAGGGTATAAGCGACATAATTGCTTCTGGGAACGGTAAGAAAAGGGCAAAAGAGAAATGAGTTAATTAACAATGGCTTGGATAATTCTCGGTCTCTTTCTCCCTTGTCTTTGTGGTGTGACTTCTCTGTCTCCAGGTCAAAAGACTGTGATACTATGTACATTATTTTCCCTCCAGTCTTCAGAGCAACGCTGCCTGTCAGGGGTGACCTTGGGCCTCAGTTTCCTTTCCTGAGAAATGAGATGCGTGGGAAAGGTGGCCTCCAGAGAGGGAGCCTTTTAACTCCACTTCATTCTAGCAATCAAGACTTCATGGCTTTTTGAAAATTATTAATAAGAGGAAGGAACCATCATAATTTTTATGATGTCCCATTGGACAGAATCCATATTCTGTCTTTGTATTCATTAAAATAGAGAGAAGACAGGGCATGTGCACCAGGTCCACCTTCAGTCCCAAGTCTCCTTGCACCCTGTGGCAGAAATTCTTCCTGTCTCCATGGCAGGGGATCAGGGCTGGGCTTGCCTGCCTGTGGTCCTGGAGCTGTGGTCCAGGACCCCATGTCTCCTTATAAATTCTGAGCCTTGCACTCCTGGGGCATCCCAGGGTGACCTATGTACCTTGTCCCTCGTGCACCTTTGGCCCAATCTGACTGCTGGGAAGGAATGGAGCCTGTACCCTTCATAGTGTGCCAGAGGGAGCTGAAGGAACTCAGCCAGGGAAGGCACACTCGACCCTGCAAATAAGCTGGGAACTTAACCCTGGGCAGCAGCTGAAATGCACAGGGAAACGTGCCAGGTCATGCCTCCTCTTGGCCTTAGAAATTTCTTCCACAGAGTGACACCTGTAAGCCCATACATATGGCTTTCTTTTAAGGCATAGAGCCACAGTGACATGGGTACAGGAACCTCAGTGTCCACATGTCACCTCTAGTAATAGCAGCAATGCCTGGAATAACTGCCAGGCCAGCTGTCACTGTGCCAGGCCCAGGTAAGCCTTGCACAACCATCATGTCCCAGATGCTCCCACAGTTCCCTTCAGGGTCAGTGAGTAACTTGTTCAGGTTTGTACGCCTAGTACGAGGTAAAGCTGGGGCACAGAGGAGGCCTGCCTGACCCCAAAGCTTGGGCTCTGAACTTTTGAGCCATGCTGTCTGCCTTCTGGGAAGACAACAGCAAAGTGGTTTCGAAAGGCCATCCAAGCAATTTTCAGGAGCCACCAACTTTGCGGGGAGCCTTCAATGCAAGGGAAACAGAAGCCCTGAAGGTCTCTTGGGTATCATGTGGGGATGAATTGGGAGTCCAAGTCTGGGGATCCAGTTAGGGAAGCAGGGAGACAGGGAAGGCCAGGAGGGGAAGGGGAAGGAGAGACATGGATGAGATATTTCTATCCCATCCTCGGATTATTTCATACTCTAGGAATAGACAAAAAAAAAAAAAAAGAGAGAAAAATAAATACTGACTTATAGTATCCTAATTTCATAAAAGTTTAACCTGCATAGACATGTGGCCTATATAGAAAAATAGTGAATGAAATCTTCCAAGGGCTGCCTCTCTATCATCTCTATCTATCTCTATCTCTGTTTCTGTCTCTCTGGTTAGTGAGTGATCTTACAGGTGAATCGATCCATCATCTCTCCTTAAACACTTCCAAAATGTCCAAATTTTCTTCCTATGCACCAGCTTCTTTCTTGTTCAGAAGTTATGAAAGAAGGAGGAGCCTTAAATCAGAGTCCTCAGGACAGGCAGGCCTTGTTCAGAGTTCAACTCCCCAAGTGCTGATGGTGTGTCCTTAGGCAAATTCCTTCACTTCCCTGATCCTCAACTTTCACATTCATCAATGTGGGATGGATAGATGCCCCCCAGGACTGTCCTGAGGATTGAACTGCAAATCATATCCACAGCGGAGATTTATCTGGTAAATGGGAGCTGAAAGTTCATAAACACTGGTTCCCTTTTTAGAGGCTGGGGTGGCTGCCTAACTCACTGTGCAAGCTTAAGTAAGCCCTTAAGTAATTCCCTTCCAGCATCTCAGAGTCCCCAGGCACAAAACTGAAAGCCCTGGGGAGGGGTGGTGCTATTGCTCGTGGATGTTTGGCCTCAACCTCTCCCACGCTGCTCAGCTGGTGCCTGTGACACCACATTTGGCTCACGGCTCTGCTCAGGGCTCCTGGGGCTGATTCTCTGCCTCAGGGAAAATGGGAGCTGGCAGAGGGGCTTGACACAGCTGCTCCCCTTGCTGAGGGCCTGGCAGGATTTCCGGGGCCCCCCACCACATCCTGACCTTGCTCAGCAGGTGCGTCTGTCAAGCAGGCACTGAAGGCCGCCTCCCACCCCATGACCCACTTTGCTCCCAGCTCCTCAGGGGCAGGTGCAGCCCCAGGCCTGGGTCCCCCCAATCCTGCTCCTGGGCACAGGGCAAGGGCGCGGCCTGCAGAGAGCGGATGGCTCACACCAGCCTTCTCCCCATGCCCAGCTCAAAAGCAGAGGTGTAGAGAAGCCCTGAAGAGAGAGCTTGGGGTCCTCTTGTCCAAGGCATTCCAAACTGTTGGTTCAATTGCCCCAGAAGCTCAGTTCACAACATAGATAAAAATAAGTTGCAGGCTGGGGGCTGGAGATTCAGTACCTCTCCCCTGCATTCCTCTTCACTGGCTACCTCAATCCTGTGATGCCAGACAGCACCCGCTGAACACTAACAATTCAGTTCTCTTCTGTTGCAAAGAAAAGGCTCAAGGAGGGCAAGCGGCCTGCTCAGGGTCCTACAGGAAGCTGTCCATCCAATGCTGAGATTTCTCAGGCCCCTTTTACCCCTGGATGCCCAGAAGGAAGTTTAACAGGCATGTGGGCTACAGAGGAGACCATTTTAGGCTGAATGTGTCCTGTGGCACATTTCGTGGTCATTTGAAGAGGTTATAGAAAGACGCCAGCCAATGCAGAGGCACATTTTGGTGTCACCTTTCATTAGTCACTAAGCCTTTGTTTGTATCGCTTTTTCCCATTGGATGTAGCCATATCTGTCTTGCTAGGTTTCTACAAGGAAGGCTAACAAGAGGAGGTGCTGAGGCTGAGCAACTTGTAATTTCTGTGGCCAAGTGCCCTGCTGGCACAGGTGTCTCCAAGGCCCAGCCGTGTCACAGCGGAGGGACATGCATCGTGAGGAATGCTAGGGGACAGAGGGGGCAGCAAGGGCTGTCCTGGCCCCAGCTGCACATACCACTGAGAGGAAACTGCAAGCCTAATTCCTTCTCAATCACCTTTCCACGCAGAGGCCCAGCATTCAGGTGGGGCCACCCCATGTGACCCTGTTGGGGCGTTTCTGGCCAAAATCGTATTGAAGATGGGGCCATGTCCTGGGTATACACACACCCTGTGAGCTGCTGACGTCACAGCAGTGGCACTGGCCACGAGAAGTTAGGTGTTACCAGATTTACGCAGAAGGGGAAACAGTGACTGTGGAGTAGCTTTCAGTTCAAACATGAGTGCTTGGCAAGTGTGGTAAGAGGAGGAAGAGGAGGAGGAAGGCGAGGAGGAGGAGGAGGAGGGAGGCTGGGAACACCTGTGTGGGCCTGATGGGCATCAATAAATCCAGCCCAGGGGCTAGAAAGGCTGCGATTCCTTCATGATCTCACTTTTCCCGGCAAGGGTTATTTTTGCTTTTTATTCATATACAACATAAGTCATTAGCGTTATCAATAGACTTTTCAAGCAAGATGGAAATCGGAAGTCTGCATAAGGCAGCATACACTGATGAGAAGCCCCGGCTTGGCCTGTCTCCTATGGGTCACCTGTCACAGAGCAGATGACTGAGCCACACCAGGCCTCTCAGGCTATGGGTCTAACAGGATATGGGTGTTGGCTGTCTAAAGAGATCTGAGAAGTTTCCCCCAGGCTGCTGCGGGGAGCCCTGGGCTGCTCTTTCTTCAGCTTGCTATTCCCTCCTTCCTTCTCTGGGATAGAAATCAGAAGAGAGGAGACTGCAGCCCCGTGTGTGCTAGTGTTGTGTCGGGAAATGTCTAACTGTCCATGTTCTGAGGGGAATATCCAGTTGGCGACGTTTGCCAATTTCTGTGGCGTAAATATTCCTGCTGTGGCTGATCTTCAGTTTCCCATGTGCTGTGAGGAAGGGAAGCGCTGAGTGGGTCTGAGGAGCTCCAGGCTCCACAGGATGACAGACTCGGTGCTGAATCTTTCTCCTGCAGACGGTTGTCTGGTGGCACGGTTACCTGCAGACACCTTCATTTGTTGTTTAAAGGAAAAGAGGCCCTCATCTCACCTGGGAGCCACTATGTAGGCCTAAATCAGAAGTCAAAAGTACCCTGATTCATTTGGTGCCCCAGAGAGCACAGGTACTGTACAGAGGAGGACAGGGGTTGTCAGACAGATTATGTGACTCACCGAGGGTCCCACAGATGGCTTGGAGATGGAATCAACTTTCAGAACTTGGTTATTTTTGGTCCCAACCCTATTTCCTCCACTGTATTCATCTCAGCAGAATGGCACTTCACTTCTAAGAACACATATGGTAAGAGCTAGGGTCCTCAGGACCCCGAAGAAGAAAGCCTTCCCCAGCCCAGCCGGTGTCCATGGACACCCTCACTCTGCATGTTGGGAACACTCCTCCCTGGTCAGGGGCCTGCTCTGCACCCCTGCCCTGAGTCCTGAGATGCCAGCCTCATACTATAAAATCCTTAGTGGGTGACTGCAGTACTGTGATAAAGAACGAGTCCATTTCTTACCTAGCTTTCCCCAAACACTACATCTTCAGAGCCCACGGTGGTCTACTAGCTTCTCCCATGGGTGCCAGTTTGCACCTCCCTGAAGGGTGGGTGGACCCGATGGGGGGCTGTCTGTGCTCATCAAGGATGGTGCCACAGTCCAGGGCCACAGGGGAGGAGTGGGGGCTGACAGGCACTGGGGAATCTTGAGTCTACACTGCCCTTGGCCCCCACAGCTCCTCATGGTGTTCCTCATTTCCCACTGGCTTTGTGCAAAACTGGGGAAGCTGATCCCATTGCACAACTTGTCCTTGGGGGCAGGATTTGAATACAGGCTGTTTTGCTCCAGAACTGGCTTACTCTCCCCATGTCCTCAGGCATAGAAAGGTGGGGGTTACAGAAAGCCAAAAGTTTCCTCTGTGCCCTTGCTTGGTGAGCTGGAGGGTTATGCCAGTGGCAGGCATTCAGTAGCTGGACAGTCAGGTAAGAGAAAGCAAGCCAGGCCCTCAGGGTGCTTGGAGTGTGAGCTCAGAGGACACAGTTCAAGCTGATTGTTCACTGACTTGGGAGGTGTGGGGTGATGATAACCCAGGTGTAAAGTGGGGAGAGGCTTTCCTCTCCCAGGGTAAATGTGAAGGTTCATTTACAGATTCCCAGCTGCTCTGCTTCTCCTATTCTCTCTCCCTGGCTCTCCTTCTCCTCCAGGGTACTTGCCATGATGGCCTTTGTGTGTTTGCCACCCTTCCTACAGGATAACTTTCTGAGCACAGGTTCCACACTGAGTGCTCAGCAAAAAGCTGTGGCCTCAAAGAGCCTGGTACATAATAGGTGCTCAGTTAACTGGCAGACTGACCAAAGACATTGTACAGAAAGCTGCTGGCCTGGTTTCAAGGCAACTTGACTCACTCAAGGTGGTTAATGTGACTCCAAAGTCAATCCCAGGACTCACTTTCCCCAGAGGCTCTTCAGGTATCCCTAACTTCAGTCACTCCTCAGCTCCACCCACAGCAAGCCTTCCAGCTGCAGTGCCAAGCTGCCTTGTATGATGTCCAGGGAAATGGAACTTTGCAAGGCTGTTTGACAACAAATGTAAGCCACTGAGCCCATGACATCTCTGTTTCTGGCTAGAACTGAAATTACTATAACCGAGTGTGTTCCCCTCCTCCTTAGTGGGGCCCAGAGGGGAGGAAGTGGTTTGGACATGATGTACGCAATTCCTTCGGAACCTTGGGGAGGTGGAGAGAGAGAGAGGAAGTCAGTCATATGGTGTGGCCTGAATGCATACTTATTGTGGAAATGGATGGAGAGTGGATGGGTGGGTAGGTGGATGGATAGATGGATGGGTGAGTGGATGGATGGATGGATGGATGGATGGATGGATAGGTCGATGGGTGGATGGATAGATGGATAGGTGAGTAGATGGATAGATGGTGAATGGATGGATGGGAGGACTGGCAGATACATAGATAAAAGTACTAACTTCCTCAGGTTGCTAATTAGAACCAGTGGTTTGGTCTGACATACTGGAAATCTTTAATGAGAATTTAAAATTCTATAATCTCTTAGAGCTGGGAAATAAATTTTTGCTGAATGTGCAATGAAAAATTAAAACCCAGAAGCATCTATTAATGCAGAGCACTGACAGGGGGTGTGCTGGAATGAATAATTTCTGTCCTTGATAAAGGCATGATCTCCTGGGGGCATGTTGCCACTCCCGCTGGTCGGAGTGAGGGGTGTTTCTACATTAGGAAAATGGTTTCTGTTTTCTGCAATACAAACCCACCCATGTCTGTTTCATTTTTATCAGTTAGAGGAACAGGCAGAAATATGTCTTGGGAAAATGGAGAAGGAGTCCACAGCTCATTGGTTTTGCAGTCTGTTCTACCCACTAACAGTTTTCAGCCTGGGAACACCAGGCACTCGGTGTATTTTAATTGTCTAGTTCAGAAGTGGTATCAATAGCCATTATTTAGTACTTAGCATCACCTACATATCCCATGTAATTTAAACATGTTACAAACACATGAGGAAGCTGGGCTTCTTTTTATGAGGAAGAAGCTGACATCTAGAGAGGTGGAGTGACTTGCCCAGGGTCACATGGGCCTTGATGCCTGTCCCTGGGTGCTGTCCCAGCTGTAGGTGACTGAAGCACTGTTTTCTCACCATGCTTCTTGCTGCCTGCTTGAGCTGTGGACACTGCAGGAGTGTGAGTGCACTGCAGTCTATCTGTCCCACAGGTTATTTTGCTGTGCTTTCCTTCCAAAGAGCCTTCCTCTGGAGAGTGTCTTTTGTAATGGAATTTCTGGAAGTCTCACCTGAGGTCCCCCAGCCCCAGCCCCATGTTAAAAGGACCGCATTCCAGATGCGTAGACTGGCGACGCAGCACCTCATGGCAAACTTTCTAATGACAGTTTGCAGACTGCAGGATGCATTTCTTCTGAAGAGCACTGCTGTGGATACAGGACTCTGTCCCTAGCCCTCATCACGCTTGCCGAGGCTCCACTTTCCCCCACCTCAGCCCCAGAGCACCTCACTGCTTCCACCTCCCAGCAGCTGGGTGACTTGGGCAAGTCACTTAACCTCTCTGAGTGCTATTCTTCCCTTGCCGAAAGCAAACAACAACTGCAGTCCTACAGTATTGCTGCTTCAAACCATGCCCCCTGCCCATCCCTTGGGGACACCATCACAGTCCCCTCAGGCCATCCTGAGGCCAAAGCTCAGGTCTTTCTCTGTCCAGGCTCCCTCCACATGTGGGCACCTAAGAGAATATGCAGCATGCCACATTCCTCAGGAAAATCTTCCAATCAAACATTCGATGATCTCAGAATGTGCAGGCATCGCATGTTGGCCTTTCCTGGACCAACCCCTCGTACACAGGCCACCTTAGATTGTTGTCAGTTAAATTTGCCACCTTCCCCCAAGAAGCTCCACGCCATGACACTCCATGCACACTATTGCAGTCACTCCATCGCTCTGGGATCGTTGTGCCTTTAGATCTTACAACAACTCTAGGCTGCTAGCACTTGCTGAGCACCTACTGTGGTGAAGAAGCTGTCCTGGCAATTGGTACATTTTAATTCATTTAACCTGGCCAGTATCTGTGTGAATAGGTACCATTACTGCCATTTTAAGGACAAGAAAATAAAAGCCTGGCATGGTTTAAATGACCTGCTCAGGGCCAGACACAGGTAGGAAGGCCAGTGGCAAGTCCCAGCTGTCACTTGCAGAGGCTGTGGTGTGCCGGGCTGCTCTGGAGGGAGACTCTGTCCCCTGGTACAGTGTGTCTCGCCCACCCCTGCCCCTGCCTCCAGCTTGTCTTTCCTTAGACTTAAGCCTGCAGTGCCCACTGAGCAGCTGTGGGCTGCTGGGCACAGCATAAGGCGGGCTTTGCCCAAGATGCAGCCCTGCTTGTTCTTGGAAGTTCTTCCCTCTCTCCCCAAAGTAGTTCTCTACCATATGTGCATCACCAGGGCCCTGAAGTCTCTCCCCGCCCTGAACCCAAGATACCTTCAAACACTGGGCATGGCTTCCCTGGGGAGCCAGCTGCAGAGCGGCCTCCAGGCCCGGGTCACCTCCTCTCCATCAGCTGCTGCTGCTCCTGAAGCAGGCGGCCGGAGCGTGGGCGGGCATGGAGGAGAAGCCCATGCTATTGAGAAGTCCCGCAGTTGCTAACACATACTTCCTCTGCTAGAAAGGAGGAAGGCGCTGCTGGCAGAGGGCCGGTTCCTGTTTTCACCAGCGCTCTGAACAGACTTCTCTCTGCAAGGACAGTGAAGAGAGAGGCGTTATTAATTTTTTTTACAAAACACTTGAGAGGATAGGCAGCTTGGTTCTAAATGGCCAGGGCTTTCAGAAACTTGGTCTTTTTTTTTCTCTCTAATTAAAAGGCAGAGAGGGCTGAGAATTTGCTTGTACACATCCCAGGAGCTCACGGGCCCATGGAGCCTATGGCTCAGCTGGCTGCAGCTTCTCTTCTGTGAGTTTCTCAGTTTCTACAGTTTTTTTGCATCATTGCCAAAGAGACCCCAGAGCTGAGCTGCCGAGGCCCAACTCTGATTCCACAGAAACTAGTTTCCAGTCACCAGAGATGTGGAGCAGTGAGCAACAAGGCCCTGTGCACACAGGGCTGCCAGTTAGGCCCCTTCCTGGGGGCCTCCCCTTGTGTGTCACTAGCGGAAGAAGCCAGCAAGTTTATGGGAAAGAGCCAGTTCTCCCAGGTCAGGACTAGAGAGACAGGCACTCGGGAGGGAGGCCTGACCAGACCCGGAGTGAAGGGAGGGAACGCAAGGAACTCCACGGGGGTGCAGGCAGCTGGGAAGCTTTCGGCCTGGTAGGTAATGCCGTGTGGAAGTTCATTCCCTGGGCTGTGATGGTGATACTGTGGCCATGTGGGAGGAGGCTCTGGGTCTTAGGGAGCGTGTTCTGACCTATTGGAGGCCAGTGTCACAATGGCTACAGCTCTCAAATGTCTCCTGCACACACACACACACACACACACACAATCACGGTGTAGAAGGACAATGAGAGGACACGAAAGCAAGCGTGGCCCACTTAATATCCTGAATCCATGTGAAGGGTACAGAAGTGTGCATTGTTCTCTTTCAATTTATGACGGATTTGAGATTAGAATCTACAATTGTGTATCACATAATATAATATGTGTATCACACGCATCTGTAGAATTCCGGTATTCACAGGTTATGAGTCTCAAGCAGGGAGACCTGAGAAGGTGGGGCTCTGGGCAGGTTGATAGAAGAGGCAGAGGTGTCAGAGGCATCAGCTCCAGGACAGCCTGGAATTAAATCCGTGGAGCCAGGAAGGCTGGGTCTCCACGATGAGTGGCCTCTGCCGGCCCCTCCCAGGCCTCCCCTTTCACAGAGTGGACAGGGCATCAGAGTCCAGCACCTCACTTGTGGTCACAGCACTGAGCCAGGGCAGAGTCTAGGGCCTGTAACCCATGGCTTCACCCAGTGACAGCCACGCTGGGACAGTCATTTGGAAACCTCAACCTGGTGGCATTTGTAAAGATGAATTAAAAGCACCAGAGCCACATCTATATTTAGAAGGCACTGTGTACTAGATAGATGCTCCCGCAGCTGGCTTGTAAAAACAACCCGTCTGTGCAGAGCATGCTGGGAAGGCACAGAGGAAATGTTGCAAGGGCCTGAGGGGGCACCTTGCCCCAGCAGGGAAGAGAAGACACCAAGGTCTGCGGAAGTGCAGCTTCCCCAGCTCACACCAAGACGAGAGAGAGCACTGGGTTTAGTTGGTGATTGCTGGGTGACGACTTTTGATAATCATTTCCCGAGGATCTACTGCAGGCTGGACCTTGAAAGCATTCCCTCTCCCATTATCCCTTCTATAAAACTCTGCTAGGCACAGCACACCTCAGACTCAGGATCCAGCCCTGAGTAGGCTGGCCAAGCCCAGCCTCCCTGCATTTCCCTCCTCTGGTGGGAGGAGCGTTCCTGTGTTAGAGGCAGGCAGGGCCACAGCTGGTGTCCGCTGCTGTGAGAGGATGCAGCGGAGCCTTAGCACAAAGGGTGCTCCCCGAGGCAGGCGGTGTCAGGGATGTGTGCCTCAGGGAAAGGTTTCAGGACCGGGGGCCTGTGGGAGGATAAGCAGCCAGCTGACGACAAGCCAGGGAGTGAGACGTGCACGCGAAAGGAACCAGCGGTGTGACCTGAAGTCTGGGGGAGACACAGTCGGGGTTTGAGGGAGCTCCAACTCTGGTGGCAGAGGTGACACATGACCACACGCAGGGCCCATGGGGTGGTTGGGCACGAGAGCCGTGAGAAGCCTGGGCATGCAGCGCTAGAGCCTGTAGGATGGCAGAGTCCTGAGAAGGAAGACTATTTCATTTTGTCAGGCAAGCCTCTCTCTGATCATACCTCTGCAGCCCAATTTCCATACTGCACATGCTTTTCTCTCCTGGTCCGTGGAAGGGATCTTTGAGTCAGAACTGCTGTCTTTTATTTAGATATGCACTTTATTATCCATTCATTCATTCAACAAACTTTGTGAGCATTTGCTGTGTGCCAGGCACAGTACATGCACCACAATTCCTACCAAGAGATTAGGAGCTACCCTCTTAGAGCCGCTTAGAGCCCAGGCCGGGCATAAAACAGTACATCGCGTATTGCTGTATTTCCAGGTGTCACACAGACCTACTGCAAATTTCTTAGGTATACATAAAACCTGCCACGGCAGATAAACAGGGAAGAATACTCAGAGACAGTCCAGACTGGCTCTAACCCTCCCTGCCTTCGAGGATTTATAATTTAGAGAAGGAAACAGATTCAGATCAGAACCTGGGAGTAGGACTTTGGAGAGCTGGGGAAGGCAGGAACCTGGCACTGCAGCCCAGCAGAACCGAGTCAGGTGCCACCTCAGAGGCACGGTCATCATTCAAGGTCATGGAGGCACTCAGGCACCATAGCCAGCAAAGACAAAAATGCTCCAGGTGATGCCCACGTGAGAGTGGAGACAGCCAGGCTGTGCCTCCCTGGCAGGTGACGGCCGTGGATCAGGTTATGCTTTAGGGCTTGATGACACGCAGGACCATCTGTGTAGAAAGTATCTGATTGCCAGAGGGCTTCACAAATTAATTAGCTCTTAGGGCCCAGACAAAAGGCCACAGGGAGATTCCAAGATGCCAGCCATGCATGGGCTAAAGATGTCACCTTTGTTAAGATGCCCTGATCCCCTGCGTGAGCCTGGTTTCGCACAAGTTGTCAGGATCAGGCATCCTGTTCCCTGCTGGAGTTGGCAGCCTCCTGACCTGAAGAAGTTCATTTTTCCAGCCCCAGGTCTCAGAGAGTCTCTGGGTTCTGGGAGGGTCAGTGCTTCTAAGGTGATTTGGCATCACATGGTGGGGGCAGGGAGAAGTGCTGGTTAAAGCCCTTCATTGGTCAGAATTCACAGCTGGAGCCAGTGTTGGTTAGAGGTCCTGGGTCTACTGGAGAGTTTTCCTTCTACCCCTCTGCACACTTTCAATATAAATGTTGGGAAGAGAGACAGCCAGAGGACAGAGGCAGCCTGGAGAGCTAACTTGCTTCTTCTCCATGGAGAAAAATCAAGTATAGATTAGTGGGTGCCAGACACTGTGGTTGGTCCTAGACGCTGTTGGTGGGATTCTGGGCTCTAAAGAGTTAAACTACGGGACCTCAAGACTCCTCCCAAGCTTGCATCCTCTGAGGAAGAAGCTGCAGCCTGTGTTATGGCCCAGTGAGTGCAGACTCAGTGGTTCAGCCTTCCATTCAAGGCATATTTGCTAAGCACTTTTCTTTGTGAATCAGAACAATGGGGTGTTAAAGTCAGAGAGAGTGGCTGAGAGAGAGGACGGTAAGGTAAGGGGAGCTCTCCCCTCTGAAGAGTGACATTTGATGAGAGCTCAGAGAGCCCATAAGGTGAGTGGGAAGGGGAAGAGCCATCTGCTGAATGGAACTGCTCAGTTGGTGCCAAAAATGTAGGCCTAGAAATGCCTATTCTGCTCAGGAGCAGCGAGAAGGGCTGGGGACAGTACCAGGGACGGCCATCGCTGCTGTCACTCCCTCACAGCACTCTCTGCCCAGACTTCATCTGGAGAAGCTGAGGCCCCTTAACTCCCTTGCCCTGGCCACTAGCTGACTCTGTGACACCACCTGGCCTAGGCATGTGGGCCCTGCAGGTGGTGAGCTGGCTGTCACTATCAGAAGAGCCTCCCAGCAGGTCTTCTTCCATCCCACCCCTGCCATTACAATCCCACTTATCTTTCACTAGCCCTGCATCCCTAAAGATGACTCAGCACTGTTGCCATCCTCCTCAAACGCCTGCCCCACCAGCCTTGTGCCTTCCCCTGGCACTCAGTGCTCAGCTGTCTCTCCCGCTGCCTCCTTCCCAGCTTCCATGACAGTAGCACTGCTGGAGAGCTCCCTGTTCCCGGTCCTGGGACACCTGGCCCTCCCTGCTTCCTCCAGCTCCAGCTTCTCCAGACGAGGTGGAGCTTACCTCTCCAAGCGCATCCCTCAGGACTCCCTGAGCAGAAGTGAACACTTCCTTGAAGCTCTTTGGCCTCAGGGAGTAGAATTTATTGCAGAGTGGAATCCACGTCGAGAGAGTCCCAGGCCCTAGGGTAGGGTCCTGAGTCTCTCCCACAGCCTAAATGCTGTTGCTAGTGGTCACGAGGATCCAAGGATAACGGGTACAAACCTCCTAACGTGGTGCACAGAGCCAGTCAACAGGTCCAAAAAGCCCTCCTTTCCTTTGTAATTGGAAGGTGCGCTTGGGAAGGCCACGGAGCCCAGCAGAGAGCCCTGCCCAGAGCAGACAATGCAGGGAGAAAGACAGTGGTGCCCGCCCATTATAGGTCCTTAGGTCAGGAACATAGCAGATAGTGTGCTCACCATCCCAGTTGGAAGAGAGCAGATGCTGTTGTTCCTCAGGAAGTAAATGTCTCTGTTTCTAGGGAGCCTCTGAAGGATGTATTCTGCAGCTGGAGTGGCACTTCTGTGCGTGTCCTCAGGCTTTGTGTCTCTGTAGGAGCCCTCCCGGGCTAAGGGTAGGTTCAGGAGAAAAGCACTGTGATGTGCTCTCTGCTGTGAAGGGCCGCCTGGGTGTAGCTCCCTGGAGCTCTCCTCCTCCTCGTATTGCTCAGCCAGACCTGCTGTGGCAGCCGGAGAGACCAGGCTGTTCTCAGCTCTGTGAGGGGTGGTGAAGAAGGTGGCAGGCTTCCCAGAGGCTGGCACGTCCCTGAGCCGGGATCAGTTTTAGTACTTTGCTACTTTGTTTCTGGACGGATTGACTTGCAAACTCTTTTCTATAACAGAACCTACTCAGGGACTCATTTATTTGACTATTCCAGAGCTCCCTTAGGCTAAGCTGTGAGGGACACAAGTGACGCATGCTCTTCCCTCCAGGAGCTCAGGGTGGGGTGAACACGTGTGGGGGCTCTGGTGATCAGGGCAGGCATGAGAGTAACCAGCAATGTTGCAGCAAGCTGAGGATTCTCCAGGGGGGATTCGAGGAACCTGAAATGGGAGGAGTCCACCGAGGCTGGACATGCTGCACACTTGTGGGATGTTCTCCCGGCACCTGCTCAGTTCTGTTTTGTTGTGGGATGACTTCCGGTGCATCTTGCACGGGGTGGGAAATGACTTTGGCATCTGCCACTTCTCGGTTACCTGCTTCTTGTGAGCTCTGCACCCCTCACACCCACCCCAGCAGGCCAGGAATGAGTCAAGTCTCTGCCCTTTTCTGCTGCAGCCTTCAGTGCCCCTGCTGTCCTTGACATATGCAGGGGGCACTCACCAGCTCCTCACTGTCTCCCTGCCTCTCCAGCAACTGCCCTCTACCACCTGCTGCCGGGACATTCTCTGCTGGCCTTGCCTCTGAATTTACCCGTGGTCTGGATGTCGTTCCCTCATCTCAGAATCAGCCCAAGTCAGGGCTGAGTCCTCTCATCCTTCTTCTTTTGGGGCTGAGTCAGGTGGGGGGCTCTGTGCTCTCTTGACCCTCTGAACAAAGAAGGACCAATCAACCCACACTCCTGCCTCTGCCCAAAGACAGGGTGCTCTTCAGTTGCCTGACAGCATGAGCCCCAGACTGGCTCATACCATGCGACACTAGGATGAACCAAGGGTAGTGGAAGGTGGCATCTGTCTGCAGCCCGGCCACTGCCAGAGTGACACACAGCTGCCCAGAGGCAAGAGCATTGCTGACTACATTCATCACCGCCAGCAGAGCAGGGACCATGGGCTGAGGGTGGCCTCCTGTTCTTCCACTCCACCTTCCTGTTTTCTAGACTGGTTATCTCCCAACTTCTGCTCATGCTTCTGGACAGCAAGAAGTTTTGAATAAGCATCTCCAGTGAATTCATATTCAGTCATGGGCCACACACCTGGGTGACTCCACTATTGCATATTTTGCAAACAAGAAAGCAATTAAATGGGTAATATGTTTGAAATAACGTTTATAAGAAGAAACAGAGCTTTCCTCCTGTGCTCCAGTGGATTGTCTTGGGTACCCTTCGGGAGACCCTGGCCGACAGAAACATAAAGAAGATAGGAATTATTTCTGAAAAGGGGGAATTTTGATAAAGAACCTTCAGTCATTCCATTTTTTTCTTTTCTTGGTCTCAGTACATGGTCCATCTTTTGAGGACAGCACAGAGATCCTTTCCACCTCTGTTTAAAAACAAACCCAAGGGCCAGAGGTTCCCATGAGAAAGGAGGTAGCCAGTGAGCGCTTTGGGGCCCTAGGGAGGGCGTTTTTCCAGAGTGTCTCCTAGTTCACCTTCCCAATCTTTCTGCTGGGCTGACTTTCAGAAGCCCTGAGCACTGGGAAGCGGGGACATCTCTGCTCGTCACTGTGACACTGAGCACTAGTGCGGCGCCACAGAGGCCGAATGGGAGGGAGAGACTGAAGGAGCAGGCTAGGAAAACACTCCCCACCACCATATCTCAGAGATCCTTGGGACCTGGATTGTCCTGCACTCCTGGGGTGTTGGCACAGAGGAATTTCTCAGAGAGCGCACGGAGTTATCCCCAGAGGAGCAGCAGCAGGGCAAGCCGGTTCTGGGGACAGTGGACAGCTGGCCAGAGCACTGGCAATAAGACCCTGCCATGAGCTGCCCAACATGGCCCTCCTGAGGCCTCTTCCCACTCTGGCCCAGCGTTTCCATCTCATAAACAGTAATTCCAACGTGCTGCCCCAGCCACCTCTCAATACACTTGAACCACACAGAAGGAGGGGGAGATTTAAATCGCTGTCATCGGGCTAAGTCGGGTGTGAAATGAACCACAGCTAATGGTACCCAGCAGGGGCAGCCCTGGAGGAAGCCGAAACAGGCAGGCTCTGTTGCTTAGAAACAGCTTTGGCAACTCACAAGCTCCTGCTTCACCTACTTCACCTGTTTTACTGCTTTTCATTTTAGCTTGAGTAGCAATAAGGTCATAAATAACTGGCATCTGCCGAGTGCTTTATGGGTTATAAAGTATTTCCAAGTCTGTTATTTCATTTAACTTTCCGCAGAATCTTTTAACTATTGCTATATTCCTATTTATTGGAAACTTGGCACCCATAAGCACTGTATGTGTTATCTCCTGAATCTGTCTCAGCAAATGAAGGGTAAACATTCTTATCCTTACTTTACATTTGATGAAATAATACATGAGGCCCGTAAGTAGCTTTCCTAAGAATATGCAGCCGGTTGGGGAGGGTGTTGGATCTTAAACTGGGCTGGTAGATGTGACTACACACCCACTATACAGATAGCTAGACCAAGACCCAGAGAAAAAAGCCATTGTCAAGTTGTCTATGCAGGATTCAACATGATTTCTCTAACCCAAATGCCCATGGTCTAATTTTCTACATCTCTTTAAAGCAGTACTAATTTATATTTGTTTTCACCTGGCGGATTGAAGGGAATGGCATTGGAAAAGATATGTGGGAGACTCTAAGGCGAGGCAGGTGCTGGGACACAGACACACACTTGAGTATGTGTCTGCTTAGCACATAAAGACCCAGCAGGCCCACAGCAAGTGACTCCCAGGGCCCCTCCACCCAGGGAAACTTTGGGTTGGCTGGAGGGATGAGCACAGCAGCCCTTAGATCTGTGCCCATCTGGGTGTAGGCTGGGCTCAGGCCTCCTGATGAGGAAGTAGGAGTTCAGGGGAAGTGCAGAGCCTGCCTCACTCTCACAGGCTGGGCTGGGGTGAGGTGGGGCGCCCCGGATTAGGGTCACAGACACCTGGCAAGCAGAGCCACGGCTTTCCTTCAGCTGGGCAACACGGCCCTCAGCAGTCCCAGGGTCCTTGTTGTCTAGAATGCTGGTCAGCACCCGACGTCCTCTTCTAGGCCAGGCTGCTGTGCAGCCATCCTCCCCATGGCTGTGGCCTGTGTAGCTTCTGCCCTCCTGACTAGCTCCAGCACCGCCAAGCTCACGCCAGCAGCTCCCTCCCCCTTTCCTTCTAACATGGGGCACAGAAGCCCCCTCTGGGTCAGGTCCTGACTCCCTGCCCACCTGCGGCCCAGCTACTTCCTCCTCCAAATGGCCCTCTGCATCAGGAAGTGCCTGCCTCCCTGCTCCGCCCAAGGAGCAGCTCCTGTGGCGCTGTCCTCAGTGGCTCCCACCAGTTCCGGTTCCCCATTCTCAAGGCCACCCCTCCCCCGCTGACGCATGCTAATTGTACACGCGGATGGAGTGCAGAGTGATGTTACAGCACACGTGTGTGTACGGGGGGTTCTGACCCAACCCAACCAAGGGATTAGCCTTTTCAGGTCCTTGCTTTTTATTTATGTTTGCAGCCGTGGCAGCTTGTCTCTTCGTGGTCTGCATAGTTCTAAGGAGAACGGTGAGGTAGATATGGTCGGCAGGTTCAGAAGGTGCCAGCGGGCAGCTGCCCACTGCAAGGCCAAGAGGAAATGGTGTTGCAGAGTCCACAGCAGTGGGGTGTGCTCACAGGCACCCCAGTGTCCCCCAGAACCCCACACACGGGGCAGATCCTGGGGTCCTGGCAACGAATCTGCGAGGTGGGAAATTTAAAGCTGGGGAAACTGAGGCTGGCTTGTGCATCCAAGACTTAAGTCTGAACCCTAATCTTACTCCTTCAGAACCTGCCTGTATTTAGAGATAAGGCCCTGAAAGAGGTAGCGAGTTAAAATGAGACCACGAGGGTGGAATTTTGCATTTTGATCAGTGACCTTAGACAAAGAGATATCAGGAGCCCCCCAGAGGCTCATGCCAAGAGGGGAGGGGAGGGAGGCGGTGCCATTGCAGCACAGCTTGAGGATGGCACCTGGCCAGCTTGTGGTCTCAGCCCTCCAGGCTCCAGGACTGGCAAACTAAATTCCTGTTATGAAGCCACCCAGTCTGTGGTAGCAGTTTTGGCCTCCCTGGAGCCCTAATACAGAGCTTCACTACTTCATGCAGAGACAGAGACAGAGGCACTGTTCACCCTGCCCAGCTGCTGCCTGTGCCCACAGTGAAGAGGTCGCCTCTTCCACAGCCCCGGGGTCTGCTCCTCACGGCACCCGCCTTTCTGGGTCCTAAGTGTGCAGTGACGTCTAAGGCTGACATATGCCCATGTGTATGTATGAAGGGCTGCCAGCAGGGGAGGGGAAGTGGAGGAGCCTGCATAGTGAGTCCCCTCCCTATCTCTCATGGTGTCACATCGAAAGCGTGACACTTGTGCCAGGAAAATCGGTAATTTCCCAGTGCCATGCATTTAAATGGCTCCTGACAGCCGGAAGATGATGGAAGCAATTAGACATCCTGTTTGTGACAGATGGAGAAAGGCATTTTGTGGCTTCTGCAAGACCTGGAGGGGAACTGAGACAGGCACGTGCTCTGTTCTAGGGGGCACGGCTAGGGCCTCCCCATTAGCCAGAGGAAGAGCGCCCTGGAGGAAGCTCCTGCGGGGCCCTCAGGCATGGGTGCGGGCCCCCTCCTGCCACTCTCCAGGTTACACTGTGTAGCTAGTGACATTTGCTGGACAAGAAGGCCAGAGGGAGGGTGAACATGGAAGTGGCTGCACCAGAAAGCTGCATAGCTCGGTGGCTTTGGGCTCAGCCCAAGTCCAGCTTGCAAGTAGCAGGTAACTTGGAGCAAGTAGCTTATCTCCCTCAGAGCCTCTGTAGTCTTTAATAAAGGGACAGTGTGGTCACGCCCTGGTTCAGTATGGTGAGCAGAAACTGGGGACCCCAGGTTCCACTGCTCGATGGTACTTCTCTCTCTCCCCCTCCATGTGCACACAAAGCTGGCTTAGGATTTCAGTTTGCAAATAAAAGTATAGTACATTTTTTAGAAGTGTTTTTTTTTTTAAATGTGTCTCTAAAATGCGATAGAAGATGTCTGGACCTTGTGTTGACAAAGGTTTCTTAGACGAGAAGCAAACAAAAGAAAAGTGATACACTGTACTTTGTCAAAATAAGAACTTTAGTTTTATAGATGATGCCATCAAGAAGGTGAAAGGACAGACCCACCAATGAGGGGGGCGGACTAAGGGGCTTGCATCAAACGAATATAAGGACCCTTAATAAATCAGTAACCAAAAGGCAAATATAGTATAGATAGCCAAAGGATCTGAGTAGCTATTTCTCCAGAGATGATGTAGAAATGGCCCATGGAACACAGAGTATCCCAGCAGCATTGGTCGCTAGGGAAATGCAAGAAAACCATGATGAGATACCACTTCACACCCGCAAAGATGGCTATGCAAAAGCGAAAACAAAATAACACAAAAAACAGACACTGACAAGTGCTGGTGAGGGTGTGGAGAAACAGGAATCCTCAGGTGTTGCTGTGGGAATGTAAAATGGTGTCCCCGCCTTAGAAATGATCTGGCAACCTCTCAAAAGGTTAAGAGTTAGCTCGTGGCCTAGCAATTCCATTCCCCACACTGCTCTCACTTCCAGCTGGGGGCAAGTCCAGTCTACTTCTGTTCCTATAGATTTGCCTGTTCTGGACATTTCATAGAACAGACTCATATCACGTCACCTCTCTGCCTGGCTTCTTCTCCTTAATCCACGTTATAGCATGGAGCAGTACTCCATTTTTTAATTGCCGAATATTATTCTACTATATAGTTACACTATAGCTTTCTACCTATTCATCAACTGATGGACATTTGTTTCTACTCTTTGGCAATTATAAATAATGTTTCTGTGAACACTCAAACTATCATGTGGGATAAAACAATCTTAGAAATGAGTAGGAAATAGCATAGAATGATATTCACAACTGATAGATTCAAAAAAAGCATGCATAAAAGAAATATACTTTCACTTATTTCCTACACACACATATATAGCACATATACACTCCTAAATACAGACACACACACACACACACACACACACACACACACACACACAGAAGGGACATGCCAAGAATTTAGTATTATTTAATAATGGTTGTCTTTGATGGAGAAGATTAACTATAATTTTAATTTTCTTTGTTCTGCTCACCTGCATTTTCTATGGTGGAATTTGTATTGCTATTTTTGCTTTAAAAGTTATAAAAAACCTTCTGTTTTTCTCTAAATCAAGTGGTGGATATACACACACAGAGCAACATGGTTCAGCCTTTTTCCAGGGGGTACAGAGGGTTACCATGGAATTGGTTGGCTTGGGACCAATCTCTCTACTCTTGGGTCCTCCTTCAGTGTCCCTTGAATTTCCCTGCAAAGTACTCCTGAATGGCCTTGACCATGGCACTCCTTCAAGGACCCTGTCATGTGACAAATAATAATGACTGTTCTCTTGGCAAGGGATTCGTCTTTAAATACAGAAGCCAGTAAAGTGCTCCAGTGATTTGCTCACTGTGAATGGATGGGGGCTCCAGGCGCTATGGAGCTGGGCTATACCTAGAAGCTGGGTGGAGGGACAGGCGGTGGGGAAGTGGGGGCAGGATGGCCACAAACCTCACTGAGAATCTGCCATTGATCTTGGCAGGGTGGGGGCAGGAGAAGGAAACTTGGAGTTGGAGAATTTGGTTATTAAATTTCTTTGATGCTTTTTTGAGTCTACTCAAATTCTTGGAATGAGGTAGGGTGTGTTGAAATGAAAGATTAAGTAAGTAGTGAATTTGTTTTATGGGTATTGGATTTCCCTACTTCCTGTGATGGTCATGGGTATTTCAATGAGGCAGCAAGGAAAGAGTCTTATCCTAATCAGGAAGCAGTAGGGCTATACATGCAGAGCAGAGAGATCTCCAGTGGGTTGGGTTGTGTGTGTGCGTGTGGCGTGTGTGTCCTGTGCAGTCTGTAGACCTAACACCTGCCTTTTCAAGCCCTGTGTAGCCTGGCCTCCATTCAGCACTACTGTCCAGGTGAGGGAAGCCAGACTCCCTATCCCTCTCTCCTCATTTCCTTGGCCTCCTTCATGAGTGAGGTGGAAAATGAGAACCGGTGATGTGCTTCGCTACTTCTGTCTCCAGTGGCAGGGCAAACAGTTTAGGGGAAACTGAAAGCCTTCGCATTCAGTGTCTGCTACTTAACAGCCTTAAGACTGGGGGCAAATCACCTACTTATCCCAGGTCTTAGTCTCTCCAACTGTAAAATGGTAATACTTACAGGGCTGCTGGAAGAGCTGGAGAAAATGCACATGAATGTTAGCTCTCACAAGATACCTAAGGATTCCTTAATTCCTTTTGGTTTCCTTTTAAACCTGTGCCTGCACTCTCTCTGTCTCTGTCCCTGTCTCCCTCCCCTCCCCTCTCCTACTCTCTCTGACATGCACACACATACACATATATCTCCTGGGCTCCCTTCAATTCTTACATGTCATATGTTCTCCTAAGATCATGGCTAACACCCGTGTCTCTTAACATGATTTAAATAAGCAAGAGGGAAACCTCAGCTTGATGGCAAAGGACCCTGACCAAGGGCTGAACTAGACCTTTGGGTTTCTCCTCCAGATTCATGGCCTCCACCAAAGAAAGCCAAGAATGGCTGATCCTTAGAAGAATGGAGATGTGGGCTCTGAGGTCCCCGAACTTAGGTTTCAAGATGAAAGTTGTATTCGTTGCCATTCCTCTGGCTGAAATTCTGTCAGAACTGAAATACTGTAAACTCCATAAGGCTCGTGCTTCAGGTATCAAGAAATGATTCCAGGGTAGAAGGCATTCCAGAGAATATGATACAAACTTAGATGGAAGGAAAGCAGTTAAAGTCTCTCTCTGCTTTAGCTCCTGGGAGTTCCCTCTCTGGGCCATCCTGGCTGCTCAACAGCAATGCCAAACTTCCTTCTTCTCTCCCTTCCTCCCTCCTTCCCTCCCTCTGCACATCTTGTGCGTCCTGGGTCCTGTAAGCACATGCTGGGTGCTGATGACCCAGCTCCTACCTCAGTCCCTGGTGTGGAGGAAAAGGGCTGATACCACCAGCTGCTGGCTCTGCACCCTCCCTAGGCATGTCCTCCCACCCTCTTTCCTCCCTTCCCACCATTTGCTGTCACAAGAGTCCTCTCTAGTCCCATCTCATCCCCGCAGCCTCCCCAGGCCACTGTGGCACCTGCCTTCCCTTCTTGTGTCCTCATCCTAGCCCTTGATCCTAACAGCAGTCTCACCTTGAGAACACCAGTGTGTGTGGGCTGGACACTGTCCACATCTTCAAAAGCCATCTGCCTAACCTGAGCTTGGGGACTTAGGGTTTTTTGTGACTCATGATGCCTGAAATAAGATAGTCAAAATAAATATGCAATGTCAACTCTCAGGCAACACACAGTGATGGGTTTCCATCCAGTGATCAGCTAGCTAGAGCTAGCTGTATCTGTTACTGTTCCTGAGGCCCAGTGGTCCAGCAGGGAACAGAGATCTCACTTCTGATCTCTTCTGGCCCAGAGTTGTGGAGAGGAGCCCTGGGTCTGGGCTTCAACACTCCGTGTTCAGAATGCCTCCCTGGAGAAACCCAGTCCTTCCTACCTGCTCCTCACTTGGTGGTGAATGGCAGGAACTGAAGCATAAGAGTGGGTGAGAAAGTGTTTGGCCAGTGTGCAGTAGTGTAGAGAGGTAGGTGGCCATTCCATGCTGGCTTTGTGCAGAGAGGCCTGGAGTTAGGAGGTGAGCAGTAGAGACACAGGGACCTCATACCTGTCAGCCTGCAACATACTGATGGAATTAACTCAGGGACAGTAAACGCACTGTGGGAAGTAAACCTATGATTAACAATATCTCCAGCAATGCTTACAATGAATGTTTATTGAGTACTAATCCCACGTTGAGTATTTTGTGTCCATTATCTCACTTGACATGCACATGTATCGCTGTCCACTATAACATCTGCTTGTACGGATTAGAAATCCAAGACTCAGAAGCCAAGGGCAATTGGTATCATGGCAGCAGACAGAGCTGAAATTGAAACCATATTCTGCCTCTTCCTTGAGCCAGAGTCTTCTGCCTGGCTTTGGCCTCAAGTTCTCCCAAGGACAGAGAGGTGCTAATGTTCACCAGCACGAGACTGTGCCCAGTGCTTAGAACAAAGAGCTGGGGAGCCAGCAGCTGCTTCCCTCCCTGTCCAGCTGGGAGACATGGGGTCCAGTGCTTCATCTCTGCCTGCACCCTGTCATGGCCAGGTCTGCGATGCCCACCTCTCTGGGTGGCTCTGAGGTTCAGGTGCTTTTGCCTGCAAAGGCTCTGAGGAGTTAACTCCAGGACCCAGCCCAAAGCAGGGCCATCAGGGCGGGCTTGGGGCAGCAAGTTTGTCATAGAAGTTTCAACTTCCTGCTTCTTGACATCTTCATAGAGGGCCTGTGAGGGGCTTCTCCTGGGAGCCTTCTATGGCAGAAGGGCTGTTGTGTGTGCATGTCTAAATCTATATATCTGTATTTGTTACTGTGCTAGTGTGTTTATGTGTCTTTGCATCTCTGCTGTAATTGTGCTTATCTGTTCACGTGTGTGTCTGCATTTATGTCTGAGCGTGTCACTGCAAATGCTTCTGTGTATGTCTGAGCACATCCAAGCGTTTCTCTGTCTGTGTCTCTGTGACTCTGTGTGTATGTGTGTGTGTGTGTGTGTGTGTGTTGGTATGTGAAAATGTTTCAGAGTGTGTGTGAGTGAGTGATCTCTGTGTGTCCTCTGCGTGTGTCTGAGTGTCTCTGTGACTGAGTGTCTTTGCTTGGGATTGTGTGTGTGTGTTTGTGTCTGTGTGTCTGAGTGTGCCAAGCATCTCTGTGTTCTATGTGTGAGTCCACCTCTGCCTGTGACCATGTGTCTCTGTGGTCTGTGTGTCCTGAGTGTGTGCCTCTGTGACAGGCACATGTCTGGGTATCTGTGTGTGTCTGGCTGCGTGTCTCACTGTCTGCACAGGCGTGTGAAGTCTGTCTGCCACTGTGCATTTCCATGTGTGCCTATGTGGGCTGAGTCAGGTCTTGATCTGAGGTGACCAGTGGCTTCCGAAGGTCAAGATAATATCCACAGACTCCAGGAAGGAAAAGCTGTGGTCCACAGCTGTGGTTTTGGTCCGTGCTATTTTTAAACTTTAAAAAACAGCAGGAGGAAACTCATTGCCACTTAATAGCCAGGTCAGAGTTAGATAAAATTTAAGCCTGGGCTTTAAAAGTAGCATGGGTGGCCTGAGCAGACTCCAGCGCCACCATGGCCTGCAAGGCCACATGAGGCCCAGAGAGCTGACGGGTCCCAGAGGCCACATCGCTATGCATGGGACCCCCATGGTCACCCGTGTCCACCTTGTGGTTCTGTACAATGGCCCATGAACATGGGTTCCTGTTCTCATTCAAGATAAGGAGATGCAGGCTCTGAGAAGGCAACTCTCCCAGGGACTTCAGAGTGACAGAGCCAAAGCCCAGACCCGTCCCTCTCCCCGCCTAAGCCCGTGCTCTGTACAGGACCCTATTTAGCACCCTGTCCCGAGTACCTTGCCTCCTTCCTGTCAAGTGGTTTAAAATGAAGGCTGTGTGGCCGTTGCACACTTAACCACTGATTTTCCATGAAGAAAGAGATTTCCTCCATAAAGCTCGATTAAAACAAAAACACTGAAAGGAAAGCTCTCTAGCCTATCTCACAATACCAGGGCAGCCCACACCTTTCACCACTTCCTCCCCTATCAGGAGGCCTGGTTTTTATAGCTGATGAAAATGTTGCAAACATCAGAGGCACATCCTGGAATTCTCGTGTCCCCATGCCATGGCCTGTCTGTGCATGAAGCTGGCAGCCCCTCTGGGCCACCCTGCACTGTGCTGTTTAGAATAGGGACTGTGGACTGGATACCTGGAGTGGGTGTGCTCTGTGCAGACAAAGAACACATATTACACAGAGGTTCTCAGAAAAGCTGGCCATGCACTGATTGAAGAATAAGCCCACAGGTGCAGAACTCAAAGCCAGCTCTGAATCATGCTGACCCTGGTTCACTGCCACTGTCACTGAGCTCAAGGCCCCAAGATGGCTGAGTATCTGTCCTTTCTTGCTGCTTATTCCCACAAAGAGCCTCCTATAGAGATGTTGAAGCTCAGAAGAGGCCCCTTGCTTGGAGATGGCAGGGAGCTCAGCCTGGCTGGGGGCATCTTACCATAAGCCTGAGCTTGTTATTTAAATGAGTTAAAGACAGGAAGCCACATATTTTGCCCATTCCTGCCTGAGTCCATAGCCCAATCTTCCAGGCTTAATGTGAATACTCAGAGCTGTTGGAAAGGGCTCCTCGGTACCAGGCTGCTTAAGTGTGGTGCCTGTAGCCCTTCACCTACACACCCTGTGTGATGTCCAGGCACTTACTGCCCAGCCTCATTGGACCACAGGCCCCTCATCTGACCCAACAGGCAAGCAGAAACAAGATAGCAATGGCGCCTCCACCTTGCACCAAGAAACTCCCCAGAGCCCTGTGACCTTGACATTCACCTTTCTGTGCTCAGCTCCCTCTTCTTTAATGGGGTGATGTCCTCAGTGCCCTGGGGGAGTTGGTAAGGCTTAACCACATCTGTAACTAAAGTGTGGAAGGAAGTGCCTGGTGCAGGGAAGGCACTCCGTCAGGTTGTGCCCTGGAAATCACTCAGCCCCCTAGTCTGGAGAGCTGCATGGGGCTGGTATGGAGAAGGAGCGGGTATAAGGGGCTCCCTGAAGCCTGCGTTGGAAGCCTGAGCCGCAACATTGTCTGCCCAGCTGCCTGTGATAGTAGAAGCTCTGGGGTTTGGAGCCTGGGTGGTGGGCTGTTCCATGGAGGACAGGGCCAAACTTGGGCTCCTACCTCCCTCAGGTGCCCTCAGCCTTTGAGTGTCAGTTCTCAGGCCCATCACGCGATGCGTCCTCACTGTGGCACCCATTCCTTGCCCCTGTGACTCTGCTTCTGGAGCTCCGTGACACTGGCGTCTGCCACTGGCATCTGGGATGCTCTCCCTGGTCCCAGGACACTTGTCGGGATGCTAGGCCTTCCAGCCGCACCTTGGTTCCCCCTGCTGTGTTCAGAGCAACCACACTCAGCCTTTCCTGTATTTTCTGTTTCTGACATAGCAGTTCAGGGTCTGGAACTGCGACATCAGTTCCACGGAGTCCACCGGGGCAGTGTTCTCACCCTGCAGTAGGAGAACCCTATGTCGCTCAAGGGCTGACAACACATGGATAACATGGACCGAGCCCAGGGTCCAGTGCATCCTAGCTCTGTCCTCAGCAGATGTGTGACCTGGGCCAAGAGTGCAAACTTCTCTTCCCCAATTTCCTCCTCTCAAAGACAAGGAGGTAAATACTGTATCTCTTTGGGCGGTAGAGAGGATTTAATATGTTAATCTATGTAAGTGCTTAGGGCTATGTGCTTAAAAATCTAGTGAGTGCTCAAGGCATGTGAGCAGTCTCTGTGAGATGTGACCGAAATCTACCGTGAATGCTTACAGTTTAAAAAATGTATTACAGTAATAGACATATTGCCATTAATCTCCTTCAAAGTAACCCCGGTCACTTAGAACTCATTCCCTTGTGCTTGCCACGTTCTGAAGCAGTTCTGGAAGTCCTCTTTCTTATTTGAGATATCATGGCTACCTCGATTGGCTGAATCCATTCAAAATGTTTACCTTTCGTTTTGGCTTTGGGGTGGAGCCAAAAGTCACACACTGAAGACCTGCTGAGCCAGGTGGATGAAGGAACACCTAATCTTCTTATCAGCCTGCCTTTCCATCTCAGGGTGGCAGCATTTGCCATATCTTTTTATCACACCGCATAGACACTCGTGAAAGAGGACTTCTGGAACGGTTTCAATAAAGTAGTAAGAATAAAGGGATAAGAGTATGGGAAGCAAGGCAGAGTCCTGCAAGGTAAATTAGTGACATTGTGTCTTTCACTGTAATTTTTTTGTAATTTAACATGGTGTGCCTTGATCACACCTCCTGTTTCAGTCGTTAAGCTCCTGGTATATGGAAGTACCTAGTTTACGGGCATTCTCTCTGTGCTTGTGGAGCCTTCTTGTCTGGAAAGCGGGGTGACTGCTGCAGGTGCCTCAGACTATCACTGTGGAGGCGATGTGAGGCACAGCAGATCGAGCTCCTGGGAGAGGGCGCAGCTGGCCACAGGGCTCGGAGAACAGTGCTCCATAGTCAGCTGCCCTTACTAGGGCCTGGGGCTCTGTGGTGAGACCAGCGTGTCCCTCCATGCCCTCCAGGCGCTCCGTCTGCTTACCGGCCCCTGCACACAGAGGCTGCTGCACCTCCTGGTGTGTGGCCCTGCTCACACCATGCTGTCCCCCCTGCGTCTTTAGTTGCAGGTTTTTAACATGGGGGCGATAACAGAAACTACCTCACACATCCCCCATGAGGGTCAGGTGAGAGAAACGGAGATGCCTGTCATTTGTGACCTGAAGTCTCCATCCAGGACTGTCACTGCTGCTCTGTGGCAGTAGCTCCACTGAGGGCAGTGTCCCATCCTACCATGCTGTCCCTGACTCCTGCTCTCCAGGGGAATGAGGGGCCAAAATCTGGGCCTCCGCTCCATCCCTCCCTGGGCAGGGGACCCAGTACTACCACTGGTTCTGGCCGAGCCCAGCTTCGCCCGACATCTGCAGACAGGGAAGTCCCCGGGGACCTGTTGTGCTAACAGTGACATCAGCCGATGTGGCTGGAACAATTTCCCCCTTCTTTCTCTTCCAGGGAGGCTCTGTGCTCTCCCCAGCTGCAGTCATCAGTCCCAACAGGGCTCAGCAACAGGCAGTGACTTTGGCAAAAGAGGTCAGCTGCCCCACGTCATCCAGCCAAGAAGTGGTGTCCTGCCTGCGCCAGACGCCCGCCCACGTCCTCAATGATGCCCAGACCAAGGTGGGTGCTGGTGTGCAGGGTGGGAGAGGCGGTGTAGTTTTCTACAAATGGAGAGCTAAGCGAGGAGACATGACCCACTCAAGCCACCCAGAAGGGAGACTGTGCACTCCTGATGCCCACGGGCCATCATGGACCAAGCTGGGTACTGCAGGTGCGCAGGCCTCTCTGCACCTTCAGTTTCTCTTCTATGAAATGGAAGGAATGACGAAGCCCTTGTACAGCAGGAGGGGACAATGCAACGTCCCACATGAGGGGTCTGTGGTAAACGCATGGTCAGGTCATAGCTCTGTGTTCTGAGCATAACGGATACAGCTGCACAGACAGGCCGTGGATGTGGGGATAGCTTTGTGTCTCCTTTCTAGCCTGCAATGACCTTGCTCAAAGGCCAGGTCTCCAACCATCCCTGAGATTAGTGAAGGAGACAGCAGCAGGGCTAACTTATGATTTCAGCTGGAAGCTTGGTCTTCTCCGGGATGACTGGAGTGGGTCTTACTCGGGGCTCCTTTAAACGTAGATGTCATGGCAGTTAGAGCTGATTAACGTCACCTATCAGAGCCGTGACCCTTTCTTCAACTATATGCCCTTCCTCTTGGGGTTCCATTAGCTTCTGGGGGGCCCCTTTGCTGAGAGACACAACATCAGCTGCTGGGCACTGTCACCTGGTGTCCTGCCCGCCTGTCACTGTGGTCCTTTTGCCCTTGCTTCCCAAGAGTGCTACAGATGAATAACCATCTTGGGCAGTCATTTCAGTCAGGACCTCATTATGCAAAGCAAGACAACTCATTATTCCAGTACCATTTTTAAAAGAAGGAGGCAAAAGCCATACAGATAACAGCATTCTTTTGCACCCTACAGCTCCTGGCAGTGAGTGGTCCTTTCCACTACTGGGGCCCCGTGGTTGATGGCCAGTACCTCCGAGAAACCCCAGCCAGAGCCCTGCAGAGGCCTCCACGGGCCAAGGTTGACCTGCTTATTGGAAGCTCTCAGGACGATGGGCTCATTAACAGAGCCAAGGCGGTGAAGGTAGGTGGGAGGAGGCTGGGGTGTAGTTACCTGTGTCTGGCCTCTCCCTGAGGAGCTGGGCACAAGTAGGAGGGCACCCCCGCTCCCCAGCACACTCAGCGGTATCTCAGAGCTCTACTGAAAGTTGTTTTTAAAAAATTATTAATCCATGTGGACAGGATCCTGGATTCCTTTGCATTATTCTACTTCCCTTAGATAATAGATCTCACTTTGGAGAATCTACTTCACAGTAATAAAAACATGGTTTCACATAATATACATGCAAGGGTATTTTTCATAGCACTAATTGTTGTGGCAAAAAAATTGGAAGCAATTCAAAATTAATGGGGAAATGGCTGACTAACTTTAAACACATATAAATGATTAAGTGTTAGGCTGCTGTTAAAAAGAATGAACTTGCTGCGTGTGGTGGTGCACACCTGTAATCCTAGCACTCTGGAGGCTGAAGCAGAAGGATTGCTGTGAGTTTGAGACCAGCCTGGGCTACACAGTGCGTTCCAGGGCAGTCTCTCAACTACACAGTGAGACCCTGTCTAAAAACAAAACAAACTTGATAGCTCTGCTTGCTTCAGGAATACCTGTTGCTAAATGGAAAATGAAGATGTAGAGGTATGTGGCATTTATACAGCACTCATATTCTTAAAAAACAACCTGGGCTATCTGTGTATATGTAAATGTGCGTAGTTTTATGTTTCTCTGAGAAAGGATAATGTGTAGACAGATTAACAGCAGCTACCTCCAGAGGTGTAGATACATAGGGAAGAATCTTATTAGTTATTTACCGATGTTCAATATACATATATGCATATGATATTCAGTATCATCTTTTCCTTGGAATGCCGTATTTCGCATTGTCCTGCAGGTAAAGGTGTATGGCTGTTGACTCATCACAGCTTTGGTTCTTGGTTCATGTACAGTAGTCCCCTGGTTCACAAACTTAATTTGTTCTATAATTTGGGAAAAGATGGCCACATTAGTATTTGCATGGGAAAGATGGCCACAGTCATGTTTCTTACCAGATGCAGAGTTGGCAAACAAAACCAACATTTTGCCAAAGGCAAACAAAAGCATTCATGAACTGAGCTACCACTTTGTCCTGGACTTATCCTAGTCATCTCTGACTCTTTTTGCAAAAAAGGAAAAGCTAATTTCATATTCTCAGGAGGCAGACAGGGCACCTGGGGTGAGGGGAAGGATGGACTGGGAGCTTCTTCTCGCTGCCACTGTGAGGAAGCACTGTCCCCCAGAAGGGGAGAGCAGGTGTTCATCTGCAGGCTTGGGAGGTGGGGGGCCAGCATGCAGCCTAGGGTACATTTCTCTATCATTCCAGCTGATTGTGAGAGGGCTGCCTGGACATGTGGCTGCCCTGGGCTGGTCCAGTCCAACCACTGTCCTGGGAGTACCTTTGGGACATCCCCCACTCTGTCCTGAATTCCTGAGCTACTCCCCACAGGAGCCTTAATCCAGATCCCTATTCAGTGCTGCATTTTCACTCCCCTCCTTGAATTTTCCTCTGAGGCCGTGCAGGCACAGTTAGTTTCCTCTGTCCACTTGCAGAGATGGACAGTTCTGGCCAAAAGGAGGCTGGCTGCCCAGCCCAAGCAGCCCTCGCTTGGAAGGCACATGCTCAAGATGGCACAGGAACAGAGAAACTTTGCTACAAGCACAGCAAGGAGGCTCCTAGCCAAGTCCACAGCTGCCACCCAAGCTCCATTTCCAGGCCCTATTTTCTCCATACCCATTCCCTGGCAAGAATGCAAATCTTACTGCACGTCTCCCCACTTCTTTTGGGAACAGGTGCAGCACTGAGCAGTCTTGGGTTCCTGCATCCTACCCAGCTCACACGTAGCACTGGACAGAGGGAGGAGGGAGAATCATAGCATCGGTCAGGCTGGAAGCCAGGGCCTGCTTTCCAAGGCCATTCCATGCTGACATTTCCATGCAGCTCCAGTCTCTCTGTTCCTTTGGCCAAAACCCTTCCACTGAACTCTAGACCATTTCAGTCCCACAATCTGGCCAACTTCTCTGCTGGTCCCAGCAGTTCCCACCCCTAAACCAGCACATTCTCCCACAGTCTTTGCCACCTCAGTGAACAGCTCCTCAGTCTCCATGTGCTCAGGCTCCACACCAAAAAGCAGCTGGACGCCGCCCCCTGCCAACATTCCATCAGCATCCCGGTTTCTCTGAGTTACTATTCACCCAGCACCCAGCTGCCTCTCACCACCTCGTGTGAGCCATCACTCTGATCTGCATCCTCTTGCTCCGGGATCCTGGCAGAAGCCTCACTTCCTCCTGTTGCCTCTGCCCTGCAGTGTCCATGAGAGCCACTGGGGCCAGAGCAGTCCTTGCAGGCAGAAGTCAGATCAGGCCACTCCTCCACTCACAGCCTTTCAGGGGCATTGCCTCTCATAGAGTCAAAGCCCAGCCCTCACCATGACTTACAGAACCTATTGGATGTGGCCATAGTAGCTCCCTGGCCTCACTTCTCACTTTTCCTTCCATGGCCCACTATGCTCCAGCTGCACCAGGCAGTACTTTCAGTTGGCCAAGCACACTCCCACCTCAGGATCTTACCATTTGCTGGTCTCTCTTCTAGAATGGTCCTGGATGGCACAGTGTCTCACTTCCTTCAGGATCTGCTTATCAGATCCTAATTACACGTGCTCCTAAGCAGTGTCAGGTGTGAGAACAGTTACTAACTATGACCCAGATCCTGTGCCGAATGTTGAGGCATAAACACTGAATTCCTGACCCCAAGAAAGTCACAGTTGGGATGGCAAGAAGAGGATAAACAAGCAAGCTAAACAACCAAAAGGTGGATACATGCTGTGTGGAGAGATGGGCATCCTATTCCTGAGCCTTCAGAGGAGAAGGGTAGAGAGTTGCTAGGCCCATAGTGGCACTGCCAGGAAGGGTGATCATGGCCGAGGAACTGACCAGAACCCCACAAACTTGGCTCTTTCTCGACCAAACATGGAGTCAAGAGTGTCCTTAGATTATAATCAGAAGCATTCAAGTTTCCCAGAGCCTGACCCTCATTTGTCCTGTTTATAAATTTGGACATTATGAGTAAATAACCCTTATAAAAGTGATCGGAGGCTATAAACATACCTCAATGTCTGGCAAACAGCCTGACCTCAATAAATGTAGTTTTTCACTTCATTCTTTAATTTGGTTAGGATTAGTGGCCCTCATTCACAGAAAGCCACAGAAAGCAGGAATTCAAAGAACAGGCAGTCACCTCTCCTGACCCAAGGCCAGTTTCCAAATCACCAGTAAACACATTTGTGCACCCATGCTTCTGCCTCATGCCAACCCTGCAAAGTGCCAGCCAGAGCCCAGTTCACAAATGAACACAGGAAACCACCAGAGTGTGGGAGTCCCTCCCCAAAGTTCAGGCCCCTGGACCCAGCCACCGCCTTGGCAGAAATCCACCAAATGCCCTCATCCCTGCCACCCCAGCACAACTATAGCCCACTGAGGGAGTCCCCGTGACACCCAGCACAACTGGTAACATACCCACGGAGCATCCGGGCTGCTGGAGATGCCTAGAAGGGCTCTGCTCCTGGGGAATGATCTTATCTCCTGAGGCAGCAGCTTTCTATTGAAATTATTCATCAGTCCCTGTGATAGGGAATTTCCACCCCTCCCCTTCTCTCTTCCTTGCTGGTGAAACTGACAGTCTGCCTACATTAACGGAGCACTCATTTGCATGATCAAAAGCAGATTTGTTCCAAGATGCAACGTTCCGCCTTTTCCTCCAAGCGCAAGCATCTCCAAGGAAGCCGAGGAAAATCACACAGGGAGCATTGCCGCCTCATCCTGAGCTTGGCCAGGCATCAGTCCTTTAGGGAGCAGGTGGAATGGGGGCCTGTGGTGCGGATTCACCTGAGAGTTGCAAAGCAGCACCTGGCAGCAGAGGAGCTGGCATGAGCCTGAGCACGGGGGTATTGAGTTCTTGGTGCCAGCTTATAGTAAGAGGTGCACGGAGGAGTCCCTAGCACTTGCATGAGATTCCTTGAAGAGAGGCACTACAGCACCAGATCCTGGTGCTCAGAGTGGGTGGGTATAAGACTGGACCCAAGCAGTGCCAAGAGATGGCATTGCAGAAGTGGTCTCCAAGTCATGGCTTTAAGCATGCAATTTAGGTGAGTTGCTTAGTGAGTCTGAGCGGCCATTTCTTCAGCCTTCCAGTGGCACAATGAATGAACCCTTCCTTCCTCCCCGCCCCCAACCCTAACCCTGTCTCCTGCACCTTTGTGAGAGAGCCTCAAAGGAATGAGACAGCTCCTGTGCCCTGGAGACCCTCCTGGTCCAGAGCTCTGGGCTGCCTGGGTGCACTGTGAACCCCCACCCTGTGGTCCAGACCCTCACAACCCCGGGCTCATGGGTCACCTCCCTGCAGCCTCATGTGCTGGGATGGCCCCCGCTCAGCAAGCTGGGGTTCAGGGGGTTGATTATTCCCACCCAAACAGCCTACGTATTCCGAGACTGCGTTGGCATAAAGATGAATGTAGACCAAGCTGGAATCACTGTTATACTTTCATGATCATTACGTTGTCTTCCTTCTGCTTTTAAAAGACACTAACAAGAAAATAACCTTGTGGATCCCTGAAAGCATGGTGGGCCCTGGGCCCCAGGCCAACAAAGAAGGCAGCACATTGTCTTCATGCCATAGTGAGTGGAGGCATGGGGAATCTGCTAGTTGCTTTGCAGAAGCATCCCACAGAGACTTAAGATACTACTCCATGTGCTGGACACTTTTCCGGACTCGGGGAAGTTCTGACCAAACAAATAAAGGCCTGGATGCCGAGTCTGTGTTCTCTGAAGTAGACACACACAGTGATGTTCACACAAATGCTTCAGAGCTTGAAAAGTGTTCTGGAGAAAACCGAACTAGGTCTGTTGCTGAGGAAGTGGCGGCATGGGAAACGAAGTTTGGGGGTGCATCTGGGAAGGTCTTTTGGAGGAGGGGACTTGGGGCTGAGATCAGTGTGGTGAGAAGGAGCCCATCTTAGTTGCTTTTTCTCATTGCTGGGACAAAGTAAACCTTTCCTTCTGGAACTCAGGGGTCAGAATTCTGTCTGAGTTGCTTTTCTCCCTGTTGGGACAGAGCCTCGGGGAGATCTTTGGCAGAGATGCTGTGAGCTTCACAGGGAGGCCATGGCAGAGAGCTGGGGCTGAGAAGGAAGTGCAAGGTGCTGGAGGAGACAGTGGTGCGAGACCTCAGGGACCAGCTAGCAGGAGATTTTATTCTCCTTATAGCACACAGTTATGGAATGCATTTAAGCTGTGTTATCCATCTATGCTTTTCCAATAGAGCATCTGGCAGCTGAAAAAAAAAAACTGATTAAAGACAAGTAACAAAGGAAGACTGCACTAATAAGGAAGTCCAGAGGACAAGCTGGTCACTTTAACGGGGCTGCAGGTGTGGCAGTGGGTAGGAGTGGTAAGACACCAGGCACCTTGGTTCCTCCCTGTGATCCCAGCACTCTGGGCAGCTGAGGCAGGAAGATTGAGCTCAAGCCCAACTTGGGCAACTTAGTGACTTAGTATGTCTCAAAATTTTTAAAAGAGCTGGGTATGTAGCTTAGTATGAAAGGCCTAGGTTCAATGTCTTGTGCTGGGGGGAACAAAAAGAAAGGTGGAAATGAACAAAGAAAGAAAGAAGCAATCAGATTTGAGCCATAGCTTGGACTGGCAGTTCAGGTATATGAGTTGGACATTAGAAGAGAGGCTAGGGCTGTAGGAACAGCTTTGGAAGAAAACTCGGAAAGTCTGATTTCACAAAAGCCAATAAAAGAAAAGGTTTCCAAAGGAAGTGGAGGCCAAGCAGTAAATGCCACTGCAAGTGGAGGGAAATGAAGGCCACGCGGGACAGTAGGCAGATCTAGATGAGGACCCCTCCAGCCGAGGCAGGACCTGGAAGACTGAGCGGAGCCCCTATCACTCTGCATTCTTCCCATTGCGTGTGATAATGGGTATGAACTGGGATAGGATGAGAGAGGGAAAGAGGCTCAGGGCACCACTGGGATGTGTGCTTGGGTATGAGAGGCAGGTGTCGGGCTCACTGAGGTCAGAATAGGAGGGAAGCAGTCACCAGGGTGAGCTTCTGGGGATGTGCAGCTGGCCCCGGCACAGGGCTTCTACAGAATGATTTTCCCAAGATGAGAGGCATTGGGCTAGAAGGTCTGAAGCTCTAGTAGGGAGGTCCAGGAATGTTCGTTGCACAGGTCATTGTGGGGGTAAAAGGAGGAAATGACCCCACCCCCAAGCATGTGTGGGGAAGGGGAAGAAAGGAACAGCAATAGCAGCTTGGGGTCTGTGAATTCAAACGTGGGCAGAGGTAGCAGGGGGAGTTCCAGAGGTGAGTTTGAGAGGTAGCTGTTTAAGCAGGAGGGTTCTGGGGGAGGGTGTGGTGAGCAGCAGCCACTGGGGGTCTTTGTGGAGGTGCTGGACAGGAAAGGGAGGAGAGTGAACTAATGGAGACCACTACATAAACAGGTCCATTGAAAGCATGCCGTGGGGGGCAGAGAGGCAGATGGGGACCCTCGGTGGGAACCGACAAGAGCCTCTGAGATCCAGGTGGGCTGGGATACACAGGAAGGTCTGAGGGATGAGGGGCAGGAAAGGTCCCCAGAGCACTGGGCAGCAGGCCTGAACCTTAGAGGGAAAAGAGCCCTTGGTCCAGGGGGAGGAAGGGCTCAGGGTGGGCTGTTGCCCTGAGAACAGGCTGGTGCTGGTCTGGGAAGACGTCTAGGAGGCGTCAGTGTGAGCTGCAGTAAGGACAGGAATCCTCTGGCACCTCAGGGGCACCTGCAGACCACAGAGATGTGAGGGCACCAGGCCCACACTGTGCACCTCGGCCCTGATGGCTCACAGCTGCAGTCCACTGTGCAGGAAAAGGGCAGGGGGAAGCCCCCAGCCTCCCTGCCTGGCTCTACCTCCCACTCCTCCGCCCTCACCCACCCTGTGACCCTGCGTGCATAGGGCTGGGCCTCACCTCGTGTCAGGGCTCAGTGCCCTCCATGCTGCCCACACTATGTGCAGCGGGTACCCTCACCCACCTGCCCAGCCAGGAACAGGAGCACAGAGAGGTGTCTTCTGAGTATATCCACTCACTACGGACACATCGGGAGCTGGATTCAAACCACTTCTCTTTAAGGCCAAGAGCTTCACTGTCACCCATGAGCAAGACATTCAGGTGACGCTAAAGCCCTCAGCATCTCTCAGGGCTTCCCAGTGGCCTGACTCCCAACTGCTAACAGCAGCCCCTTGAAATGGCACTTGGAGGACCTGCCCATCCTCAATAATCCCCTAGTGCAGCCTGCCTGTGGCAAACCGGCTGGCTGCAGGGAGTCTGTGGAAGTGTCCACAGGCCCTCCTGCTGTGTCTCTAATTAAACCAGCAGGAGCATCTGTGCTCAAGACATATGTGCAGTAGGCTTTGCTGAGAAGAGGCCCTGCTACCGCCCTGCACCCCTCGGGGACGGATCCATGTACCCAGGGCTCTGTCATACTCACTTCTGTGGAGGCACCTTGCTGAGTGCCAAATCCTCCCAGGTGCACGGAGATGAGCTCCTGCCATGTACCCACTTTGGCCCAGTCCCAGGATTTTCATTCTAAAACACTCATGGGGCCAGATGTGGGGGTGCACACATGTAATCCCAGCACTGTGGCAGGCTGAGGCAAGTTCCATTCCAGCTTATGTGACTTAGTCAGACCCCGTGTCACAATATGACAGGGCCGAGGGTTCAATCCTCGCTACAAGAAAAGAGGGCGTGAATGACCCTTGGGTCTGGCCCTCTTGCTGCACCCCTTCTGTCCTCCATGAGCACCTCTCTCCTCTTGTGGCTCACAGCTGAGCATTTGGGAAGCCCCTGCCACTACTTGGTGTCATATTTCCTTGCACCATCTTTCAGACATTCATACTACCCACAGGAAGACAGCAGATAGAAATAAGAGCAAGAGGGAGACGCTTCCTTCCTTTGGGACACACATAGCATCCTGGGATGTTTTCCCATGCAATAAAGTGGTTTGGGATCCGTGTTCTTCTTTCTCTCCTTTTGCTAACCTAAGCCAATGGAAACCCAGGATTAGTACAAGCAGATCTCATCCATTAAGTGCTGCCTTCCAGACTTGGAGCTCAGCCCGGCACAATGCCATGTCTAAGTCCTCAGACAACGCTGTGAAGCAATCTTTAAGTCCAGCTTGCCTGTGAGGAGTCCGAGGATCAGAAGGGGTAAGGGACTTTCCCAGAGGCACACAGCTGGGAAGTGTCCCAGCACTGAGACCCACCAGCCCCTCCTAGTCCACACCACAAGCAGACGGCCTGCACGTGCAGCAGAACAAGTGACTGCAAGTCACATTAGGGGAGCTCTGTTCCCCTCATCCTTGTGGCAGGTAAACACAGGGCTGGATCAGTATTACTGAACCATTTTGAAGGTGCAAGCCTCCAAGAAAGGTGAAAATGTCCCTACCAAGTCCCCCAGGTCTGGCAGCTGGCACTTCACAGTAATGGTGGCTCCAATACCAATATTCTCCTCCCCATGCTGGCCTGGGACCCCAGGGGCAGACTTCTCTTCCTCCTCACTCCCACCAGTAATGCTGGACAGTGGGCAAGTTCGAGCAAGGGACAGGGCTGACACTCCTGGCAGTGAGCGCTTGGCTTGGTCCCTGCACCTGTGACCTTTGCCAGGCTCCCACCCCCAGGGCATTGCTGTTCAGATGCTCCTGTGAGCACGGTGATATGTACAGTGCAAAGCTGTAAATAAGAGGAGGTGTGAAAATGGTGACTAATATCATGTTTGTCATGAAATATTCCATCCAGAAAATAGTATAATGTGCTTTCCCCTAAACCATTAATAGCATGGTGTTGACACAGTGGATTCCAGGTGATGTGTTTGGGTGGATGAGACTGGCATAGCCCAGACAGGAGCGGAAACTCTGCTGTGTGCAGCTGCTAAGAGCAGGGGCAAAGACATGGTGTCAAAGTTCACACGGCAGGAAGAAGGCAGAGCAGGGGTTCAGATGCTCTTCGGGTCTGCGAGAGGGTATCTGTGGGGTGTGGGTATGGCTGTGTGCATATGCACGTGACTGTGCTGCATATGTGTGTGTTCTGTGTGCATGCGATCTCCTCCTTTAACGGCTAGCGTGTGGCTGTGGTCAGTAATATCAAGAGGCAGCTCAGGAATTCACTTCTCTGACTGAACAGATACTAACGTGCTTCCCTATTTGCTTCAGACTTCATTCCAAGGAGTGGAGTGTCATGGAGAGAATGAGCCCTGCCCTCTGCACCCAGTTCGCTGCTCAACTCCCTGGCTCCCCTGTGGGACTGGAGGACGGGAGGGGACAAACGTGCCTTTGCCCAGTCACTCCACACCTGGTACAGCCCATCCGCAGGACAGCTGTCCTCGCAGGAGGGAGCCCTCCAGGGAAGGCGTGCTGCCCCTTGACTTCTGACCCCACATGCTTGGAATGTTTAGACAGGCAGTTTAAACATGTCAGGGGTGCTGATAAATCGGGCCACAGTTTACACAAGAACCTAGACAGATGTAAATGCACTTCTCGGGCCTGTGCAGGGGCCTGGAGACCAGGCAGCTCTCCCTACAGCTGCATCCCTCACATTTTGCAATCCCTTGTCTGCAGAATCAAGGCAGCCAAGTCTTGGAGCAAGGAAATCATCTACCCTGGACCCCACTGGGTGGATGGCGGCAAGGCCAGGATAAGGAAAGGAGGAGGGAAGGAGGAAGAACAGCATGAGAAGAGACACAGAGAACGAGCGAGCCACTCCCCTCTGGACCCCCTTGCTCCCTGTACCCCCTTGGCCACATGCCTTCCCTGATGGACCCGTGTGCAGTACTCCAGCCCAGCTTCTCCCCACTTCTCCCCCTGCCTCAGTGTTTTCCAAGAACCAGTCCTGGCTAGCTGTGTGCTCAGCTGCCCATTCTCACCTCTGCCCAGTAACCCACATGCCCAGAAGAGCCAGAGTTAGACCAGGGCACTTGTGGCCCCTTTCCCAGCCTGGCAGTCAACCTAGAGGGAGTGTTCTGTGTACAGCAGCACAGTCATGCATTCATCCAACAGTACGTTGGGAATGACTGAGTCAGGCGGTAGAGCTGACCTGAGCTGGGCCCATAGAGACAGAGCAGCCCAGGTGGAGCCAGCTGGTGGGACCAGGTATGTGGCCTGATCATAAATGGCAGTGTTGTCCAGCACTGACCCCACTAAGTGATTCGTGTGGATGTTTCTTCCTGGCCATCCCATGACCATCCATGAAAGATGCCTTTGTTTCCACATGTACACTGGAAGGCACATGGGGCACAGCCATGGTGTAGAAGGTCATATGGCAGGAAGAAGGAAGAATAGGGGTCCAAATCTGGGCAGTCTGGTTCCAGCACCCAGGAGCTTTATGCCATGTTCTATTACTCCTCAGAGAGAAAATTCTAGAACAAATCTAGACTTGAACTTATCATGTTTTTGTGTTTTTAGAGATTTGAGGAAAGTCAAGGCCGAACCGAGAGCAAAATAGCCTTTTACCAGGCGCTGCAGAACTCACTGGGTGGTGAGGACTCAGATGCCCGAGTCCTGGAAGCAGCCACGTGGTACTACTCCCTGGGACACTCTGAAGATGACTATGCCTCCTTCTCCCGGGCGCTGGAGAACGCCACCCGGTGAGCCAGCCTGGGACATGGGCCAGATGGTGTTCAGTGCTGAAGAGGCTGAGGGCCTTGGGCTTTGTTTGTGGTGTCCCTTCCCCTTCAATCCATCCACAGCACAGGGGCACTGTGAGGGCAGGCCTGGGGTAGTATGGGTGCCCCCACTGCTGGGAACACTGGCCAGTGGAGAAACGGGAGCCCAGCTCTTCCTGGGAGAGTGGGAACCACAGGGGCAGACACGGTGCCTGCCACAGGTGGCTGCAGTGTGTGTCAAGGCCAGCACTCAGCACAGAGAACCTGACCTGGCCTCTCGCTCTCCGTGCCTGGCACCTGTACTCTGTCTGCCCTTGGCCCCACCAGGAGGGGATATACAGCCTTGAAGGCAGCTGCATGCTCACAAGTCCTATAGCTGAATCCACTATGGCCAGAGTCCACCTTGCACGTGGAAATCAGGGGTCTTGTTCAGGAGGTCTTGGGCACAATGTCACAGCCCAATAAGGAGAAGCCCACAGCTTTGGGGGGCCATTAGGCCCTTTCATCATGGGTGCCACTTCTTGTACTCGCTGCTGTATGGTCACCTTGCCCTCTTCACTCTCAAGCTTCTCCCACTTGGAGGGACTGCCTGGCTTCACCCTATGAGAGCTAGGGGCCGCCCTAGGCCTCTGCTATTCCCAGCACACACCCCGCACAGTGCTGCTCGAGTCTCCCTCTCCCAGGGAACCAGAAGCTCATGGAGGTGGGAACTGTGGCTTCAGTGAGCACTCAGCAGATACACAAGGCCCCAGTTTTAAGAACAAAGAAGTATGCAGGCTGCAGCTCTCCCTTCCTCCAGAGGCCCTGGAGAAGAGGCCTCAGTGGAGATTCAGCTCTCATCTCTGTGGTCCCAAAGTGTGCTTAGCTCCTCTTGCAGGACCCACCTCCAAATGGGAAGGGAGAAGCCTGTGGGGGTCAGGGTCCCAGGGGTCGTGTCTCCACCTACCCCCAGGCCCATCAGGCCTTCTTCCTTCTCATCTCGGACACAGGGTCAGTATCGCAGCTCAGACCTCATGAGCCCACGCTGGCCCTGACTCGGCTGGGCAGGGTGAAATGGAAGACAGTAGAGGCTGTGGTTGCGATCTAAGGGTCACCAGCTCAGAATAAATCTCTGTGCCTCCCACATGGTTCTTGGGGCCCAGAGAGACTTTGATTTCCCTCTAATGGAGAGCTAGGTCTGAAGCAAGCAGCCAACAGCTATTTCTGGAGGCCCAGCCTTGGGCCAGACTGAAAGCACTCACAGATACCCAGTGGCTGACCCGCAGAGACTCCCCACCACATCCAGGCTACCCCTGATCATGCTTTGGGGAGAGCGTAGGGCCTGAGATCAGCAAACCAAGCTGTTGCTGCCTTGGTGCCTTGGATTTAAAAACAGCCCTGCCTTGGGGTAAGAGCTGAGGCCGGAAGAAGGCAGCAAGGTCAAGGGAGATGTCACTGAGGAGGCATATGCCAGTCCTTCCTTGGCTCAGGCCCTTGCTGTCCTGGCCAGATGGGTAGCCACCTCCTGTGGGCTTCCCTAACTCCAGGTCCCTGGATCAGATCTCCCCTGGGCAGCATGGCCTCTGCCTCCAGGTCTGATGCCATCCTGTCCTGCACACCAGCAGAGTTCAGCTGCCATCACCTGCCTTTGCAGACCTGACACTGGCTCAGAACCTCACTGACACGCTCCCACTGCTCTAAGGCTTACCAGGTGATGCCATCCCTGCAACCAGGAAAGGGGTCATGCTCCTTTCCTAAGGGCTTCCATGGTCTTCTTAGTGTTGGCCCTTGCAAAGTCTCCGCCGCACTCTAGGGCCCTGGCCCTGTTTCTCAGGTGAGAAGATGAAGATCAAAGAGCTGAAGGGACTGCTGAGCATCTCCACTCACCCAGCAGGGCTCTCAGGATTCAGTCTAGTCTCACAGTCAGCCAGAACCTGTCTGTTCCTCACCGGCTGCCTGTCTCTAGGCACACAGCCCCAGCCTTCACCTTCCCACCGAATCTGCTGCTGGAAGCTGCCACTTCCGGGATTCATTCGCACCCCGGCCCCCAGGGGTGCTAAGGTGGGATTTAGGTATTCTGAGGCCAGGAATCTCCAGCTCCCCCGCCCACCATTTTGAACCAGATCATTCTGGGTGTGGGGGCTGCCCTGGGCTGTGTAGGATGTGTAGCAGCATCCTAGACGTCAGTAGAAACTTTCCACCCTCTGTCCTAACAACCAGAAACACCTCCAGGAATTGCCAAAAGTTCCCTGGGGCAAATTCACCTCTAGTGAGAGTCGCAGGTTTAAAGGTATCATATGCATAAAACATCTCTGAGGACTTTGTCTTCCCTTAAAATGTAGTTATTTACCTCCTGCTCCGTAATATTTTTACTCTGTTGCTATACCGGGTGTGGTCCCAAATCTTTGTGTAAAACAAACATTCGAGGAAGAGCTTCACACCATGGCCTTCATGGCCCCTGAGCTGCATCACCATGGTGCCAGCTTTGGATCTCGGTCTGCTGTAAACCAGAGCAGACCACATGCCGCATCTCAGCTCTTCTGCCAGGGCCGCAGCAGAGCCCCTCTGAAAGGGGCCGGATGTGGAGAGCAGCGTCCTCTGCAGGCTGAGGCAGAGGAGCTTGGGGGATGAGGGGACCTTGGGGGCCCTGGCTTGGGAGAAGCTCTCGCCTGGCCAGCTGTCCACAGAGCTGTGTGTCACCAGGTTGCCTCCTCCGTCCTCTCCCTAGGGACTACTTCATTACCTGCCCTACAATCGACCTGGCCAGACTCTGGGCAAAGAGCACCCGAGGAAATGTCTTCATGTACCACGCCCCGGAAATCTACGGCCATGGCAGGTGAGGGAGCTGTGTGACCCTAGTGGGTGCAGGCGGAGAGAGTGGCCTGGCAGGGTCCTTGTCACTGCTATGAGCCAGAGGGAGTCTGAGGAAAGAGGGGACTGAGGTACAAGTCTGGGATCAGTGACATAGGACCCTCCACCTACCTCTCTGAACCTCAGTTTCATCGTCTGACAAATGGGAAGAGTAGGAGCAACCACTTCATTTATCTTGGTCCTACAGACAGAGGAAGTAAAGTAAGAGAGGTAGGGAGCTTTGTCAATGATGGTATGGTTTGCAACTGGCATCTGGTGTTCGGTATTGATTGATTAACTTGGCTTGGGCATTATTCTTGCATATTACATGTCTAGAAACAAATCACTTGCTTTAAAAAAATGATTTTTTTCCAATGTATGAAATAATAAGTCTTTTCCAAGACAAAGGAAGGGAGCCGGTGTCCTGGGTCTCTTTTCCTCTCTCCCAGAGGCCCATGCAGGCCCTCGGCTCCATCTCTGAGCACAGGGCCATTGCACAGTCCAGACCTCAGGTGACCTTGCTGACCCTCATGAAGCCACCAGTCACCCCCGCAAAGGTGCTGCCTCTAAGTAACATCACCATGAGAGCTCTTCTCCATGAGCCTTGGACGGGAGGGGCATTCAGACCACTGCGATGAGCTGGAGCTCCAAGGAGCTCCATGTGACTGCAAGACAAGCAGCTGGCTGGTGACAGAGCAGCAGCCTTCCATGATATCTCTCTTTCCCCTATGACACGCACTCCCTGCACAGGGCCATCTGATTTCACCTCCCCAGGGCCCCCAAGTGGTTCAGACTGTGGTAGGCACCAGCAGCAGCTGTGGGGTTTGGGTGGACAGGAAAGGAGCCATGTCACCCGATGGTGACAGGCACCACAGTGGGGAGCCAGTGGGGAGCATGTTCCTGGAATCAGCCTTAGCCAGGCACTTAGATTCTCTCCCTCCGCCCTGGTCCCTTGTCGTTTCTGCATTCCTCCCTTTGCAGGTAAGGTACAAGGCTGCTGTGGCAAAGTCAGTTCCTCGGGAGCCTTAGTGATCCCAGCAGTCTGGGAGGTGAGGCAGGAAGATTGCAAATTTAACCCTGGGCTGGGCCATTTAACAAAGCCCTGTCTCAAAAGAGAAAGTTAAAAAAAAAAAAAGAAAAAAAAGAGGACTGGGACTATAGTTTGTTGTGAAAACCCTGAGTTTTCTGCCATGCCGTTCTCTTCCCCGCAAAATGCCCACAGCTTTGGTCCCCAAAGATTACAGTGGCAAAAGAATAAGAAATTCATCCACACATAAGGGTAAATAAAGCACTCTACAATAAAAGCATTCGTAAGACCCCAGCCAGAATGGGTGGTGCTGGGCCCCACCTGGGTTAGTGGGGGAGAGCTACAGAAATGGATCATCTCAAGCTATAGATGCTGAGGGCGGAAATCAAAGCGTGGGCTGGGGCAGCTCTCCTGAAGGAAAGGTGTTTCCAGCTTGTCCCCTGCTGCTGGTGGCCTGGACACTCTCAGCTTCTTCCAGGGTCTCTCCACACCACTTTCCTTTGTATGTGTCTGTCTCTGGCTCCACATCTTCCCCTTCTGCAGGGGCGTCAGTCACACTGATTAGGTCCCATCCTAACGACCTTGATTTGGCCTAATTACCTGTGTGTAGGGAGCCTTGCTTGAACAGGGTGGCATTCTGAGGTACTGGGGTTAGGACTCCAGCGTATGGTGTGGAGGGGACGCAGCTTGATTCCCAGCCCTGCCCTCCGCCCAAAGCAGCAGAGCCCTGCTAGGACCTGCTGAATGCGAGGCACCTGCGGCAGTGGCCTGGAGCTGGGGCCTCAGCAGAGTTATCCTGCACAGACTCAGGGGCGTCCTCAGTCTCCTGCAGCCAGACTGGCTTCTTCTGTTGTTGGAGTGACCTCCTCATGTTCCTCCAGGGACCTTTGAAGGGGCCCCACTGTGCTGGCTCAGGAAAATTCCCACAAAACAGATGCTTTAAAGGAGCCTCTAGCTCTCTCTCTCTCTCTCTCTCTCTCTCTGTGTGTGTGTGTGTGTGTGTGTGTCTCTCTCTCTCCTCCAGAGCCTCAGGCTGCTGACACAGGTCAGGATTGGGCAGGTGCTCAGGCAATCCTGCTAAAGGACAGCAGTGACTCAGCCACCTCATTGGATGATGGGGAACAAGTCTTTTCCACTCTAGCATTCACGTTCCGTGGGGCTCAGTTTCACCATCTGTAAATTGGGAGTAGGGAGGTGGGCATGGCTGGCAGTGGATTTTTCCATGGGGCCCAGGTCCTGGGCTTCTGTGAGTTGGAGCACAAGGTGTGTTGGTGCCTCCAGGGTCCTCTCTGTCTCACAGCTGGAGCTCTAGAAGTGCATCCAGCCTGCTCAGTTCGGAATGGTGCAGACCTTTGGTGCAGGGCATCTTCAGGGCACCCTGGGCTCAGGCTCTGTCATTTCTGGAGGAGATACACTTAGAGCCACTGATTCTTTTGAGATGTGGCCATATGCATGGAGGCAAATCACTGTCATGGTAAAAGGCAGGGCACTGGCATCTTCTCCTCTGTTAAGAAACATTCCCTTGACTCTTACCCTTTGTGACCTACAGCAAATCACATAACCTCTTCAAGGACTCAGGTTCTTCCCTGGACAATGGGCTGTTAGGATCATTCCTTTGTGTAGAGAACAGCCCTTCTGAACCCTAAGTGCTAGGAGTGCCCCTGTGTTCTCAGCCATTGGAGTGTGTCCTTGACAACATCCCAGCAGACAGCTTCCCTCTGCTGCTGTGACCACGGGGCCACCCACAGAGTGGACACTGGAATCGGCACACAGATCTCAGAAAAGGAGCCTATGATTGTTGGCAAGTTTATCCTTTCTTCCCGGGAGATAAAGTGAATTTCCCTGTTTGTCTGTCTCTGTTTCTTTTTCCATTTCTCTCTCTTTCTCTGCCCTGGAGCTGTCACACCTCTCATTTTATTTCTGGCTCAATCTACATGCTTAAAATATATGTGTGTGCTCTGCATTCTCAGCCATCTGTCTTGTACTCCTGCTTTCGTTAGCATATATTACATTTCCTGGCAAAAGCTAGTAAATGATACACAGTAAATTACTGCTTCCTTACAGACTGCTGCTGTTTGATCACAGAATATCAGTAAGGTTCTCAGATGCCCCACTGGACTATAGATAAGATTTCTGTCCCTGAAAATGGGGAGCAGGGAGAGGTTTACTTATGAGGAAAGAATAGACATGCTGGATGGGGGCAGGGAAACAAAGAAGCCAGAGCCTACAGAGTAAGGTGTAAGAATCACAGAATATGGGAGATGAGCTTGCTTCACTTCTTCATTTTGCAAAGAACAGAAGCCCAGGGAGGTATCAGGACTCTATTGCTGTTCCAAAGCCAGTAAGAGACCATCTAGACTCGAGATGCTGCTTCTGTGTGCACTCTCTGCAGTTTTCTCTCAGTTTTCTTTGCACCACATCAGCCCAAACCCTACTGAGTACCCGCCCTGGCTAAGTCCACTACCTTGCTCTGTGTCCTTGGGAAAGTCACTGAACCTCCCTGAGCCTCTATAGATGCATCTGATGGAATAACGATACCTGTTCCATACAGCTCCTGTGAAGGCCCAGGTAACTGGCACTGTGTTTAGCCCAAGTCTTGTATCTGGATGCCTGTGTGTGTGTGTGTGTGTGTCTGTGTGTGTCTGTGTGTTTATGCACATGAGTGCACACATGCACACAGACCTGCCAGGCTTTGACTATCACTTCTATTTATGTGAGAGTTAAATCAACTGAGGTTTTCATTGTCTCTCAACAACTTCTTTCACTCTCTGTCCTCACCTGTGAAATTGGTAGTTACCTCCACCTCCCAATGTGCACAATTCATGTTTAATGCAGTTCAGATGGCAGATGTTTGACGTTTAGTAGTGAGGGTTCTTTGCCTTTTAGAAAAAATGAGGCTCTGATAGGAAAAATAAACAAAAATGACTAAAACGTCAATAATGTTCCTCCTTTATAAGTTTCCCAACTTTAGAAACAAAGCCATGGGTTCTAGACTTGAGATGCTCTGGTCACCACTGTTTGCATTTCTGGACACTCCTGTACATTCCAGGGCCCTTAACTAGTCCAAATGCAAAATATTATCTTTTCAGGCAACTGTTGTCGTGTTTTAGGAGCAACAAACCAAAGAACATATTAAGCAGCTGGATTCCATCAGCCTTAGCTACATCCTGTGTGACTAACAAGTTTCTCCACATAGACGGGTATCAGTCAGTTTCTGAAACTGATCACTCCAGCCCCATAGCACAGTAGGGTTTTCTCTAACTTCCTCCACAGCATTGATTCACCAAACACATGCCTACTGCTGTACACAGTGCTGGAAGTGGATTAGCCCACGAGGTAAAGAGGGCTGCTGTCTGGACAAAGACACAGCTCAGAGCATCTGGTGGGACTGCAGGGAAGTAGGTCAACGCTGAGGGAGAACTTTCTAGAAAGGGGACATTTGAGCTGAGTCCTGGGAAACAAACTGTGACCCCACTGTAGACTTGAGCAGTGAGCAGTCCCAAAAGAAGGACTGTTAAATGCTGAGGTGCTGAGGTATGAAAGGCTGGATGAAGAAGGCCAAGGAGCTGGAGCCTACTGAAGTAGGGGAGGGTGCTTTGAGGTGTGCGGGAGAAGAAAGGTCTTGCAGTTCACTAAGAGCTTGTAAGTTCTTTCAGGCAAAGGGTTAGTGTCTTATGTGAGAGCCACTGCATATGTTCAAATAGACATATTATCTAGAGCATACAGTATTCTTTTTAGTCATACCCAAACACAGCTCACTGAGACACTAGGTGTCTATTGTTCTTGTTAACAGAGTATAGAACAAAAGTCTTGTTATCCAATGTGATGGTCAGTTAGAAAAAGCCATTAAAATGGGGAATTACGCAGACAGGACCATGGTAGCTATATAACTTCAACCTATCATTCTAACTTTAAACGTGTATTCCTTTCCCACTTTGGGGGGTGCTGGGTCAGAGGCTCCCTCTGGGCTTCCTGCAAAACCAGAAACACTATGCAGTTCACGATTTCCAGCTTGGAGTTCTGGGAAGTGAATTCTCCCTGACAGTCAGAGCATTTAATTACACAGGAGGGTCCTGGGGGCAAACACAACTGGACAGTTTTCAGTCCACACATCACCTGCTGAGTGGAAACTTTGCTTTTTTCTGACACTGGAGGATGAAGTGTTCAGGTTAATCAAGCATATCCCTCAAAGTTTAGACTGTTCTGCAAGATGAAATACTATCCAGCTCTGCTGGCTTTGGGGAATTTTGGAAATGTCCTAAATATTTCATTTGGAGATGGGTGGGGCTGTATTATTTAAAGTAAATTGGGGAGTTGTCGTTTAAAGGATCGTATAAATCAATTTATAAAATGTAAGCTTATAATTACTTACGGATTAATTCACAAGCAGAAACTGAACTTGGATTACATTTGACCAAGATTTTGATTTCTAAGTGATCCCGCAATTTCTCACCACCCCCTCAAAAGAAAAACAAACAAAACAAAATGGAAAAGAAGCCTAGGATCCAGCAGGACTTCCAGCCCTCCCTGTCCCCTTGGCTCCTTGGGAGGAGAAGGTCTGGAGATGCCCGCTGGAGATAAGAAGGGGCTGTGTTTTATGGGGATAAGGTCAACAGATTTCTTTCTGCGAACAGGAGGATGGGAACAGACATCTCCATGGGCTGACCATGGTGCAGCAGCCCCTCCTTGAACATGCCCCTGTCCCCAAGTCAGTGGGACAGTGCCTTCTGTCCTCTGTACACTGGGCTCACCCCACCTTCCAGTAAGGCCACTGCCCTCAGCTCCTTTTGCAGAAACCAGCTCAGCCATCCTGGGTTATAGCTCCTGCCTCTGTAAGTTGGAGCTCTAGGCAGGGAGGTGTGGAGCTGAGAATCTTTGCCATCTGGCCCTTGGCCTCTGGCTGCCTGGGATGCAGGCCTGGGCTGCTTTATAGCCAGAGCGGGATGTAAGATAAGGAGAAGGCTGGAGGCCTGAGTCAGGAGCTATGTGGAAAGAACCAAAGCTCTGTCTGGACTGCACTAGATCTTCTGTCCCACATAACCCTAACAGTCATCGAGAGAGACGTGGCTGGCAAGTCACTGACCGAGAGGCCACCAGCATCCTCAGCCCCTGAGAGACTCGAGCTTCCGTCTTCCTGGCCTCAGTCTTCACAGTGTGCCCAGAACCAGAGGCAGAAGAACCTCAGCAAGCATGTCACTTAGTGTTTTCCACCCTGGGTTTTCTGGCTTGGGAAAAACTCCAGCTTCACTTCTCAACACCATACACCCGCCAGCAGCACCCACCTGGCTGATGCCCCCGGTGCTCGGCACACTCACTGCCTTACGCTCAGCCACGTTCCCTGCTTGCGGCATTTTCCATGCCAAGTGCAGCCCCCTTTGGGTCCTCAAGTGCTCAGATGCAGTCCAGGTGCCCTTCCCACTGCGTCTGCTTACTGACTGCACACCCATCTAGCCACATGTGCCCCATGACAGCATTTGTGTTTGAAAATCACTGGCTCCTCTGCATTTCCTGCTGGACCACAGGCTCCTTCACAGAAAGGCTAACTTCCTCACCTTTTCCTTCTCCACACCTGTCCATGCTGGACATAGCGGATGTGTGGCCCATGTCAGCTGCATAGGGCCTCAGACCTGACATCCCCTGATCCCTGTCACACTTGCTATTGTCCTCAGTGAATTACACTCAGGCTATGAACCTGAAACAAAAAGCAACTACACACACACACACAAACACACACACACAAAATTGTGCTGGAGCCAGGGAGCTCGTCACTTCCTGTTACCGTCTGACTAAATGCCACTTTAGTGGCATTGCTGATGTCACCTCTTCCCCAGATGGCCATTTCTTTCTTTTTTTTTCTTTTTTTTGGCACTGGGGTTCAAACTCAGGACTTTGTGCTTGCCAGGCATGGGCACCACTGAGGGAGTGGCCTTGGCCATTTCTAATTTTGAGAGGGATTTCCTTCTACCGTGTATCAGTGAGCACCTGGTGGAACTGTGTGGGGGCTGCACAGGGATAGTCAGACCCATTTTACTGATAGAAACACCAGGTTCAGAAGCCCGTAGTGGGTAAGTAGGGAGCTCTCTGAGGCTCAGCCTGGGTCTCTTGTGCTGATGCAAAGATCCAGATGAGGTCTGAGCACACCAGAGGCAGCTCTCAGAGTAGATAAAGACAGCAAACAACAGCTGGAAGCCAGCTGTGACCAGCCTGACCTCTTACCTACCAAGCAGCCACAAGTTTGGGCAAAGAAGCCAAGCCAGTGTGCGCTAGCCTGTCTCTGAGCACCATGGCCCGGTTCAGAGTTTGTCCCTTTACCTGGTCAGGTCTGATGTGGCCCCGGGTGTCCCCGTGCTCATGCTCATTACAGACCCCCGCTTCTTCCTCCAGAGGGTCTGGGGCTCTCATCCCGGGGCCCAGACCCACTGAGGAGTGGCCCTCTGAGCCAGCATCCTCCCCTCCCAGGCTCCCACTCCAAATCCATCCTCCAGATGCCAGCCTTAAACTGCTCAAAATAACTCCAGCATCCCGATAGAGGTCTCCCTTGCTAGGGAAAATGGGCAGAAGTTCTCGACCTGTCAAGCTCTCCATCAAACACGCAGGATAGGCAGGAATGCCAGACCTTCCCCCAAGAACAGTCTCCTCTGGCCTTTCAGAGGCAGAGGCTACAGTGGGATGAACTGATTTGCTTCAGTTCCCAAAGTCCCCTGTGAGCACCTCTTCCTCTCCCCCTGCTCAGTGGCATCAGCAAGTCTTTACAATGTGGGAATTAGCAAATGCCAGGAAGACTGCCCCACCCCAGAGCCGGCCCTTCTGAGAACCTGGTAATGTGTGTGAAGCAGCTCCCAAGGAAGATGAGCATAAGCCGGGCATGATGGGGCATGCCTGTGAGCCCAGCTCTGGAGGCTGAGACAGGCGGATCACAAGTTTCAAGTCAAGGCAGGGAAACTTTGTAACTCAGCAAGACCCTGTCTCCACACTAAGACTAGAAAGGGCTGGGGACGCATCCCAGTGCAAAGGCCCAGATTTACTCCCCGGGACTGCCAAGCAATACAGATCACATAGACACAGTTTTGCAGCATCTCCCATGTGATTTCAGGAGACACAAAGCCCGCAATGGCCCTGGACTAACAATCCTCACTCTTAACCTTGCAGATGTCCCCTGGGAAAGGAGAGGGAGTGGGCACAACAGTCAGGAATGGGGCCAGGGGTCTGAACGTTCCTTTGCTAACCCTTATCAAGGACTAGGGTGACTGGACTGCATCACCATCTCACAGACGAGGACATGGAGGCCTGGGAAGCTTGTGCCTTTTGTCATGACCTGGCTGAGCTGGGCTCCGAATGAGGACTGTGGTCTCAAGGATCCTTGGCCACACTGCTCTCTTTGGAGGATGCAGTAGATGAGGCAAAGTGTGGTTTCTCGGAGTGTTCCAGTCCTACCTAAACTTTGATACTCTCGGATGTCTTACCTTGTGTGGCAGATGAGACAGGCGATCCTGATAGGTGCAGTCTAATCCCTGAGGCTTTAAAAGTAGAGGCAGGAAGCAGAAGAGGGTGTCACAGGGGTGTGAGATACAGACCCACGCCCTGAAAACTTGGGACCCCGCTGGCCTCTGGGTGCTGGGAACAGCCTCCAATTTTAGCAGCAAGAAAGAAAGGATTGTATCCTCTGCCTCGAGCACACACTGCAATAAACAGGTCAAGAGTTGTGGAAGGAACACAGCCTGCTAGCTCTGTTACCACAGCCCAGTGAGGTCCCTCCTGGACATCTACACCAGGCACTGTGAGATGGCACAAATGCTGTTTGAAGTCCCTGAGCTGTGACCACTTCCTAATTCAGCAACAGCAAATGGTTCAGCCACTGTCCCAGAAAGGCCTCTCAGGGAGCAGGCTGTTCCCCCTGCCTCCCGAGGTGAGGGGTGGCATGGGTGCCACTGGGGAGAAAGGCAGGCAGGTGGTGGGGAAGGAGCAGAATGTGGTCCCAGCAAACCAAGGGCTTCCTGGCTCCTCTGTGGCTAGTGCCATCCATGGAATGGTTCTGGGGCCTCTGCAAGAAAATGACTATTTTGATCCCATTGCCTGCACTGCTGAAAGGAGTAATGGTCCCTGTCACATGGGCCAGTGCCCTAGCAAGGGTGACAGTTCCTTGTTTTTTGTTTTTTTGTTTTTTTTTTAATATCAGCAGTTTAACAGAAGTGTATCATTCACACAAAACCCAGTGCAGGCTGAAAACTTCCCAGGACCCAGGGGCCCATTTTCCTTCTCTTTTTTTATCATTATTAAATGTATTGGTACATTTTAGGCATACAACACAGTTACATTCATTATTGGGATCTTGTACCTTTATATGACTTATCAGGTTCTTACTTTTCCCCATTCCCTAGCCCTCCCCTCAGCCCCTCCACCCTTCCCTGTTTACCAAGACATTGTTTACACGTTTTCCTTTTCACATATTTTTTCTTTTCCCTTTTTACTTTTCCCCTACCCCTCCTACTTCCTCTACTCTTTTAGACTTTTCTTCCAATTATAAAATATCAATTATACATTTTGACCCTTATTTACACTTTTATTTTTTCATACCAGAGAAACTATTTGGTATTTATACATGTGTGACTTATTTATTTCACTTAAGAGTATGGCCTCACGGTGCATCCACTTAGCTATAAATCTCTCTAGTTTCTCATTCTTTATGGCTGAGTAGTACTACTCCATTTTACATTTTTAAAAAAACACATCTTCTTTATCCACTTTCCACTTGATGAGCAGTAGGGCTGTTTCCAACTTTTAGCTATTACAAATCATGCTGCTATAAACATGGGTGAGCATATATCACTGTGGTATGATTCTTTTAATTCATTTGGGAAGATACCCAGCAGAGGAATGGCTGGGTCAAATAGGACTTCTAATCTTAGTTGTTTGAGGTATCTCCATATTGATTTCTGCAGTGGTTGCACCAGTCTGTACTCCCACCAATAGTGGAGAAGGGTTCCTATCTCCCCACAACCCCACCAGCATTTGTTACTCATTGATTTCTTGATAGCAGCCATTCTTTGTGGGATGAGGTGGAATCTCAGTGTTGTTTACATCTGCATCACTCAGATGACCAGTGATGTTGAACATTTTTTCATGTGATTATTTGCTGCTTTTACTTCTTGGTCTGAGAAATGTCTGCACCTTGTAAAGTACCCAGTGATTGTCTATGTGAGTTCTATTCGCCCTGTGACCACAGCTTCTACTATCTGGCACTTTTGTCTTACTTCGCTTTCCGTTTTGTGGGTCTAAATATGTCCTTCTGATGTTTCCACGTTCTCTGATGCTCTGCCTGGGGGGAACTGCACTCAGTATGGGTCCTGGGGCACTCGGGTTTGAGTACTGGCTTTCTGTGTCTCTAGCATGACTTTGCATTGTTCTGAGTTTCAGGCTGTGGTCCAGGAAGTGCTTCCTGGAAGTATCAACTCTGATCCACAGGCCGGCAGGCTATGCCGAGCACTTCACAGGAATCTTAAAAGAGATGAACAGTAGGCAAGTTTGGTTTGAGGAACAATGTGGTTTGCTTCAATGGCATGTTACTCCCTTAACTTTTGCCTCTTCTTCCCCTCTGTCCTTCCAGCCTGGACCTGCTGGCGGATGTTCAGTATGCCTTCGGGCTTCCTTTCTACCCTGCCTATGAGGGGCAGTTTTCCCTGGAAGAGAAAAGCCTGTCACTGAAAATCATGCAGTTCTTGTCCAACTTCATCAGATCTGGGTGAGCTGACCACTTGTCCCGAACCCTGTCATAGGTACCTCCATCTGAAAGGAAAGGCCACAGTCTGCTCAGGGGACTAAGCCTTCCTCCCTAGATGCTGGGAGTGCTGGCCATGGCTCTGCTGTCTTATCTCCCTCTTTAGACTGCCACCTTCGTATAGATTAGTCTTCACGGTGAGAGTTTCCAGTCACACCCTGCTGTGGTCCAGACACATTTCATAGCTCTCCTTCCGGGTTATTGCCTGGGCATGCCCTGTGTTGTAGGAGGTTACATGGCACCTCTAGCCCTGCCCAGCGGAAGCCAGTGGTGCCCACCCATCCCAGCTGTGACAACCAGAGCTGTCCCGGGGACTGATAATTACCCCTGGGGGCACAACCCTGGGAGGAGAGCCAGTCTCCCCCAGGAGGAGGAACTGCCTCTGTAGGATGTGAGCCACAAGCTCCCTCCTGCTCCCCATCCTCCCTGTCTCCATGGCACTCACCTCCCTTACTGTCCAGACCCCTCGCTTCCCTCTTCCCCTAGCTTTTGTTTCCCTCTGACTTCTTGCCGGATGTGTGTTCCTTCCCCAAGACTGTGCTAGGCACCCCCAAGAAAGTAAACAGGTTTAAAAAAAGTCCTGATCCTGCAAAGCCACAAGGTTCTGACACCTAAAAATGAAAGCCAAGCATAGGTCAAAGCAAGGCAGAATGAAGCTTTTGGTAGTTTGCTGTGGGAGTTGAAAAAGGCATTTGTTCTAATTTGGGTTTTGGAAAATATTTCCCTGAGAAATAAATTTATGCCAGGCCTTGAGAGATGAGCAAAGGAGAGGGCACTCTGGGTGGAGGAGAGCCCTGGGTGAGATGGGTGGCAATGGCATGGCAGGGCCTGCTGGGCCATGTCTGAGGGGATGCAACATCCCTTTTGTGGGGAAGGGGACTCAAGGGTGGCAGGTGGGTTTCTGAGCTCTGGGCCCATCCTGCTGCCTGGGCCTTGAGAAAACCAGGGCGTCCCAGAGACTCAGTGGTGTCCAGATCAGAGAATGTCAGGGCCAAAGGGCACCATGGCCTCCTGAGCACCCAGAAAGACCAAAGGCCAACACTAGGGCCCGCATGATGCTACCAGATCACAAGCTCACATCTGTCCCTTGCAGTAATGTCCCGAGAGGAGTGGGCCCGGGGAACCTTATGCCTCAGTGGCTTTGGGGCCCAGTGAAGGTTCCAGTTCAGGTCAGACCTGTGTATTCATACCCAGTGCTCTAAGACGAGTGACATGGCCCTCAGACTGAGTGCAGCTAGGCAGGGATCCCATGTGATAAAGGAGAGACAAGTTTTCCTTAGGGACATTTCTTTCTCTCATCTCCCCAGAAATCCCAACTACCCACATGAATTCTCACGGAAGGCACCTGAGTTTGCAGCCCCCTGGCCTGACTTCATCCCGGGGGCTGGCAGAGAGAGCTACCAGGAGTTCAGCACCCTGCTTCCCATTCGGCAGAGCCTGAAAGAAGCTGACTGCTCCTTCTGGTCCAAGTACATCCAGGCCCTGAAGGCACCAGCAGGTAGTGAAGCCCAGGGGTGGTAGGGGTGAGGTGCTAGCTGTTGCTCTCAGCACCTACTGACTGGCTGTCTGTGCCACGTGCTGTGCCATGTGCCTCCTTGGGTTACTGGATGCTGATGGCCCGGCCCCTGCTCATGACTCCTATCTGGTACTCTTTTTGCCAAGAGCCTCCTGCTCTGATATAGGTCAGCAAAGGAAGCAGGAGAGAGCCCAAGGAGAGGAAAGTGGGAGACTGGGTGATGAGCTCCTAGCCAGGAATACTAGTACAAAAGAGAGGTCAGGATTCTGAGTTTCATCCTTGTAGCCCTTCAAGAGCTAAATAGAAATTCTGGACAGGCCATTCAAGCCCAGGGAAAACTGTGTGCTCCCACCACTTCCTGTTGCTGAAGTAGTAAGGAGAGAAATTTAATCATAATAAAGGTGTCAAGAAGGTAGTGATGAGCTTCATGCCCTTGGGAAGCATCTAGGAGATGTAGAAATGACAGACAGGACCTTAGCTCTGCTGGCACCATTGTGGAAGTCTGTGGGGCATTAGTGGGGAATGAACACTGGAGGCTGAGACCTTTCTGGTCCAAAGGAAAACCACTGGGGAAGAGAATCCCTGATCTGGCTTTGACCAACCGGGGTGCCCCTCTGTTTCAGGTGGAGCCCTAGATGGGCAGTCAGCAGGGACTGAAGATAAGGATTTGTTGGCTGGGTCTGAGCTGGGACAAGACTTCCTGGACCTCCCAGAGCCAGGTCCCAAGAGCTACAGCAAGTGACCTTCCTCTGAGGTCCCACCCACACTGCCCACTGTGGTCACCTCATTCTCTAAAAGAGCCACTTGATTTCAATAAAGTGTCCACATGCACTAACACTTCAGTGACTCTGATTTGTGAATTCAAGGCTATTCTTGGGCCACACCAAACTGTATTATGATAATCTTCCTGGGGCTTCAACCGTGGACTGGTATTTTTTCTAACAGATATTCATAGAGCATCTACTATTTACCAGGCCCTGTTCTCGGTGCTGAGGAGTTAAGGGCCTTGCTCCTCTAGAAGGAGAGAAAGTCAGACAAACAGAATCAGTGACACAGAAAAAGTGCATCCATGGAGGGTAGGCCCAGAGTGTCAGTACCAATCTGAGTGATGGAAGATATTTATTTGGGACAGCTCCAGAATGAAGGTGGGAGACCAACTTGATCTATGCAACCTTCTAGCCAGAGTCCACAAGCTTGATACCAAGGCCAAGAGGGTGGAGAAAGAAAGGACACATCCATGGGCCCTCCTGAAGGTTATGGGAGCAGATGCAAGGGAACAGAATGACCACAGCAGTTTTTGGTTGATTCAGGTTCCTGGACAAGCAGAAAATATCCCAATTTTTCATTCCCAAGGGACACACTTGTGAAATCAAACCTTTGTGAACTCTCTCTGGGGGAATGGGAGAGGGCAGCGGGAAGCGTGGGTGAAATCAAAGCAAGATTTGTGTGTTTACAGAAATGTCACAGTGAAAACCATTGATTTGTACACCTAACAACCTTTGATAATATAATGAAGAAAGCCAGTTATTAATAAGGCAACGGAGGAAGAAGGAATTTAAAAATGTTTTGACAGCCTCAGATTTTAGAGTAGATATCACATCCATAGAACATGAACAACATGCTCTTATTTATAATAAAATTGAAAATCATGAAAAACACTTTGACAATTATACTTTTATATTTTATACAACATTCCTTAAATAAAATTATTCATCCCACCAAAGTAATCAGAAGGTAAGAAAAATAAGAAAGTAAGAAAACACGCAGAAATACATAGAGAGAAATCTAAATAAAATAACATATGCATATAAAAATATCATACAGAGAGAAAAAAATCTCACCCCACTGTCTTTCTCTGTCTCTGTGCCTTTATCTGTGCAAGTGCACCCCCTGTCAAGAAAAAGCAGGTGGAATTAGTCAGCAGTCTCTGTCATTCACATGGCACATCATAAAATGAATTCGTACCCATAACCTCATTTGAGTTCAGACAAAACTCAGGAACGATCTGCAGGTTGGATGAAGCCCCAAAAGGCTCACAATGTGCTGAGATGCATGCTAGGAAGGGGAGGACCAGAGTTCAGCCCATGTCTCCAGGTCAGGGGAACATTCCCTCCAGGAAAGAACAGGAGGCATCTGCCCCACCTGCATGTCCTGGGATTCTGAGGGGAGGCAGCCCTAGGTGAGAAGCATTTTTGGCCAAGAGTTGGATGACTTGGAGTACTTCTTTTGACCCCAGTGAATCCTGGCTATTATGTCTTGTGTCTACATGTCCCCTGAAGCCTCATGCAGTCATAGGTGCGGCTTTTCAGAGATTGCTGGGTCTAGAGTGTGTGGAGCTCAAAATAAATGTGTGATGCTGGAATCAGTAGTGTGTGGTCACTAAGTTGGTCCTCTGATTTGTTTGGCATAGTTCTGGATAGGATTAAGGGTGCCCCACCAAGGGTATGAGTCCTATCTTCATGCTAAGGAGGCCCAAGAATACAAAAAGCTATTCACTTGCTGCTTTCTGCTTCACTACTTTGCTGCCTTCTGCCTGCCATGAACTGTTTCTCCTCTGCGATGTCCCTCTGCTGTGCCATCCTGCCTTGGAGCCAGACAACTGTGAATTGAAACCTCAACAACTGTGAGATAAATAAACATTTCCTCCTTTAACTTTTGGCATCAAATATTTTGTCTCAGCAATGAGAAAAGACACTGGCCTTGACCATTTGCTGGGCTTGCCAGGGAACCTTTACAAAATGCTATGTATACCCCAAACTATAGGATCATAATCTCTGGGGGCTGGGGTTCAGGCCTGAGTGTCAATGCACAGTAAACTGTGGATATGACTCTTTCTCTGAATTTACTTTCCTAGCCTGTCTGTAGAGGGAACTTGGTTAACTTACTAAGCAAGTGAACAATATTTACCAAGGTTTAAGATGGAAGGTGATGGGAGCATAGGGCACTCACTCATCATAGGGCAAGCAATGTCCCCAAAGGTGAACCTGTCCTAATACCCAGAACCTGTGAAGAACCAAGGCTCCACGCCAAAGGGAACTCAAGGTTGCAGGTGGGGTTAAAGTTGCCAATCAGCTGGCTTTAAGTTGCCAGGAATTATCTAGGCAGATCCAATGTAATAACAAGAGTTATTAAAAATACAGAGGGGATGGGAAAGAGAGAACCAGAAAGAGGACAACATGTGAAGAACTTGGCCCAACATTGCTGGCCTGAAGACAGAGGAACTGGGCCAAGGCAGAATGGGCAGCAACTAGAATCTGGCAAAGGCCAGAGCATAGATTCTCCTTTTTGCCACCAGAATGAATGCACTCATCAAGTACCTTGGTTTCAGCCAACTGGAAATTCATGTTGGGTTTTCTCTTTACAAAACTGTGAGACAATACACTGTACCACACAGGGACAGCTCCTCCCAGCCCATACATTTGCGGTCATTTGTTAGAGCAGCTACATAAGGCTAATACATCATTACAAGTATTCCCATGTCTACTTCATCCCACCCTGGGACCAAACCTCAGGCAGAGCTAGCTCAGTGTTTTTCTGGTGATGAGAAGTTCACCCAAGGCCAGTTTCAAAACCCCAATTTGCCAGCACTTGCTGTGATGATGGATAGGGTGATGGGCTAAGGTGGAGGAACAGTTTTTGATCACCCCTTGTGAGCCCTGCACATGTGTGTGGCCTGGGCCCACTATTTGACATCTACTGTTTTGTTCTCAACCTTTAGAAACTGAGATAGAAGCACCCCATTTTGACATCCTGTCTTAATAATAATGCCTACTTTGCAGATTTGTCCTACTGATTAAGGGTGCTAGTGTATGTGAACAGAAAACAGTGAGGCGCAGTTCACAACGGCCTTGCAGTGAATGGTGGGGTTGTCACACCTACCATGTACCCATTGTGAAAGGCAAGAGTGGGAAATAAGAGGACTCCAGAGGCCAGGCCATCATGGCCCTACCCTAGAGCAGGTCTCAGAAAACCAAGGCATTTGAACTTCGGGGGGCTGGAGCCCATCCATCAGTCAGCTGCATCACTGCTGGTTTAGAGCTCTGGACTGAAGAGCCCCACATTGGTGCTCTTTTCCACGCATTGAAGAGACTTCTGTTGGTGTCATGGGGATTATGCAGATCATTTCCAAATCAGCTGAGCAACCATGAGTGCATTTGAGCAGCCACAGAGACATGAAGGGATCATAGACTTCTCCCCATCTATGAAGTTCAAAAAGGGAGCAGCACACCCAGTACTAAGACTAGGGTCACTGAAAAGTCAGGAGGTGAGTCAGGCACCTTCTCATGTGGAGAACCAGAGCAGCCCGCTGGATGAGTACATATTGAATCAGGAAGAAGGAAATGTAGAAATTATCAGGAAGCCCAGTCATGAGTTAACTTCCTCCTGAGTTGGAAGCATCACAGAAGACAGGAAAATGAGGCCCATGATCTTCTCCAGCAGAGGTTGCTGGACACTAATACCATCCTTACTCCACACCTCACAAATACATTGGGAATGCTAAGAGTCCAGGAACTCTCCAGGGCCCACCAAAACTGGGAAGACAGAGACAGTTTCTCCCAACCTATCCCAGGCCTCAAAACAATGGCTTCTGGACCAGGCTGAGGATACAGAAATCAGCTGAGGGGTTCGTCAAGAACATAGATGTCTGTCTCCAAGGTTTTGAGACTTTTAGATCTAAGGCAGGGCTCACAAATCTAAATTTCCAATGAATAACACCTTTGGATAGGAGTCATTTTCTGTCATCTCTCTGCCACTATAATCCTGTTCCCCAGAAGCAATGTCTACCTCTTTTACCACTTTCCATCATAGTCCACACACCTTGATAACTCTATGAGTTTACTTGTGTTTGTGATTTGTTAATTTTACACTGGACCTGTTGACTTTCTTCTCAGTGCATCTACCTCCTGTGCCTCTACAAGTTGGGCAAAAAGTATAATTTCTACTTCTTCTTTTGGTAACTTTTGCAGCCCTAACCAAAATCTTCTTTTTCCCTCATTTTTGGAATGATTTCCTAGCTTCCTATGACCACATCTGCACCCTCAACCCAGAGCTTCCCCCAACCCTCCCTTTCTCTCTGGCTTCCTAGCTTTGCACACTTTTTTCTTTGACTGTTCATTCTCTTGGCTTCATTGTGTCCTCAGACCTCACTAACCCTCCAGATCCATGGGGTAGTTCTAGCAACTGAAAGCCTCTAACAGCACTGATTTGAGTAAGACTCAAAGGTCTACAGCTCACAGGACAAGCAGGCTTCCGGGGCTCATTTCATATCCTTCTAGTCCACGGCACACACACCGGACATCCAAGAGGAATATTTTTCTCCTCAAGAGCTAAAGACTCTCTTTCATTATATTCAGTGCCTTGCTTAAAATCTTGCTACATTTTAGAGCAAGCTTTGCATAGACCACATCATGCGGAAGCTTTGTTTCATCTGAATATTTATAAGTGCTGTTTTTCCTTTCCTTCCCACTCTTCTTCCCTTCCCTTCCCATTCCTTCCCTTCCTTTCCTTTGTCTCCCCCTCCCTAATCCAATCTTTCCTAATCTAACCTTCCCTAACCTGAAAGTCCCTAACCCAACCTTCCTGGACTTAACCTTCTTTAACCCAACTTTTCCTAATGGAGCCTCCCTAATCTAACACTCCTTAATCCATCCCTCCTAACCAAACTTTTCTAAACCAATCTTCCCTATCCTAACCTTTCCTAACCCAATCCTCTTTAACCCAACCTTTCCTAACCCAACTCTCCTTAACCCAGCCTTCCCTAACCTGACCTTCCCTACTGTTCCCCCTTCCCCTCCTTGGTGTCCCCTCCCCTCTGTCCCTTCCTCTCTCTACAATCCACCCTGCTTCCACCTGATTAAACACCCCAGCTTCCTCCAGAGGAAGACTGCAGATTTAAAGCAGAGCCCTACAGTCCTGCCTCAAAGGTTTCTACCTGAGTTGATATTCTGGCTCTAGAGGTAAGAAAGTGAGTGGTGGCCCTAGGTGAGACAGATGAGCCATGAGAGCTTGGAAACAAATATAAGGGCAAAGGACAATACTTGGGCTCTGTCACAGTGTCACTAGACTACAAGTCTGTGTACTTTGAAAAGTGAGGGGAGCCAATATTCATCCAAGGCTCTTGCTAGTCATTTCTATGAGACCCTAGGGTTGTTCTCTTCCTCCTCCTGCCTCTTATTCAAACTAGGGCCCATCTAGTCTCCCTACCCTCTGAATGGAATTTAAGCCCTCCCTGCTTCCCTTCCCCTTATCCAGCTGTCCCAAATATTCCTTAATCTACTTACCGTCCAGGCCAGGTGTGAATAACGGGGGAGAGGGTGCTTGGGTCCCCTCCTTGAGTACAGGCATCTATGTGTGTCTGACGGATGAGTGACTCCTTCCCCAGGGCCATCCTCACTATGGCCCAACCATCTCCTCGACCTCTCCCAGCTTGATTTGTTTGTTCAACTGCAAAATGAAGAAATAATGTGACCAGCAGCACAGAGCTACTGTGAGGGTAAAATAAAATCATGTCCTCGGAGTCCTGTGGGTCTCTCGTGACGGGGAAAGGAGCAGGGTTCTGTGTGAGCAGAGGGCCCACCTGAAGCCAGACACTGCATCTTCCTGGCTCTGCCTCTTGGAAGTTGACTCTCATCTCTGAGCAAGTAGTTAGTGATCTCCACTCTGGAGGAGCTGTGAAGAGTGAATATATTAGGGTACATGAAAGCACACGTGAAGATCTGCACACTGCAACTGCCCCAGAAGTGAGGGCCCCAGAGTGCCAACTGAATGTATCTCTGACCCAGCCCTCTTTGTGTGGACTTGGCTGGCTTTATGCCACAGCCCCTTTGCATTGTTCCACCATCTGCATGAAGCACCATGCCTGTCTCAGGTTCACTGCAAGATGCAGTCAGAAGACTAAGGCCACAGCTCACTGCTCTATAAAGGACAAGCTATAAATACATCAGGTCATTAAAAAGAGGAAGAAGAGCCAGAACATGTAAATCCAACTCACCCAGCATCTTTCCCAGCCCTGCAGAACAACTTGAGTGACCAGGTCAGAAACAAGATCACCAGTTGCCTCTTCCAGCAGTCCTGGAAACCCCAGGGCTTTCACCAGGAAGGTCACAAATTAAGCCTGGGGTGACTCACTGGACATTGGTCCTGGGCAGCCTCTTTCTAGAAGAAGAAGGATAGTGTTCCCTAGCAGGGATGGTCCAAGGCTTGGTCCCAGCTGCCCTCTTGAGCTATATGTGTATCTCTGGAGTGTCCTGATGTTGGGAATCTGGAGAGTTAGGAAGGGAAGAGTGAATTAGAGAACCCAGATGATCTTGGCCAATTTATTGAGTCCTTGAACCCCTACTTCCGCCCCTATGCACGGGGGTTTCTTGAGTGTATGTAAGAAATGTGCCTGACAACAGCAGTGCTTGACAGATATTAACCTGCTCCTTGTCCTCCTCTTCTTCCCACCTCCCCTTGGCAGGCTTATCATTTCATTTGCTTCCCAACCACCTGGTTCATAGTGAACACTCAGTGGGTCTTTGGGAGATAATGAAGCTCAGAGTTGCTGCCTGGGTCTACCAGGGACCAGATTTCTTGTGAGGAGTGTTAGGTGGGGTAATGACCCACAGCATGTCCACACTCAGATGCTTGCAACCTACAAAAAGGCTTTGCTACCTCACAAAAAGGACCCTGTAGTAAGGCTAGGGATTTTAATACAAGGGAGTTTCTGGATCATGTCATGGGGGCCCAATCTGAACATGTGGCCCTTAAAAGCAGAGAATCTTCACTGGCTAAGATGAGGCAGAAGAAGGAGGAAGAAGAGGTGCACTGGGAGAAAAGGGCAGAGAGACCCCAAGCGTGAGGACTAAATGTCCCTCTCCTGGCAGTGAGACATGGGAGCTGGAAACAAGGACAAGAAATACACCCCTGGAAGCTGAATGGCCTTAAGCTGGCAGCCAGCAAGGAGATGGGGACTTCAGTCCCACAACAACAAGCAAACAAATTGTGCCAACCAACTGAAGGAGCGAGGAAGTGATTATCCCTTCACACCTCCAGTGTGCAACACAGCCCTGCGGGCACCTCAAGTTCAGAGCAGCCTGATCATGTCAGACTTCTGACTTCCACAAAAGAATTCTCTGAAGACATTAAATTTGTGGTAGATTCCATGCCAGCCACAGAAACCTTCAGACTGCAAAGGTATCAGAAACACCAATTTCTTGATTAATCTAGGCACTTAGCAAGAGTGAAGTCTGACGTCAGGCTCACACCAGTGCCCCCCCCCTCTTTCCTGGATCCATCAATCCATCTTCAGGACACTGTTATGGTTACCATAGCCCTAGCCCCTGAATCTTAAAGACTCTACATTGCTAGCATATTGAAGCCAAGTCTTGTGATGTGGGATACTGTGGGGCAAATGCATCAGGACTAAGCATATCCCCACACGGTGGAAACCAAAGCATGTTCCAGAAGCAAGAGCTTTCTTCCCCAAAGGTTCTACAAGCTCCATGTTGTATTGCTGGGACAAGTCCACCTCCTTGGGCGACATCGCTCAAATGGTCACACCTCACATCCACTGGATGGACTAAGAGCTGGGCTGGTGGTGCTAGCAAGAGAGTAGAGACAGAACTTGCCTTAGGCCCATCTTGCACTTTCACATCTCAATTAGGTTATGGGCAAACACTTTGGGGTCAAGATCCTCTAGTTGTGGTTTCACATGTCACAAAAGCAGAATCTGCCTTTTTCTCCACCTTCTTTCTGACCTTCAAGCATTGAAATTGGGTCAAAGCTTTTGGTGCATGATGATTTAGGCAGGGAGATCATAAAGCTTAGTCAGTGAGCAAAAAAACAAAACAAAACAAAACAAAAAAACCAAGACGAGCTGCTTGGCCATCCCACTGCCTCCACATGGGCCCTGGGTGAGCAGGGAGACTGAAGACACAAAGCAGACAAGTCAGGAGGAACCTCCTTGGTCACTTCCCTGTCGTGACCCACACAGCATAGGGTCTGAAGCCAGGGAGAGAGAGCAGTGGGAGATGAAGAAGACAATGAAGAGACCAAGATTACTCTTGATAGCTGGGACCAGGTGGAAACATAGCTTGTCGGGAGCTAATGGCCACCTGAGCACAACTGTGCTCTTTATTTACGGTGGAAGGCAAACAGGAAGAGAAGGAGGGGCAAATCATGCTACATGGCCTGTGTGGCCTAGGCAGAACTTAGTGTGATTATTTCATGATCAGGGCATGTGCAGGAAGGCAACAGGGGTGGATACAAAGTGTCTCCCAGGTCTGTGCCCTCCACGGTCTACAGCATGAGTCACACAGACTCTAATCTACGGAGGAGAAAGGGAGTAGGGAGGAGGTGAAGGACAATCTTCAGGATAGGCCTGCGGCACTTCCCCAGTGAGGCCCTGAAACTGGGGACATTTGAGCAAGTGGCCAGAGCACCCTGATATGTCCAGAAGGAGGAGAAGGGCTTGGAGGCAGAAAGGGAGTGTGCTTATTGTCACACTCATCACCAGGCAAAACCCTCACAGAATTGAGCTAGAGCAGGAATTTCCATGTGTGAAATTCTGCATTTCTTTGTCACAGGAAAGGAAGGTAGAATACCCGTCTCGGTGATTCCAGCAGGGTAAGCTGATCAGGCCCTGTAGCAGGGATAGGGACTGGAACAGTCTGGCGGAAGGGCCGCTGATGCTATCCCACAGGCTCTCTGAGGATTGGCTGGCAGGACTGTGCCTGCTGCAGCGGCTGCTGTCACATAGAGGGTTCTGAGGATCCATCACACGGGGCACTGAGAGCAGTCAGAATGCCCCTGGGAACCCCTTGTGAAGCCAGTGGATAAAGTTGTGGTCCAGGCACTGCCTCAGCTGTGGGGCAACAGGAGACAAGCAGCCGGGCAGCAACTGAGGACAGAGCCTGGCCTCTGGGCCCCAGCATCTCTTGCCAGCTGCCCCTTTGTAGCTCCAGAACCTTTTGAGCTATCATGGTGATACAGGACAGGGGACACCGAGGCAGGGGAAACAGCTCTCTGCAGAGGGGACAGATGGCCCTTCAGGAATCCCCTCCACAATACACCAGCTGAGTCAGCCAGCCACAGAGCAGATGATGTCAGGGCCACTGACTGCCATGAGCTCACCCACCAGGTGACAACACAGCCCCATTAGTTCTAACATTTGTTAGCTGTGAAGAGAAAGGGCAGGGTCCTCATGGCCTGCAGTCCCTGCCACCCTGTGACCTGGGGGACCCTCTGCAGATTGCACACTAGAACCTAGGGGACAGAGAATTTAGAACTGTGACAAAAGGCAGACAAGAGGAAAGACTCGTGATCCCACCCAAATCCTAGCCCCCAGAGAGTTGCTCCTGATGTTTTAGATTATGACATTCTGGGCTATTTAATTATTTGATTAAAACAAATGTTATCAGGCATGTTTCAAGGGTGTAACCTGATTTTACAGGATCTGTGCAGACTGTGAAACAGTTCCTTACCGAAGCAAGTTAACATAGCTTTCGTCTCACACGTTCTCCCACAGGGCTTTTTTTTTTTTTTTAAACAAAACAATTAAATAGCATTTAGCATGAATCCCTTATTTAGTACATTTTTCACCTACAGTCCGCACGAATTCAGATTCGATGTTTATAAACTTATTTATCTAATTTACATGTGTGAATAAAACCAGCTCATGTGCTATATGCTACTTTGTTGTCTATTTTAAAAACAAAAACTTTTCAACAAAGTGTGGGCCTTGACTACATCATGAATTAGTCACCTAACCCATTTTTAAATCACTCTATTGGATTTTGCATTGTTGGGCGAGGTCAGGTTCTGGTACTTTTGAATGAGAATCTTATACATCACCCAAATTTACCCAGAACATCTGTAATAGGCAAAGGCACTGCCAAGGCAGAAAGAGCCCCTCTCAGCTCTGACACAGGAAGTTTCTCCTCCAGAGGTAGAGAAAATCTTTGTTGCTTTGGTTGATCATGAAAAAGTAAGTGGCTTCACTTATAAGTGTGCAATGCTGTACACACACACACACATGCGCGTGCACATGCACACACATACTTCTCATCACAATTGTCACTATTACTTCTCCCCAGGCTGGGCATGGTGGTGCACGCCTGTAATCCCAGCACTCGGGAGGCTGAGGCAGGAGGATTGCTGTGAGTTCGAGACCAGCCTGGACTACATAGCGAGTTCCAGGTCAGTCTCAACTACATAATGAGACCCTGTGTCAAAAAAACAAAAAGAACCAAACCATTACTTCTCCCCAAGCACACAGGCCTGCATGAAGTAGGCAGCAAAACCACCATATATTACCCCATGGACCTCCCCTACCGCTGGCCTTCCTCAGCTCGGTCCCAACATTCTGACCTCCTCCCTCAGGACCATAACAATGCTTCAGAGGCCCCAAGTAGAATCAAATGATTTCTCATAGGACATCAGGGTGTGAAGGGACATAAGGGACCATCCCTTCCCATCTCCTATTTTCTAGATGGAGACTGAGGCTGGAAGAGGGGCAGGTGCCCCAGAGTGTCAACAGTAGGCACAAGACCTGGAGCAGAATACACATGACATCAGGGCTACCTGCAGGACTGGCAAGAAATTTGGGAATCAACTGACGTGGCTGGAACATGGATCATGAGGGCAAGGAGTATACCAATGCCTCCATTGCATGAGTGTGGACAGCTGTGGGTGTTTGGGACTTGTCCATCCTCACGCTGTCATGCCAGGTGGCCCCAAGGACAGACTCTCTCTTCCATGTACACTCAGAGACGCTGCGGCTCAGGAGCACAAATGACTTGCCACGGTCACACAGCTGGCCCCTGGTTCTCCCGTGAGTCATTTTCAGATGCGAATTCCAGGACAGTGTTCACAGCCCTCCCTCACCCATTGTGTCACACACCGTGTTTCACAAGTCAGTGGGGAAGTGGGACCCTTTCTCCAGAAGTAGTCGGGGCAGACCCCACTGAGGAGCTGGACAGGACCTGTCCCTCCAAGCCTGGGTCATGGGGCCTCTGCTGATGCAGGGAGTGCTCACATCACGTGGAAACAGGTGAGCCTTAGGGACAGGGTTGGCTGTGTAGAGTGAGGGCTGAACTTCAGCCACCATGATGATCTGACCGGAGCTGAGCTGGCGCTACTGTGCAAGACTCAAGTTCCCCAGCCAAATACAGCCACCTTCCTCATCTCTGTGCTCCACCAAGTTCTGTTCTGAGGACAACAGTGCTGTGTCTGGCTGGCTGTGGCAGTCATATTTCCTGTCTCCTGCTCCATGTCCAGTCCTAAAGATGCAGAAGTGGCCCACCTGCCCCTACCCTCTCAACTCTTAGGAAAATAGAAGAGAGCAGGAGGGGCATCTCAGCTGCTAGACACCCAAAGCCAGCTCTTCTGGCTGAGGCCCAGTCATTTTGGTCATAGACAGTAAGGTTAGGGTAGATCCAGAAAGAACAGCACCCCTGTGGAGCTTCTTGCTGAGGTCTGGAAAATGCAGAACATGGGAACTTGAGGCCAAGCTGATTTTACCTCCTAGCCTTTGCTTATTCAGGTTGTTCTTCTTAGAGTGTTCTCTCTTCTCCCTGGTGACCACCTTCTTCCTCCTTCCGTTTCCCTTTGCTGAAGCCTGCCTTGGTCCTTATCTTCTCTAGTCTCCCACAGTAAATGGCCTGTTGACCCTTCCCACTTGTGCCGACTTGTAGTCAGTCACAGGCCTGTCTTCCCATCTGGAAGGGGTCAACATAAGGACTATAAAGTCATCTTCTGGGGTTCTGCAGTGTGTGAAAAATGGTCTCATGTCTGTCCACCCTTCAACCTTTTCTGTGGCCACTTTCTCCTTTAATGAAAACGAATGGCCTTAGTTTCCATCCCTCATACTTTAAGGAGTTCACTGCCTTCTTTGTGAACTCTAGGAACAGCACTAAGACAGATTATCTAAGCCAGACTATCTGGACATAGCCTTGGCATCGCCAATGGGATGCCTGGACAGTGAACTGTCCTGGACCAAGACCCTGCCTTGCAGCCTTCGGGGTTGAATCCAAGCAGAGCTTCCCGCTGGATGGGTCTTTAGCTGTGATGGTGCAGCTGGTCCTGTGGGCTACCCCTGTGAATCACTGGCACCCTGATGCAGACCTCCTGGTCCTCAGCATCTTGTCCTACCTGGGGGACAGGGAAGGTGGAAAGATGGGGTTTCTCTTGCCTTCTCCTCTTGACCTCTCCCCTTGAAGTTTCCCTTCAGGAAGAAATCACCTGCTGGCCTGTGACATGGAGTTCATTGGATTCTGCCAATGGTGATATCCCAGCAAGGATGTGTGTGTACCAGATAGGCTGATCCCACATTCTCTGTGCTCCAGAATGCCATGCAGAGCACCTCAGTGTGCATGGTCTCCTGTACACTGCCTTCTTCCTGATGTGCGTTGCCCTCATTGGCTTTTCCTCTCATGCTCTGCTTCCTGATCCCCACATTTTGTATGGCAGATTCTTACTCAGGGCCAGGGTAATGGGCACAATCCACAAAACATCAGGAAAGCACTCCTGTGTGACCCTGGCTCATTTTCAATTCTGGGCCACTGTAGCACACTGAACAGTACTCATCTTTATTCCTTCTCCCCAGATCCAGCCTCCCGGTAGTTTGTGAACTCTTCCTGAGAAGTGTTCCTCTATCCTTTTCTTCCCTGCTCCCAGATCCTGACTTTTCTCTCCCTCAGCCCATCAGAAAAATCTGAGATTTCTTTTATGTTATCCAATAAGTCATCTTCATTACAGGGGCTAGTCTCATATCCTGAAGAGGGCAAAGTAGAGAAACTAGCTTTTTTTAAAGTATCCCAAAGATCTGTTGTAGCATTTTTCTAAACTAAACAGCTATTTACTCGCTTTTCCACTTGTAGTTCCATGAGGAAATTTCAGGAGTTTTGAAATGACAGTAGTCCCTCAGTGTGTGCTTAATATGCTGGCTCCCTGTCCCACCCCAACTACACTGCTGATTCTGGGGAGCGTTCCATCTCCAAGCGTTCCAAACAGTGGAGTTTCCCCACTGTTTCCATGCTGCAGAGCTTCTTCCTCTTACACAGCACAGAGTGAACCAGTGGGTGAGTGGCTAATCTACCTCTTTATGTGTTGGGGAGAGGGTTTAAGTGTGTTGGGAACAGAGGTCCTGTGTATGCACGCGCACACATGTGTATATGGATTGCCTCTCTGAGTTGGTCCTGGATGAGTGTGTACACCCATGTGAGCTGACATGTGTTGGGGCTGGAGGTGGTATGTAGGGCTAATGTAGCCCAGAACTGGAGGTTGGGCGGGGTGTGAGAGAGGGAGAAATTTGTATATGACTTAAGATTTCTCAGCTCTCTCTTGCCAAGTGGTTTCCTCTGAAGCTCAGAGTCAGCCCATATGGCCAGAGTGGAAAATACCACTGTGAGCAGCCAGTGTCTGACTCATTCTGAAAGCCTCCCGGCCTGCTGTATACTACAGCATGTCCCACACACAAATCTGCCTACAGGCAGTACCTCTGAAGACACATGCTCCCCCAAAGCAGGGGCTAGGATGTGGAGACCCTTGCCTATATCCGTCACTCCACTCCCTCTCTCCTGGCTGGCCATCATTCTGGAACACAGCTCACTCTGTGATTTGTGACTCTGTAACCAAAGATCTCCCCAACCCCAGCCTCCCTGCCTGTCCTCAAGAGGCCCTGGAGAGTACTTTGAATATCCTGTAAGTTGCTAGGGCCACTTCTGCCCTGTTACCAATTTCTTTCTCTCCTACCTGCATTCTCTGAGGGACTCATCAACTCAGAGTCCTGTAACAATGGCAACTTTACCTCTGGAGACAGACTATGTTCAACAGAGAAAGCATTAAACTGTCTGCTTTGTAATACCAAGGAAACAGGCACCTTGTCCTGCCTGAGCCCTCTCCCTGGTCTGATTGATTCCCTTCCCTACCTTGTGATGAGTGTTCATCCATTTGTGGGTGGTACAAGGTGAAACTCAAGCATCTACAGTGCATTCATCAGCACACAGGTGTCATCTTGAACTTTGCCACCATCTTCCTTCATCCTAGAGCAATGACAAAATGGCTGCCTCAGGTTCCTGTCACCCACCCTTCATCTTGCTCTCAGCTCTAGTGCTTGCCCTTCTGTGGCATTGACCTTCTGTGCTTGCCCTTCTGTGGCTTGACCTGCAAGAATGGGCCCTGATATTTTGCTGAAATGCACTACCACCAATGTATTGGTTATTAATAACTTTCAAGCGGCTGACAGGCTGACATCTGCTAACAGGCCAGTGTCCTGTCTCTACCAGGGCTTACTATTGCCACAGAGAGGAGTTACTCCCACCCACCTCACACACCCCTACAGGCTCCAAGCACCCTCGCTCATGCCTTCAGAGCCATGACACCAAGGAAGCTCCCTCCTGCATCAGATGTCATCTGGATAAATAAGTGATTTATTTCTGCTTCTAGCCCCTTCTTCTACAGTGTTATCAGCCATAAAATGAACAAAAGGAAGACTGGACACAGCCTCCCATCTTCCCGAGTTACTCTCCCTCTCTGTTCTCCCACTCCCTCAATCCCCTTCCTCATTTGCCCTCAGTGGTGGCATGAGGTATAGCTGCTGCCAGCTTCCAGGGATGCCTGTGGGTCAATCAGGACAACCTAGAGTGGACTGAAGCAGGAGCCATGGGGTTTCTGCCTCAGGAAGGCAAGGACCCAGAGAAAACAGATGTCGCTGCCTACAGGTTAGTTGTGTTGTTTCTACCTGGAAAACCCTTAGGGAGCTTATCATCTCTTGAGTCAACTTCTGGTTATTAACACAATGGTTGGTGAATTTTACAGTGAAGAAAACAGATGAATAGAAATACAACTTACAGTCTACTTGAAAGTCCCGTCTTTCTTGGAAATAGAAAACAATACTTGAGACATTTGACACATAGAGTCAATGTGAGTACAGAGGCAGTCTCTTTGGAGAGGACAGCCAGGAAGGACCCTTCCCTCACCTCCTTGCACCAGGTGCCTCTGAATTCAGAGATTTCCAGGCTTGAATGGGTGAGATTCGGGTCCTCTTCTGTCCTCCAGCTCTGTGTCTGATATAAGTGCTCTCTTCCAGAACCTGGTCTCTCTCAATGGCATGACAAAAAGACTACAGCAGTGAGGGCTTCTCCCCTTGAGAGAGGCAATGCTGGGCTATGCCCTGTGTCCTGACCCCCCACCCCATTCTTTGGCTACTCTAGTAATACTAGTATGTGGCTGCTAGACTTGGAGAACATACTTCCCATTAGTTTTGGTTACTCTACACTTTAATACCCTGAGGCTTGGTGAGTAACTGGGGGAAAAGCTTTGCCTCAGCATAGACAAGTTGCTCCTTAACATAGAGCAGGCATTGGAGAAACAGGTCAGGCCTCGATGTGTGGGTGTGCATACATGTACATAATCACACTAATTTTTTACATATACTTTGTATCTTCTTTTTTCTTACATCTGCTGTATGTCATGGCTTTTTCAATTTTCCACTAAAATATCTGTGACGTCCCCAAAGGTGGAGTTGAAAGTGAAACCTTAAAAAAAAAGTATTTCTTCTGAAGAGAATAGATTATGTGCTACGCATTAGCTGAGTGTTCAATTCATCTTATTTCATCACCACTCATAATAATGTGAGCAGACATGTACCACCCCCCACCACCATTTTACAGATCAGGAAGCTAAGATCCAGAAGAGAAATGGACACGTGGTGTGGAAGTAGGAATTAAATTAATGCTTATGGTCTCTGAGGTCAAGATGTTAATCACCAAACCACTCACTCCTTATACAAATGGGTCAGCATCCGCCATGTTGGCTGCTGCTCTGCAAAATGTCAGTGTCAAGAACTGGCAGAAAAAGTGCCCTCAGGGGGTCATGAATGGGGGGCTGAAAGAGAAAATAGATAAGTACAGAAGTTTGATAGTACACTGCATGGCTCTAAGCCCCATAAAGAATAGCAAAGCAGGGTGGGGTGAAGGGGACCACACTGAGTAGGTGATAATTAAGCAGCCTTGAGATGGTGGAGTGAGCCATGTGGACAGGACATCTGTGGAGAGTGTTCAGGCAGAAGGAGCAGTGTGTGCAAAGTCCCTGAGGCAGGAGGGTGCTGGGACTGTTTCAGCACTCATAGTCACTGGGTAGAGTGAGCAGGAGAGAGGACTGGGAGTGGGAGGAGTGGGTGGAGACTGGGTCTAAGATTTGGATCAAGCTGGCCAGTCACTTTGTAAACCCATAGGGAGTCATCTCTTTTCTTTGGGTGACAGGGGAAGGTATTAGGGAATTCTGAATGCACAATCCAACTTTATTTTGAAAAGATCCTTCTGTGGTTTCTTGTTTGCTTTGTTTTATAAAGAAAAGAGCAGACTATACAGGAGCAGTACATAAACACAGGAAGCTGTGACCCTTAATCACCATCAGTTAATGATCAATCTTAATTGGATTAAAAGATGCTCAACAGACTGGTGAAACACATTTTGGGTGTGTCTAGGTGGTCATGGAGCATGACTTTGGGGTCTACGTCTGGCTCCTTCACCCCTTCTTAATCTGGCATGGTTCTCCTCTTAGCGTTGCTTTGTAGCTGTCATGAGCTAAGCATGTTTGCCACAACACTCTTCCTCTGGAGTCAGCCAACCATGCCCTGAAACCCTTGATCCATGAGCCAAGTTAAACCTCACCTCCTGTAAGCTGGAGGGGTTGGGTGTTCCATCTCAGTGAGGAGAAGCTGGCTAATGGAGAAGCTGTGGCAAAGAGCCAAGTCAAATGCCATGAGGGGCTGGTCCAGAAGATGATGGCGGCTGTAGAACGTGCTCAGATCTCATCCTGATGCTGGCCCACATGGTCCCAAGTGTGGCAGTTCTGAGGGCCACCCAGATAAACTCAAAGCTTTTGGGCCAGATGAGCTCACCTGAAGGTGTGTCCTAGAGAAGGGAGAAGCTCAGGAACTGGGACCTGAGCTGTTCTAACATCCAAGGCCTGAAAAAATAATGGAAACCCAGCAAAGAGGACCAAGAACAGCTAAGTGGTAACACAGGAGACTGATCTCTTCAGGGAGCCAACTTTGGGTGGGCTGCTTGGCACATATTGTTTCATCAAATCTCCCAGTCTTGTGGGAAACTATTTTCTCACATTACAGATAGGGAAACAGAGGCTCAAACAGAAGAAAGGAGTCACCCAGGTATGTAACAAGGTGGTAGCAGAGCTTGGATGGAAACCTCCTTCTGTAGGTAAGGGGCAGGGTCTGGTCTGGCTGGGTCGTGGCCCTGCACCTTAGATGAGGTGACACAGAAGCACTGTCCTTCTACACCAGCCCCCAGAAGCTGCCGCCCTCTTCCCTGACCCAGAGGGAGCTGGCTGCTACATCCCCCAGCTTGCTCCAGCCTTGGGTAGGGTTATTCTGAGACATGCTGGGCACCTTTATGCAGATCTCAGGTACTGGGCCCCCAAAGCCATGGTCACCACCACTGTCAGTTACAATTGTTCCTTGACTAGTTTTCTCCAGGACCTAATCTCACTTCCGTTGTCCCTTTGTGCCATTTCCTGTGTCACCTCCCAAACAATCCCTTGTACACAAATTCTTTCTTTTAATGGTACTGAGGAATTAGTTCAGGGCCTTTGCACTGAGCTACATCACCAGTCTTTTTCCTTGTATGTGTTTATTTTGAGATACATTCTGACTAAGTTGCCCAGGCTGGGCTCTAACTGGCAGTCCTTCTGCTTTAGCCTCCCAGAATGCTGGGTTTACAGGTGTGCACCCTTGTGAGTGTTGTACACAAATTTTTATCTCAGAGGCTGCTGTTGGAGAAATCCATGTGGGGATTCTCATGTGTGAAGAGCAAAGACAGGCACAGAATGAGAGGACAGACGTGTCCCATGGAGCTCCCGCAGCTCGCTGCTGCATCCAGAGCCTGTGGCATGGGGATGGGTTGCCAGCACAACGTCTGCCCCTGTGAGACACACAGGTGGGACCACATACGTTTCTGGGCCCACTCATGAGCCAGAAACCGGAGAGGAAAATGTAAGCAGCTCCGTATGTAAATATCAGGTTGTCAGACCGCTTCTCTTTTGCTTTGAGTCATTTTGGATCTTCTGAAACTTTGCTTCCTCCCTTTGGAAGACAGGTGGGAGTGGAGGTGGGGACTGGAGGTTATTTTTGTCCTGGGGATTCCAGGGCCCTCTCTGTGTCTCTCCTCTCCTTCCTACCCACTTGAGCCCTGGGGGGGCAGTGATCTGCTGAGGACTGGGAGGGCCTTCTAACCCAGCGACAGTGAACCTTTTAGAGACCAGTGCCCAAACTGCAGCCCCAAACCCACTTACTCTTAACCAAGTGCCAACACTGCAATTAAACCTCAATACAGAGTTTTTAGCTTTGAAAAAACAACTCATACATTAACATCTTTTGTTTTAAAAGAAGAACAAATAAGATGTGTGCCATAGCCACCATCACCGGCAAACCTCATGGCAAAGTGGTGCTCTTGTGTGGCTTGGGATAGCGGGAAAAGTCACTGCAGGACACTGTGCCACCAAGTCCTTCCTGCTAGCCGTCCTGCCTCGGTATTGCCAACGTAGACAAGAGGGTGAGTAGAACCAGTCGGGAGAGATCCAAATTCTGTGATGGAAACAGGAGAGGCACATTCCATCTGGGTTGTGGCCAGGATCAAGCCATCCGTGCCCCCTGAGTGTAGGGCTCTTGTCTGTAGGAAGGGGTGAGGGTGGCTGCCTCATCCTCAGAGGTGTCTGTGAGCCTCACTGGAGTCTAGGCACCAGAGGAGAGCACTTGAAGGAATGGGTTTTAGAGCGAGGCAGATGCAAGTTCAAATCTGCTCTTGTGAATTTGTGTGACCTTGGGAAATAATTTAGCCTCTGTGAGCCACTTTATTCTCATCTATGAAATGGAGACTCAAAACAATTGCATTTTATTTGACAAAAGTAACACATAAATGAACCATCCTGCTTGCTGATGTGTAGACTGTCTTTAATGATATCCATGTTCTGCTTTATCCACCCCACCACTTCCTGGGGAGGTAGTGGGGGAAGAGAGTAGAACCAAGAGACACCGTGGAAGGAAGCCTCATCTTGATTCAATGATGTCCGGGCAGGCGTCTTCTAGAGCTGATGCCAAGGTGCTGCATTTAGTTAGGGGCCAAGCCATGCCTCTCCTCACCTTCTAGGGTGACAACCATTGTAAGGCAGTGGAGCAGGAGTGCAGTCATCACCCTGAAATCCTCCGGGTGTGACACATTCTGGGCAATCTGAGTCCTCAACGCACTGCACTTTCTTATTTTTTTAAAAACATTTTGTTTTGTGACTATAAAAGGAATGAGAGGGATCGCTATAGAAAATTTTGAAACACAAAACAGAATGAAAAGAAATTAACCTCAATTTCACCAACTATGAGTCTTTCCTCTGCTATGTTTTCCCTCTAGGCTTCTTCCTGTAGAAAGAGAATTTTCTAAGAGATGATAGCATTTTCAAATGTGTGTGACATTCCACCTCCCAAATATCTGAGAACTGCAGACTGTATCACTCCAGTCTACACTTCCACAGGTTCATTCAGTGCTAATGGGCAGATAGACTGTGTGTGGAGGTGTGTTTATTCTGCATGGACCAAGGCATGCGTCCTCCACCCCAGAAAGCAGCTAGTTTAAGAGCTCCTTCTTCCCATTCTCTTTCTCCACCCTTTTCCTTTTTAGTGATCCATTCTTACTGTGGATGTGGTAAAGCTAGAGAACACACTGTGAAGGCGGTAGGTTCCATCTCACCTACCGGGATGCCCTCTGAGTACTGAGGACTTTTTCTGGTATGTGGGACAATAAAGCCAGAATGACTGCTACAAATTTGCCACAGTTTGACACATGAATAGAAGCCATGCAGCTCTTGTCTGGGACCCTCGCCCTTTGGTCCATTCTAGCACTCATGGTTCAAGGTAAGTGCTGCACAAGGGGAAACATGAAAACAGCACAGGGCTGCTTGTGGGAGACAGTAGGGTTCACTCAGCAGAGTGAAGGTGTGGAGCTGATGAACCCATGGACAAACGCCAGTGTGTGTGCCAGTGGACATGCAGGTGAGTCCGAGGTTTCCACTGAAGCCCTGTAGGTGTATAGACATGAGTAGGCATGGGACGTGGATGACTAGGGTTCTCCCCTCTGACCTGGCTGAGCTAATCGGGTGGTAGAGGTGTGTGAGTGTGTGTGTGTGTGTGTGTGTGTGTGTGTGTGTGTGTGTGATGGGAGGGAAGGATGGGGCCATGAAGAGATGTCCCCTAGCCATTTTGGAGAGCCCATGGGAGCAGTACCTCACCCCGTTTGTCTCTGGGTTTCCAGGGCCTAGCACTGAGTCTGGCATGCGGCAGCTGCATCCAGGAATATGTCTGAGTCCATGTACCGCCCCAGAGAATAATTAATAAATGCAAAAACCTGCGTGTCAGTGCTACACGCTCTAACAATTGCCCTCTGCTTGCTTTCCCGCACCTCTGGAGGCTGCTGTATCTCCACACTTGGCTGGGCTTGGGTGTCTGAGAGCCCATGGGTACTTCCCACTGTGCCAGGTATGGGGAAGCTGAGTTGGCCGTTCAGTGCTTTGTGCTCCATCCCACACTTGGGCTCAGAGGATTTGCTACAGATGGAGGCAATCTTTAGTCCCAGTCTTAAGGCTGGACTCTGAACTGTGTAACATGTTTCTTTCACGACTGTGTGCATGTACAAATGAGAGGGTGAAATACATGAGATTACCATGTAGTCTAAATTATATAATAATTACACATGTATAATAATAATAATAATATACTAATTTAAGTGCATAATGGATTTGATGTATAATTATAAAATATTATATGTATATAATAATAAACATATGCTATGAGCATAAGAGATTATCATTTATTCATTTGCTCACTAAAAATTGTCTATTGGTCGGGCATGGTCCCAATTCTTTGGGATACTGAGTCAGGATTGAAAGTTCAAGCACATCCTGGGCAACTTAGTGACTTATGAAGACCCTGTCTCCATATTAAAAATATAAAATAAAATAAAATGAGCTGAGGATAGCTCAGTGTGAAGGCCCCGGGCTCCATAACCAGTACAGCCACAGGGAAAAAAAAAACAAAAACAAAAACAAAAAAACTCTGCTGACCACTGTGCTCCGCAGGCACTGTGCTCTTTATATAGTAACAAGCATGAGAATCATGGCCTCCACTCTGTGGGCCTCGTGGTCCACTCAAGAAGGGAGCGAATAACCATCACTGTGTTCAGAAGCCCAGAGGGCTAGGGTGTCAGGTGCACAGGAGGCCAGGAAGGCCTCATAGATGAGGTCTGGCTGTAGGAAGGGGCTACAGGCAGAGCGGTGTCAGGATAAGGGTCAGCACCTCTGGGCCCGGACTGGGAGGATTTGTGTGATCCCTGTGGCTGGTCCCCTTGAGGAGGGGAAGTTGGGCCTCACAGGGGAGGAAAGGCAGGGCAGAGTGGGGTGTCGGTCATGAATGGCAGGTCCTCATTCTCTGGGCTAAGGAACCCATCAGTGTGCTTTGAATGTGGGAGCTGCAAGAGTAAAGTTCTATTCTCACAAGGTGACGCTGTGTGGCAGTGGGGGAAATAGCCAAGGCTCCTGGGGGCCATGTGGGTTAGAGGCCTTGTGCTGGGGTAGTGGTTCCTGGTGTCTTCCAGTGAGGAGCGAAGGGCCTGGGCCCAGAGAAGTGGTGATGGGAAGGAGAGGAGTGAGAAAACTCATGGCAGCTGAGGAGGTAGAATCCAGAGGATTCGCTGAGAGATTAGATCAGAAAACGGAGAAACACCCACATTGCCCTGGCATTAGCAACCAACATGGAGAGATGCGGGGAGCTCAGTTTAGGACATGGCGCCCCTGAGATGTGTGTGACAGGGCAGTGGACGCTGAACCCAGGACTCCAAGGAGGCCGGCAGGGAGGTGCACATGTGGCGTTGGCGTGTAGTGGCACTGAGGCTGCTGGAACATATGAATGAGGTCACTGAAGCAGAGAAGGGCCCCTTAGAAAGTTCGAAAACCACTTCTGTTCCTCCCAAGCACAACACCCAGATCCTGAGGAGTTTTTAAAAAATAAACACTTTGGAAGAATTTCCTCCATGGTACCAGGTTCCCTGAGTTATCTTTGGCCACAGAAGTAATGTCACTGGCCCCAGCTGGTGGCCTGGCTTCCAGGAATCTGCTAAGCTGGCTGGGAAACCGTGTCTCTTCCCACTGCCTATGCCGGGCCCCGTGATCTGCCTTCACCTCCCCTGCCTTCTCCCCGCTCTGCTGGGACCTGGGACGCCGTGGCACTCAGGGCTTGGCATCCTGGGGAAGTCCTCTGGCATTTACAAGGTTCTTGAACATGTTACAGCTCTGGTTAATGTTAGTCACAGATGTCTGGAGTGCATACCAGGAGCCGGGGCTGAGCATGCACTGGGTGCTGGAGGGCTGGTGAGGCGGGGCCTTCCAGGGAGCTCTGGCAGAGAAAGGGGTGTGTGCATCTTTCTGTGGGACAGCGTGGCTACTGAGCTGGGTCCCTTTCCACCTCGTCTGTCCCCAAAGCCCACCCCTCCCTGTGTGTGACAGGCAGCTCGCTTGCTCTTTCCCCTCTGGTTGTTTCACAAGCTTCTTGTCATTCACTGAGCCCAGAACATTCTTACTGTTGCTTTTCCTCCAAAGCTGACCCTCACGCAATCTTCTTAATTTCTGTTCAAGACAGCATCATTCATCAAATTGCTTCAGCCAGAAGGGAAAGCTGGATAGTCATCTGAGATCCTTCCTTTCCCCATGCTGGTGCCTGTCACTTTCCAGTTCTATGACCCTGCCCCAGAAGTGCTGGTTGTGGCTGTCTTCTCCTCGCCCTGTCCTCCATCTCTGCCTTAGCACACCGTCTCACCGATGCCTGTGTTTCCCACCTTGTCTGGTGCCTCATTCCCTTAATAACCCTCCCCTGTCACCCCCGAAACTCACCCTCCGCACGGTCTCCTGGTTCTCCTAGACCCAAGCCTGAGCCTTAGTCTCCAGCAGAAAACCCTGGCAGGATTCTCCAGTTCTCTTAGGAAAGTTCCTGTTCCTTCTTAGTCCAGGGGCTCCATGGCACGGCCACTGCCTGCCTCCCTGTCTCTGCTTCCCAGCCTCCCCACCCCGTCGCCTTAGTCTCAGTGAAGGAACCAGGTGGCCCAGTGCCCTACTCACTGGCTGTGCCTCTGCCACGGGCCTGATTAGTCCAGCTTCATTTTCACATCCATCCCTGAACGCCCCCTCCTGTGATTGGAGTGCCCTCCTCTGCCATCCACTGTGGGGCAGCCCTACCATGTGCGCGCAGCTCTTGGAGTTTGGCAGCTACTGCCCAGGCAGTCTGTGCCACACCTGCTTGGGCTCCAGATCCCCAGCCCTATACTGAGGCCAAATATGGAGGCGAGGAGACAGGAAGAAAAGCTACCGAAAGAGATTGAATGTCAGCTTTGGGAGGTGTTTGAAGTCGTGTGATGGGATGAGATCACCCAGGGAGAGTGATGCCAGAGGAGACAGCCGGAGAGCCTGGCAGGAGAGGGTGGACATCTCCAGAGGGGACTCGCGGGGCATCCATGGAGGACACTGATGGAAAGCCGGATAAGCGACAGGGAGGAACCAAGGGCTCAGTGTCACTGTTTTATCTCCACGGAGGGAGCCAGAAGAGGACAGTGCCACTGCATCACTGCGGAGCTGTGATGGCCCAGAAGCAGGACCCCAGGGCCAACTGGGAAAGCTGGGCATTTGGATCAGTCCTGTTGGTTTGTCTTCCCCTTCTGACTGTGGGCACCTATATAGCCATATCTTGCTCACTTGTAGATCCCCAGACTAGGCCATCAGGCCTGCCATTCTCTCCCTCTCTCTCTCTCTCTCTCTCTCTCTCTCTGCCTCTCCCACTCTCCTTCTCATGGTTTTTTGAAACAGGGTCCTGCTATGTGGCCCAGGATGGCCTCAGACTCTTGGTGATCCTCCTGTCTTAACCTCCTGAGTGCTGGGATTACAAGTCTGTGATGCCATGCCTGGTTCCCTGTGATTTCTAAGCCCATGAACTCTTATCTACTGTGTACTTTTCCCAAAAGGGATATCAAGAGCTCAGCTGACCAGCCCCTGCTCAAATGACCACACACATGTAGCAGTTTCTACTGGGTGTCTGACTCCCCAAACAGGGTGTAGAGCTTTTGATCCTGTCCCCAAAATTCAAAGAGCATTGTATGTTGACTGGCACCAAGCCAAGCAGAATAAATCATAGCTGAAACTTCCCCTGGGCTCTAGTAGAAAATGCAGAATGCAAGAGAACTTCAGAATAGACTCATTCACAAGCCACCAGTCAGTGTTGGCTGCCAACAGGGCATCCAGGCCCTGCCAGGTGTCTGCTTGGGCTTCCTCCCACCATAGCAGCTGGGCTGCAAGAAGGTGGACCTTAGAACTCACACTGTAGAAGCCTTCACCTGTATCCTGCTTGCCAAAGTACCCAGGGCCAAAGCTAATTACAGAGTTGGCTTGAAAGAGGCACACAAATGGCCAAGACCAGACTGGGTGGCTCACATAGTCATTGACAGGGTGTTTATCATAGAGTCCTCCGGACTTTGAACTTGGCTCTCTGCTCTCCTCCGTCATCACACTCTCCCTGGGTGATCTCATCCAGTCCCGTGGCTTCAAATGCCTTCCAAAACCTGAGGATTTTCAAATGTTGTTTCTAGGCCAGACATCACTGTGTGTGCTCAGCATCTTCTCCTTAGTGTCTGATTAGCATCGCAAACTGAGTTGAGTTTCCCACCGTTCCCCCAACTCCCAGATTTCTCCTCCTCCACTGGTCAATATGGCCCCAATGCAAGGACTCATCAGTGGCCTTTCTCAATGTTCTTGGCCCACATGCAGCCATCTCTGCTCCACAACACACCCCGAACCACCACCTCACACCCACAGTGCCCACAGCACCACCTACCCTCCATGAGACCCCTGGCTGCTCCCTGGTTTCTAAGTGCACCCCCATCTGCCACGCAGCAGCCAGGACTCCGTGCTAAAGAGTCAGCTGACTATGCCCCTCCTGAGCTTAGAGCTCTACAGAGGGCCCCCATGTCCCCAGCTTAAAGCCCTAGCCCCTGCGTGGCCAGCGAGGCCCTCTGTGGCTCCAATCCTGCCTCATGTCACCCTGCACACCCCAACTGTGCTGCTCTCCTGCACACACTTCCTGTGCATGGGGGCCACCACCCTCAGGGCGTGGACTTCTTTCCTCTACCCAGAGCTCTCTTTCCCCAACATCACACTGTGTGTCCCAGCTCGGGTAATAATGCAAGTGCCCTCTGCTCTCCTCTGTGGGGTCCTCCTTGAACTCAGGGCAGGGACCTGCTGCCTTCAAGTGACACAGCCACATCAGCTGATGTTTTCCTACTGTGACACTCGCCGGGACCCACCCCTTGTTCACGTGGATATTCATTTTCTGACCTCGTGCCCTGAGAAAAGGCTCAGCCTGTCTTTGGCCCTGTTAAATCCCCAGTGTGAAGAGCTGTGTTGGGCACGTAGCAGGCCCTTATAATTCACTGTCTAGGATTAACAGTGCCTAGTGTCTAAAAAACAGACACCAAATACTGGGAAGTGACAGTTTACATGAATCTGAGCTCTGTATTAGCTGTGTGGTTTTCCCAACCTTCTCAACCTTTCTGAGCAAAATGACAATAACAACAGCCCTTCCTCAGTGGAGTAAGGATGTGAAGGTCACTGGAGCTGGAAGGTCAGCTGTGTTTTGAACACCGTTGGTTCTCTCATTTTATCTTCCCAGAAGCTGCTAAATAGCGAATTATTTTGTTCCATTTAATACAAGAGAAGACTGAAGCTCAGGGGCTCTGACACGACCCCAGGAAGTCGTGCACAGTAAAACTAGCTGAGCAGGATCACAGCTGTGTCCCTCTGATGCATGTTTTTCATGCCTCTCGCCTCGCATTCACAGTGGGCCTGTGGACATGAACATCCATGACCCCTTTCCTCATTAGCTAGGTCTTGGCCTCAGTTTCCCCATCTGCGGAAAGAGCCAACCAACCAGACAGTGCCCAGAAGCTCCCAGCTCCTCTTCTGGGTCCTGCAGAGAAGGAGGCAGAGGCTGGGCTGCACAACATTCCTGGAATGCCGGGCCACCCTTCCAGAGTTGCTGCTGGTGGGGAATCAAAACCAACAACTGAGGAACATGAGGTTCAGGATGTCAGCCTGAGCTCCGGGGCTGGCCGTTGCTCTCCCCAACTGAAACTCTTCCCCAGCCCCAGGGTGGCCTGTGGCTGTGAGCGGGCTTGTGAGGAGGAGCAGGGGAACACTCACCTCAGGGCATTTCAGCACCTGCTCAGCCACCGGAGAAAGAGCCACCCTTTCGAACCGAGACTCAGATGCCAGGAAAGACACACAGGCCCCAGGACGTGCGCTCTGAAGTGGTAATCACCAGGCCAAGGCCCTGGCCACAGCTGGGCTGAAAACGGGCAGAGGCAGGAAGGGAGGAGGGGAGAACTGCAGCATGGAATCGGAAGACGCTAGGCCTCGTCTTGCTGTGCCGGCCTTGCAGTCAGATGCGCATGTAACATCTGGCAGTGACTGGGCTCCTAAGGGCCGATGGTGAGCAGGATGAACTTCGTAAATGTGCTCCTGCTTGGATCCAGCGTCTCTGCATTCTTTCATTCACTCATGGAGGTCTTCATGCTTGGCATCAGCTGCTCTTCGTTCGTTTCATTCATCATCCACTCATTCATGAAGGTCTTCGTTCTTGACTCCAGCGGCTCTTCATTCATCCATCCATCCATCCATCCATCCATTTCTTGCACCAGGTGTCTATGGAGGCCTTAATTTAGCGGAGGAGACAGCAAAGTCCCTGCCCTCTCCAGTTTACATTTGGGTGGGGAGAAGGGTAATTCTAGTCACATACAATATGTTTGATATTGGGGAATGGTCAAGAATTTGAATAAAACAAAGAAAAAAGAGAAGAAGAGGATACCTGTTTTTGAGGTGACAATCTGACCCTGCCCAAGCAAATAACATTTTAGCAGAGATGTTTATTTTAGAAATAACCTTGATCAGCAACTTGAGGTTGATAATGGGGTCTTTTAGGGTTTTTTAGTACCTGTTTGCTGTACATAATGACCCCTCATTGTGGGGAGTTGCTACATGTACAGAGTACAACTTTCTTTTATTCTCCTTGACCTTCTTTCGTTCCCTCTCCTTCCATCTCTACATCTTCTTCCCATCTGCAGAGGATGTAGCTTCCTACTTTGTATATTCTGTCTTACTTATACTTTAGGTGTCTCAGATAAGAAAAAGCATCCAGAGTTTATGCCTGCATGTCCGTTTTTTTCTTAATGTTATTGTGTCGGGTGGTGTCCATTTTTCTACAAATGACACAAATTTAAACTTCTTTATGGCTGAGTAGTACTCCATTGTGTATATAAGCCACATATTGGAATCTTGGGGGCAAAAATGAATAAAAGACAAAAAATCAGGATGCATAAGAGATAAAGATGGATTTGTAGGGCTGGGGATTTAGCTAAGGGGTTCTGCCACCTGCCTCACAAGTGCAAGGACCTGAGTTTGATCCCCAGTACCAAAAAAAAAAAAAAAA
>NW_022900917.1:75440691-75478196 GCF_012274545.1 Fukomys damarensis
CCAAAAAAAAAAAAAAAAGATGGACTTGTAGTTGAGGGGTAAAGAGAAAATATAAGTGTAGGGCCCAAAACATGGCAGAAGAACTGGGGGCCTGTTGAGCCTAGAAATACCTAGCACTCTGTGTTATTGCTTGTCTTACTGCAAATATATTTCTTTTTTATACTCTTAAGCCTTTATACTAAACCCTACTCCCCACAGAGACATGTGTGCATGTGTGTGTGTGTGTGTGTGTGAAGAAAGCTGAGTTACACGTTAGAGTCCATATCTAGACAACATGAAAGACACAGAAGAAGAAAGCAGTGGTGGCCAGGGCAGGCGACAGCTGGAGAAGGCAGGTATGATACAGGGAGACCAGGGACTGAACCGCTGGCTCTCCATCCTTCACACCCCACCCCTCAGGGGGAGCAGGTGTACCCAGTGCAGCCCTGTCGTCCCTTGGCTCCTGCCTGCGGCTCGGAGTGAGAGCTCACTCCTCACCTGTCTCCAGCATGAATGGCTGCCCAGGGCCCTCAGCATTCCTCAGCTTGCAGCTGCCTTCACTACTCCGCCTTCACACAGCCTTCCTGCCCTTGTGTCTCTGCATCTTCTCCTCTCCTCCTCAGGACACCAGCATTGATTAGAGCCCAACCTCAATCCAAGGCGCTTCCATCTAGAGATCCTTCACTATTACATCTGCAAAGTCCCTGTTTACAGGCAGGGGTGCACTCGGAGGCTCTGCGGGGCATGAATGTGGGAAACAGGGCTCATCTGCCAGAGAAGATAAGCTCAGAGATGTGTCCTCTGGGCAAGGCCCAGGGTACAGGAGAGAATGGGACTGAAAGGTGAGTGTGGCACAGAATGCGGAAGGGTGAGAGTCGTGGGGTCAGTACAGGACACCCACCCGAGAGCCAGGCACCCTGCTAGGACTTGGTTCTGATCCTGGGAGCAAAACCGTGTGAATGCGTTTTAGAAAGGGAATGAAATGGACATACTGCTCCATGGCAACTGGGAGAGGGGATTCGAGGAGGAGCTGCAGGGGGAGCAGAGGAGCGTGGTGTAAACTCAAGACCAAAGGCCATGACTTCCAAAGCCAGCCTTGCTCAGCCTCTGGAGAGGGGTTCCTGGAGCACAGCGTGTTGGGGCTGGGTGCTTCCTAACTCCTAGCAATGTTTTCTTAACTGTGGGATAAACAGAACCAGAAACACACGGTTCTGGGTTTTTTTCACTTAGAAAAACAGCAGCAGCAGCAGCAGAGTGGAGAATTAGAAGAGGAGATTTACTACGCGTAGCATTTTGATGCCCTGGGGCAAGTCCTGAGAGATTGTGTGGAACAGATTGTTAATAGACAAACATCTTTCTTGTCCATCTCTATGGGGCATCTCTCTGTGTCCCACTCCCCCTGAACCCCCTTTTCTTCCCTCTCCAATCAGACAGGTGATGCCGAAAGGAGCTGGGGCTGGATCTGAAAGGGCACATCTGAGTCTCTTTAGTTGTCGGTGGGTGGCATCTGGCTACTGGGTTTGGGGAGGGAGGCCCAGGGAGAAGCAGAAGAGAACAAATGCGGGGTTTGAGAAACTTCAGAGATGGTGGGACACTGACGTCTCAGCCCCCAGGGAAAGCCTGTAGGTAATGGGCTTGTCATGCCTTCACATCCTGGGCCTGTACTGCTGGTGCAGGGAAAGCTGGAAAGACCCTCAGTGTCTGTGGGGGGGCACTGCTCCCCCAAATCGCAGTGAGTCTAGGCACAGGGCAGCACGTGGCCACTCCAGCCAGACCCTCACAGAGTACTGAAGGCATGTGTTTAGCTTAGGTCACCACAGTAACTAAAAAGTAAACAAGACAGCAGGACTTGCCTTTCTAAATATGCACATAATATATTCGCATGTATGGAAAAATACTAAAAATCATCCTTGAGACTGAGTCTAGGTGTCATTTAATTTCCTTCTTTGCTTGATAAGTAGATGTATTTTAAATATCTACAAACACACCTGCACATACACATATTGGTTTTAAAAATAGCCCATCTCCAGTGTCAGACATGAGGCCTGACTCATCATGAGTATGCTACTTTAATTTCCATGAAAGCCCTTCCCAATTATTAGTTACTTTCATTGCTCAGATGAAGAAACTGAAAGGTTGAACATCTTATTTGGAGACACCAGCAGAGTCAGGCGTGGTGGCTCACACCTGTAACCCCAGCACTCTGGAAAGCCGAGACAGGAGGATTGCAAGTTCGAACCCAGGCTGTGAAATTTAGTGACACTGCAGGACTCTGTCTCAAAATGAAGAGTCAAGAGGGTTGGGGGTGTAGCTCAGTGCAATGGCCCTGAGTTCAAGCTTCAGTATCAAAAACAAAACAAAGACAGCAGCAGATGGGCACCCAAGCTGAGCCTCACTCATGTCCTTGCTGCCAGCCACATCACACCCCACGTGATCCTGAGAACCCACCGTGTGCAGAGAGGGCTGGTGGGTGCTGGGGCTGCCTTTCCCCAGAAGGTCCCCAGGCAGGGCAGCTCTCTTGGGCAGGGTTTGCTGGAACTCCTAGGAAATAAGAGAAAAACAAACAATCAGAAGGTTTATCTAACCCAGATCTGCAGAGAGAAGACAGGCAGCATTGTGCCTGGAGAGAGTGCAGGCTGGGGACAATAGACAGGCCTGGAAACTGCCCACACAGAGCCACAGGTTCCTGGAGTCTGCAGACACAGAGGGATCGGGTGACTCCCACCAGCCAGGGCTGCCATCGTCCTGAAGAGAGTGACTGTCCCTGAATACCCTCTGCCAAGGGAGGGGCTGGGCTTGGCAGGCAGCCCGGGGAGTCGGAAGCAAAGCACCCCCACACCCCTGGTAAGTCCAACCTCAGGTTCCACAGCACAGGATATGGGCCTAGGGAGGTCAGGGCCAGCTGGGAACTCATGCTGGGGTAGTGCCTAAGGGTGCTACAGACCCAGGGAAGCACAGTAGCTCTGGTTGGGCACTACAGGGGGGACAAGACACAGTGACCTCGCATGCCCATGTAATAAATGCCCAAATTCAGAGCCAAGAGTTGGGTCTTTGGAGATTTTGGCCCAGGTCCTCTAACAACCAGCTGGGTGAACTTCTCGCCCTCTGAGACCATCTGAGCATAAACCCCAGGCAGGCCCTGCCATCCCTCGTTTCCTCAGACTCCTATCTCTTCATTCAGTGACCCATCCATTCAATCATTCACCCCTCCATGTGTCTATCCACCCACCCACACATTAATTGTCTAGATTGCTTTACCTTTGTGCTTTTTCTTCCTCTTCTCTTTCCCATCCGCTCCCTCTCCTCTCTCCATTCCTCCTGGCCTTCTGTAAACCCCTAAGTGAGCGCAGGCCAGGCTCTCGGCGCTCGGCTCATGTAGATGAGCAGCGCCTCACCTCACCCCCAAACGGGAGGACCTGACGCTAACCCACGCCCAGGACTCATATACTTCACGCATCAGATGTTTCACTGCCATTTGTTACTGCAAAGAAAGAGCTCTGGTTGGGACTGGGCTGACCTCAGGCAGGGTAACCTCGCTTCCCCCGAGGGTGGGAAACCACGGGGACTTCAGAGACACCACCTGCTCTGCAACTCTGCCTTTGATGCCAATGGCGGCTGCCTGTCCCCCGTCCTTCCTCCAGCCTTGCACTGGTCATGGACTGTGCTAGGTTGTCTTCAGTGCCGGGCAGTGCAATGAACAAGCCATTTCTCTCTGCTCTCCCTCCACTCAGCCCATTTTTCTCAAAAAAGTGGAGATGAGCCTGCAGATGCTAAATGCTCAGAGTCTGTGGCCGATCGACTCAGCAACTCTCCGGCCATATTTCCTTTGTGTCTGCTGTCCTTTCTGCTCTTACCCAGGGAGGAGAAACAAGCCTTAGGGCTTCTTCCCCACTTCTGTCCATTCTCCCAGCCCCGCCTGCCAGCCACTCACCCACTCCTTCACCCATGTATCCTGCTCCCATCTCACCAAAATCCCTCTCCTCAGAAGCCATCCACAGCCCTGTCCCCAGAAGGATGGGGCCTCTGCCCCACTGCTTCCCTCCTGTTTCCTGAGGCCCAGCCACTGCCACCCCACCTCCAAACTCTCCCCAGGAACAGACTCCTAACTGGACTCCCTGCTGGCCATGCTCTCCCAGCCATGGTCCTTGCCCACGGCACCCACAGGGAACATTCTAGCAGATCTCTCCTGTTGATACCTTTCAGTAGCTCACATAGAACTCAAAGGTATGGGACTGCTCTTCACAGGGTGACAAGTGCCTGGGGAAAATGGTCCCTCAGAGTCTCCTTCTACTGTCAGGCTTACAGCCCCACAAACATGCAGAGTCCTATCCTGCCCCACACCACCAGCTTCTTTCTTCCTCCTGGAAGGTCACGTCCTCTGTCTTCTCTAACTAAAACCACCCCTTGCATCTCAGCTTTCTCTATCCATAGGCTCACCATTAGGGTTTATATCTAGATGCCCCTCAAAGCCCCATGTGCTCATAGGTGCAGCTCTGGGGAGGTGACTGGATCATGGGTGTGTGATGCTTATCAGTGGATTGGCCCACTGACGGGCTGCTAGCTGGGTGTGATGTTGGGAGGCCACGTATGGTGGAAGGGGGTGGCTCACGGTGGGCGTGGCCTGGAAGGGTCTCTGTCCTTCCTCTTCCCTTGATCCCTTATTGTTTCTGCCTGGCATACTGTGAGCAGTTTTTCCTCTACCATTCCCCTCTGATATGCTTCCTTGGAAACAGCCCATCATGAACTGAAACCTCTACAAACTGTGAGCCTAAATAAACCTCTCCTCCTTTAACTTGTGGGCTTTGGATATTTTGTCCCAGCAGAAGTTACTTTAACTAAGACACTCACATTCACCTCTGGCCCCATCCCCATGCACAACCCAGGCTTCCTGATATTCCCATAATTCCTTGAGCTTGTCTCAACTGCAGACATATTGGATGTGATGGACCTTGACCATATGTTATATTTTAACATGACTGGGAGCCATGACGGTAATGGTAGACCCCCACCCCCTAAATCCCAGCTCCTTCCAGGGCCCAGCACAAAGTAGGTTCCGGGTAAATGGCAGCCAAAAGTCCCTCAATACAGTGTTGTGAAGAGCTGGCTTGGGTAGAATTAAGGAGATGGTGTGGGAGTCATCTCCACCACTTACTAGCCAGGGAATTTTGAGCATGCAATTTCATTTCCTGCACCTCTGTTCTCTTGCATATGATATGGAGCAAATACAATGGTGTTTTGTTTCTTGGTGAAGATGGGTAAATGAATACATTGAAGGTGTTTTAAATGACCCACAGTACATACAGAGAGCTAGACTGCTAGACTGTATTGCAAATGTGCAGTTTCTGTCTTTCCTCTATTTGAAACCCTCATTGCCCCTGACACTCACCCAGGGACTGGGCCCCTACACATACATAATTTCCTCTTTGCTACTCTTCATTGACCTCCCTAGACTTTCTGTTTTTGGCAACAGAAAACCCAGTCACCCCTGTGGGGACTGTGTGGGGAGCTGCTGCAAACCCCTCATGGTCCCACAGTGGCTGAAACCAGGTTTCCAATTGTCCAGCATTGCAACCCCTATGCCACCAGTGGCAGGGCTCACAGCTCAGTCTTCAGACACCTAGTGAAAGGGTCTCGCCCTGCCCGTGAGAGGGTAGACAGGTGTGGGCAGGAGTCTGGGTCACTGTGGGCAGGGCAGATAGGAAGCTGCCATGCCATGTCACTGCTATGGCAGCAGTGTCTCCCTCTGTGACAGTGTCTCCCTCTGGACACAGCTGGGAAGGACTTTGATGCCAACTGGCACTGCAAGGCTCTGTCCCCAGACAGTAGTCACATATTACAGAAAGTTACAGAGACACCAGGGGGAAATCACCATCTTGTCCAAAAACCCCAGATGGTTTTGTTGGAAAAGATTCTGAGCCAGGCATGTGTCTGACTGTTAACCACCCAAGGGTACACAACTGGGAGCCCTTGGCAAGCTCCGAGTTCCAGCCAGGTGACTTTTCAGAGCCCTGCTGTGTGCAAACCTGCCCATGGTCCACTCTGACAAGCCGCTGTGGTGGGACCACAAATGCAGTAGCTGCTCTGATTTCCCTGACCTAGGCCAACACTTCCCTCAGCTGAATCAAGCTGAGTCTGGGCCTGCCACGCCCACTTGCCATCTCTGGACAATGTCTCCTGATGATTGACTTAAGGCAGCTTGGCCAGAGCCAGGATGGCCTGGCTCAGCCTCCCAGAGAAGCTCAGATCACGCAGGTTCTCCAGAGCCCTGGCCAGGACTAGTCCTGGCTGTGGATGCCCAGATCTGCTGTGTAGCTTCCTTCAGGGGCCAGGCTCACTGCAGGTCACTGCAGGCTCCCATCATGGCTTATAGCTCCATGGCCCAGAAAAACAGCACTGTGCACCCAAACACCTTGCCCAGGAAAATTCCTGGAAGTGCCACTCAGCATTCGCTGGTAAGTGAACAAAGGGCTGGGTAGGATGAAAATCTGATCCAAGTTCCGCCTCTGCCCATCACCAGCCATTTTTCATGGTCTGAATTGTGTCCCTCTAAGATCCATACACTGAAATCCCAACCCCAGGACCTTGGGAAATGGCTGATTTAAAGATAGGAACTTTAAAGAAGGAATGGGCTAAAACAAGGTGCCAGGGTGGGTGCCAGACCAATGTGACTGGTGTCACTATGAGGAAAGAGTAGGACGTGGACACATGTGGGCGGAAGGGAGCGAAGACACAGGGAGAAGTTGGCTGCCTGAGAGCCAGACAGAGATCACAGAAGAAACCATCCCTGCCAACAAATCTATCATGGCCTTCCAGCCCCTGGGCTGTGGAGTAGGTGTGTGGTGTGAGAAAGTCTAGGGCACTTTGCTATAGCAGCCTCAGGCAATGACACACTGTGTGGTCCCATTGAGCCTCTGTGTCACTCTGATCCATTTCCTCAGCTGTCAAAGTGCATCCTGATACTCTGCAGCCCATGATGAGTAGGAAAATGGAATGGGTAGTGAACTTAAAAATATGTGGAGAGTGGGAGATCTCCCTCAGACTGCCTCCTCTCCCTTTCCTTCCTGTGACCGGCTCCAGTTTGTCCTTCTTTATTTCCAAGTAGTATTCCATCCCACGGCCTGGCTATATGAACTGGTTTAAACCTTCAGCCATTGAAGGGCAGCTTGTGCTCAGCTGGGGCTTTTAGCCTCAAAGCTGTATGCTCAGCCTGTGCTGGATTTTTGTGAAGTATGCTTCCTCCGCCCTCTCTTTTCCCTCCACCTCTTATTCCTTCCTCTCCCTCCCTCTCTGCTCCTTCTTGCTCTTCCCTCTCTTCTGTCTCCCCTTTCTCTTCTTTGCTTTCTCTTCCTCTCTATGGCTCAGTTATCATCGATGACATCCATGTAAGTGCTACTCAGGCTTCTCCCTCACAACTGTAGGCAGCATCTGCAGCATGCGTGCAGGAGCACACACATGTGCCAAGGACTGTGGCTGTACGTCTGACTCTACATGCATGAGTGAGGGGTAGCAGGAGACTCGGTCCCGTTTCAGCACTCTTTTCAGTGCTGAGGCAAGCTCAGTGCCTCGGGCATATCCGTCTCCAGCAGGGCTCCGTGGTAGGCATCCTCCAAATTTTACTTCACATAGGATGCCACCGGCCATGCCTGAAAGAGGATCTTCCCACATGCCCCTTTCTTGGGCTCAGGAACCCATTGATGCATTCAGAGTGGAGTGGACTATCAGGAGGTGGGGCCTAGCTGGTGGAAGCCAGTCACAGCAGCTGTGACATTGGAGGGTATATCTGGTTCCCACCCACATAATCTCTCACGCTTTTCTCCTTTTCTGTTTCCTGGCCGGGCTGCCATGGGTTGGGAAGCTTTCCCCCACCATAACGTTTCTGCCTGGGAGCCAGCCAACCGTGGACTGAAACCTCTGAAACTATAAGCCAAAGAAATCCCTCCTCCTTTAAGTTGTTTTTTTAAGGTATTTGATCACAGTGACAAAAGCTGACAAGCACAACACCTACTACAGAAGCCCCCAGTCCCCATCCAGAGCTTGGGAGATCTGGGAATATAGCAGAGTGTCATGCATCTGCCGTGTTTTCCCCCTAGAGCAAGGAAGTGAACCAGCAGGAGAGACAGATGTCAACGTAAATAGACCTGAATAGGTATAGATGTACATGGAATATAGAGAAATGGCAGGTTCAGGACTGGAGTCACTCAGGCAGGAGCTGATGTTATGCTCCACAGGTCTCATGGTGTTTTCTACCTAGGTGTGACGTGGCTTAGGGAGACTCTCCATTAAGACATGACAATGGCCCCTCACATCTGGACAGTTCTGAGCTGCCTGTCCCAATTGGGATATCTGGTCTTCATTTAATCAAATCTCAAGATACTTCTGGAGTCCCTTTTTCTTTCCTACTCTCACTCTCCACCTGTCTCTCTGTTCCCATGGTACCCAGACATAGCACAGTGATGGGGTCGGGACCCAGGCTGGCCTCTCAGGCTTCACACCAAGCACACACTGGGGACACTGGACAGGTTAGTTGGCCCAATGTGTGGACAGAGTTATCTCTCAACCACCTTACAGGATGATGAAGGCAGAGCCCATGTTTAAGGTTGTCCTAAGAGGAAATGTCTGGCCATAAGAAAACTTAGAACAGACCGGCATGCAGCACTTTCAAAGTGAATTACTATTACGATTTATGACAGCCACTGGCTTAGTCTATGTCCAGAGGATCCATAGCTTACAATGGGTGAGAGGCAGGAAAACCTGGATGATCCCCTGTGGGAAAGTGACACAGTAGAGCCCTGGCTGAGTACATGACACAGGTGCACAGAAGATCTCCCAGAACTGGCGAACTAAGTAGGGCCCGCGGGAAAGGAGAGTACAGCGATCACCTGAGTCCTGGAGTGAGCTGGATCCTGTGAGTCGATCTGGCTGACGTTAGTAACTGCAGTTCCGAGTCCCCTTCTCTCTATGGTTCCAGATGGACTTTCTCTACAGGGAACTTACAGGGCCTATGTGTTTGTTTGTTTTTGTTTGTTTGGTGTGGGAGTTGAACCCAAGGCCTTTGCACTGAGTGACATCCCAAGCCTTTTTCATTGTTCATTTTGAGACAGGGCCTTGCTACGCATCCCAGGCTATAGGCACACTCGCAGTCCTCTTGCCTCAGCCTTCCCACATGCTGGGCTTGTAGAAGTACACCACAGTGCCAAGCTACTCGCAGGAGATTTTAAGGATGGACATGAACATGAAGTTGCCATTCTAGCAGGTCAGAGTGACTGGATGCAGTGACTGTGGGCTCCCGACAGCCAGCCGACTCACAGAGCCAGCGGCACCCTCAGGGCGGGCTGCTCCCTGGGCCTCCTCACAGGTTCTCTTTGTTGTTCTCTGTTTAGCAACCCAGAGCCTCTGACTTCTAGGTTCCCTGAAGGCCCCCACTTGTCCATTTGCAGCACAGTTTCTGGGTGAACTTCCCTCCAGTCCTCCACTGATCCTTTCCAGACCTTCGCTGCCTCAGCTCCTCCAGCATCTGTGTCAAACCTGGCCCTCAGGAGAGCTGGGGCTCTTCTCAGAGTGGCCACTCTCCTCAGGGGTGACCCTGTCCCTGACAAGTCCAGGATGCAGTACAGTGGAGGAAATGGCACATTTGTGTTAAGATGGGGATGGCAGGATTTACCAAAGAGACAAGAAGGGGTGGAGGAGGTCACTGGAGCTGAGAACATGTTTGGCCAGAATCATACACAGAGCTGTCACATATGCAACCCCAAATTATATGGCCACGTGTCAGACTCTTTCAAACCTGCCAACGTGTTCAACTGGGAAAAGGATCTTTACAGATGTAACTAATTAAAGATCTTGAGATGATAATCCATGAGATCCTGGATTGTCCAGGTGGGCTCCAGTCCCAGAGCAGTGCCCCCCCCATATGTGTCACCTTGCAGGCAGACAGATGGAGGGGGAGGCACATGAGAGTAGCCAAGCCCAGGAGCACTTGGGGCCACTAGAAGCTGGAGGAGGCAGGGAGGGGTCTCCCTCTATGCTGTGCTGTTCAGCCAACACCTCAGTTTCTGGCTTCTGACCTCCAGAACTGAGAGAGAACACATTCTCTCATTGCTTTAAGCACCCAAGCTTATGCTGAGTGTGGACCACCCGGGAAGCTAACCAGTGGCTTCATTTCCATCTCCCAGCCCCCACGGTCAATGTCACCACCCCATTGCACAGAAGAGAGGGCACAGAACACGGCAGCTTCACTGTGAGGCCTCAGCAGGCTGCAGTGGTTTTGGGCTGGTATTCATGTTCTTCTCTGTTGGCCCCATTCCAATCCAGCTCCAAGGAAACTGCCTGTGTGAGTGTTGAAAAGTGAATCTTCGAGCCCCGCACAGACCCACTGACCAAGAAATGCTGGGGTGTGTGCCTTAAAAGCCTCCGGGTGAATCCAGGGTGGGAGGCCCTGAGAGATGCCCAGTCCAACACTGCTGCCCAGAGGCCCTTGCCCGAGTCCAGACAGCCTGGCCCTGGGCACCCTGGACCTGCACCTGCTGACCACGGGGCACTTCTCTGCCATCCCTTGCACAAGTGCCTGGGAAATGCTCCAGCCTCACACAACTCGTCACTGCACCCAGCAGAGCACAGCAGCCACCCCTGCTCCGAGGCCGGGAGAATCCCTTGCTGCCATGGCCCACTGTGGGCCAACCCCACAAGGTGCTGCATGGCCACCCTTCTGCTAGGCCTACAAGGACCTCGGGCCACATTCTCCTACTTCTGTGAACACCTTGGAGACCCGGCTATGCATTTGTGGTGGCCACCTGGGCAGGCTCTGGGTCCTGGCTCCTGCCCACCTGAGCCCCAGGCAGTAACTCACCTCTGTGAATCCACGTTCTTGCACCATGAAGCCAAGCGGGTGCAAACTCTTGCCTCATCTCAGGGCTCCACATGCTGCATGAACCGTGGGGAGGGCTCACTGGGACCCAGCCAGTAGAAGCAGCTGGGTTGGCGCTAGGCACAGGGGACGAGAGACACTGAGAGGCACATTTGGTTTCACAAAAGTCCCTCCCCCCAGAAAGAGAGTGTTGTCTCCTTGCCACTAGAAAGGGAGGGAGAGCTTTAGCCTTAGAATAAACATCTGTTGAGCATTTACTGCATGCAAAGAGCAAGGCCACCTCTACCATAGGGCATAGAGGCAGAAAGGCCCTGGTGGCCCCTGGAAGCCCTTCCTGCCCTCTTGCTGTGTGTGTGTGTGGGGGGATCCTATGTGGCTGGAAGCAAGGCCTGAGACCAACAGAGCTGAATGCTGCACATGAGGTCCCCACCGGGTCCCCCAATGTCACAGGAGATGGCAGAGCCATGGTCCTGGAATCTGAGGCCAGACCTGAACATCAGGGGCATCCTAGAATCACCGTGGTCCTGAAACCCTGAACTCCAGCTGCTGCAGCCCCGCAGGGACAAATGTCACAGGCACAGTGAGGATAAGCGCCACGTGCAGGACTGTGCAAGTGCTTCATCTCCGGGGAACTCTGTCAAGGGCAAGTGACGAGAAGCAGTGACTGTAACTCGTGGGGTGATGTGGGGACCCTTTCTATCTGGATGGGGGGGCGAGGGGCGCATCAGAGATCCCAACATGCTCCAAGTCAAGGGCCCCAGAGCCACTGCAGGCCCAGGGCAGAAGGGGTCCACAGGGGAGAGCTGAGGACGCCTGGGCATGCGGCTCTAAGTGCAGCTGAGCCTGCTGTGTAGGGGAGAACAGGGGCCACCTGGGCTGGGGTGCCTCTCAGCTGGGTGGACTTCCGTATTTCCTCACCGCCCATGGGCCTGACCACAGAAGCATGTACATGGAGGACACAGGACTGCAGCTCTTACTCGGGAGGCAAAGGGGAAGGAGCTGGGGGCTTCACGCCCCACAGACACACTGAGGCGAGGAGACAGAGTACAGGGCCAGGTGAGGGGCACAGGTGATGTGATAGTGAACAGTTCCAGTGAGAAACGCCCAGCTGATCGGCTTAGCAGGGTGTGGCTGAATGGGTTTCCTGAAGACAGAAGTCCCACCTGGGAGTGACGCCCCAATCGATGGGCTTGTAGCCCGACTGCAATGAAAGGGAAGGGAAAAGGAAGTTTGCAGACGCACTGCTGTTTCATAGGAGGATCTCGAGACTACCTTCACTTTGGACAACGTCTCCTGGCTTCCAGCTCAGACCCTTCTGCTTCCTGATGGGGACTCACGGGACACACAGTGAGCTGGGGTAGCTGACCAGATCCTCTGGACTTCTAGCACACAGACAGCCCTATTGCACGCTTATGTTTCCATGCCTGACTCTGCAGCCGGCCACTGTAAGCCTTCCTTATAAATCCTCGCATGTCTTAGATCAAATCTGTTTCTCTAGTGAGCACTGACTGGTACAGTGACCCAGGCTGGGGACACAGGTGAGAGTCCCATTGGGAAGAGCTCAAGAGGAAGGGGATTTAGTCCCCAAGGTCACACCCACAAGGTCAGCCCCCTTAGTTAGGCCCACCTCCTGTCCCCATCCTTTCTGAATGAGGCAGTCAAATTCGTACCTCATCAGTGGACCCCGGAAGTCCAAGGCCTCATGATCCTAGCACTTCCCAGAAGCCCACCAACAGCCAAGCCTTCCCCACTCAATAAGGCTTTGGGGAGACCTCGTACTGTGCCATCACACCTTGCTTTTCTCCTTCACCTCCCCAGGTGAGAAGTGGAGAGCCCTGCCTGTGGCTAGAGGGGAGCTCCTGCCCACGTCAGCCATGGCAGGGCCTCCCAGTTACCCCAGTTCCCAGCGCTGGCCTTGAGGGGGACATGAGGGATAGTCACCTGGACCCCTCTGATCTCCAGGCAGGCTAGAGCCAGGGTTCTTCTCCAGGCACGTGCATCGTCCTGGAAGCCCAGATGACACCATGCCTCCTGGAGTAGCCAGAGGTGGCCCCCACCAGGAGACAGGGTGCTTGCCTCGGGGTCTCTCCAGGACCTGGCACTGTGCTGCCTGCCTGTACCGCGTGGGCTCTGAGCATGATCGCCTGACAAATAAATGACAAGCAAGTAGGCTGTGAGCAGATCCGAAGCAGACACAGCCTCAGAGACCCTGGCTCCTAGTCCCCAGACAGACGCTGGAGTCTTCCCTGTGCTGTCTATGCTCAGAGACTCCTGTCTGGCTCAAGCACACCCTGGGCCTCTTCAGAATTTATTGCCACTGCTGTGGGGGGATGGAGCTGGGAGATAGCCGCCCCGCCCCTTGGAAGTACTGCCAGGACCTGGGCCCTGAGGGGAAGAAAGAAGGAGGAATCTGAGCCAGAATGCTGTCCTTCCATATACCTGTGGGCCGGCCCCAAGACAGGCCAGGTGCTAGGCTCCTCTGCAGTGTTTCCATTTGGGACCAAGTGAAGGGACATTCATGCAGATGGAGTTTCCCTGAGGCTTGACTCTGTGCCCAGTTTGTAAGAAATTCCCCCAAAGCAGAGTGCTCAGGAAGTACCTCTCTCGCTCCCATTTATACATCGGAAATCCAGAACAGAGAGATTATGTGAGTTTTCCTAGGTCACACAGCAGCGAAGGTCAGGCCTCTAAGGGCAGCACTGGACAATCTGCCACACAAGAATGACATGAGCTAAGGTAACAACCAACTGGTGAGCCCTCCATCCCACAATGACTCCCCACTAGGCCCATGGGGGGCTGTGTGGGATGGCTGGAGGGAAGGCGAAGGAAATATGAGTCCTCCCTGGGGGAGCTTGATGAGAACGGGAAGGAGGCTGAGTCTGCATGTAACTGGGCTGGAGCACACACAGGAAGCCTGCATGGTGTCTGGCTGGCACTCACAGCTCTCCAAGCTTTGCTACCTGGGCAGACACCTTTGGCTCCCTGGGCCTCGATTTCCCCGAAGGTGGGGGTGGTTGCTCAGCATGACAGTGAATAGCAGCAAGTCCTGCATTATTGGAAGGGACATGTGGACCATCACCCTGCAGCAGGAGTGCAGACCAGCTTGCAGGGCAAGGGAGGAGCAGTGGGCGAGCAGGGCCTGGGAGGGCAGGGAATTCAGGGTCCCAGGGCTCTGTGCACACAGGACAGCGCATCATGACAGACAACTCTGTGCTCCCTCTGGGGGACCTCCCAGGTGCTGCAGACACTGCCCAGCCTGAGCTGTCACCCCTCACTCCTTACTCGGCAAGGGTCCCTGTGGAGCATGGCCTGGCCTGTGACGGTGACCGTGTTCATCTCCTTTGAGCGAGCCTGCCTCCCTCCCTTCCTTCCTTGTTCCCTCCCTCCCTTCTTTCCTTCTTTTCTTCCTTCCTTTCTTTCTTAGCCCTTCACACCCCTTCACCTCCTCACTTACCTCTTGGTTGGATCACTCTACCCACATCTCCATTTCCTCTACTTGCTGGTGCTGGGACAGGAAAGGGGGCCAGGTCTCGTCCTCAGACCTGCCATCTTGGAAGGAGGGTGCCAGTAACCAAACGGCAGCACCGCAGGGCTGAAGTCCTGAACTGGGGCTTTCAACGAGGGGAGGGAAGCAAGATGTGTGCAAACTTAGCATGCTCATCCTGGGAAGGCCTTGGAAAGGGGGCCTCTGCACACACTCTGCCACCTGCTGTGGTTGCACATGGGGTGTCCCCAAGGCTCTTGAGTTGGGACTTGCTCCCCGGAGTGGCGCTACTGACAGGCAGAGGGGCAGTCAGAAGGTGGGACCTACTGGGAGGTCTTCAGTCAGTTGGAACTGTGCCTTCAGAAGACGGTGGGGCCCCAGGCTCTCTCCTCTCCCGATAGCTGATGTGCATCCTTCCTCTCACACATGCCTGCCATGACAGCACACAGCCTGTGGGACCCTTACTGGGTTTGGGCCCATGCCGGCAGCACGCCCTGGAGTCTCAGTACTGTGCGGGACACAGGTCCCTTCTCCATAGCGTCAGCCCGCCCTCGACATTTTCTGATCATAGTGAAGAGGGCGCTCCGACAGCCTCCATCTCTCCAGCCGCTGTGTTCGCTCCTTCCCCTGAGTATTAACTTACCACCGAACACACAGGACAGCAGGGCCTACATGGGAAAGGTGCCCTGCAGGTCTGAGTTCTGATGTCAGCTTTGCGGGGCACAGCAGATCTCTCCCTGCCTCCATTTTCTCGGCTGCGGAAGGGGATAATGGGGGAAGATGGAGAATGGCCGGAGAGTCAGCCGAGACAAGAAGCGGCACCTGGCACGTGATGGACGCTCTGGTCCCCGCCTGTGTGTTTGCTCATCCGGACTCCTCCAGTCCGAAGCTCGCCAAGAGGACACCAATGTCCCGCGTTCGCTGCACGAGCAGAGGCCCTGGAAAAGGCGGAGTCGGCTGACCCCAGGCCTTCCACCTCCACCCAGCATGCTCTGGGCCCCACCAAGGAGCAGCCCGGCAGCTGAGCGACCCCCAGCGATGGGCACACCCACAACTCTAAAGCCTGAGTGTCTGCCCCAGTGGCTCATAACAACTGGATTTTCTAAATTGGACAACACATCCTGTGGGAAATGGCCGGCCCTGGGGTGCTGAGCCCTGGAATCCCCCAGCATTCCTCAGTCCCCGCCAGCCTGCACCACAGCGAGGGATACCATGGGCTGGGGCCTGGCTACACTTGGTGTTCGTCAAAAGGCCGCGGAACCGGGACTGGCCCACGGCACCTGAGTGATTCCTTTAACACCTGTCAACAATGCTGGCCACTATGGTTTGAAAAGAAAATGAAGACCTTTAGCGGGCAGTCTCCTTGTGGCCCGAATTGCTGCCTTCCATTTTACCTATACAATTTCAGTAAATTCTTATATATAGATTAGTGTGAATTTGGCTTCAAAGACCAAAAAATCTAAGAATTTTCTAAGAATAAGTAATAAGCAGTAAGAATAAGTAACAAGAAGATTTAAGCAATAAGTAGTTAAATTACATTCTGTAATGAGAAGTCTTCAAGGGATGATTCAGGTTTGGTTTAGTAATGACATAAAGTAACAAGAACATGGGTCTTTTTATTTCTTCTGCTCTGACACCCATAGTAGATTGGCTTTTTAGACTTAGGCTTGTGCCACTTACACCAGAATGGCTGCTACTGTTCCAGCCATCACCTTTACACAGTAGGAAAGAATAAGATAATCAGAGTTGTTCTCTTGAAGAAGAAAATCCTTTATAGGCACTCCTAACAAATGTCCCTTTATGTATCATTGGCTAGCACTGGGTCAGAAACCTGCTTGGCGCTAACAGCTGAAGAAATCATCAGAATCCCCTCTTGGGAGACCACAGCTATAGGGATCACAAAGCCCTTAGGTGGCACAAGCCTGTGGACCTCTCCGAGCAGCCCCGAAGGCTTGCACATCCCCTTGTTAGAAAGTCACCCAGGTCGGGCCGAGTGCAGAGTGCTGGGGCGTGAGAGGGTCAGAGGGTCGCTAAGGCTGCACACTGAACCAAGGACTGAGTGGGAGAAGAAGCGGGCGTGAGCGTGGCTGCTGCCCCTGGCTCGGGCCCCCTGGTCGCTCTGAGGCATGAACAGGATCTGGGGAGCAGGGTGACATCTGCTCCTGGGGCTGGCTGAGCTCTGTGAATTCCGGTCACATCTCTCACATCTCGGGACCCATGCCTGGAATCCCTTCCTCTTCCTGAAGCCTGGAGAGGGCAGCGAGGATCAGTGTTGGGCACAGCCCAGACCCAGGGGAGGCAGGCGTTGCCTGGGAGCCCTCTGACAGCCCCCGGCTGCCTGCTTGTGCCTGGTCCCCCTGCCGGAACTGCCTCAGCCCCATCCAGTCCCGGTGAAATCCTAGCCCTGCAGCTTCCCCTTTAAGAACTGTCGGCTTGGGGCTGTGGCCAAGCTGGAGGTGGGGACCGACTGGGAAGAGAGGGGAAAAAAAAGAGAGGGAGGCAGGAAAAGTTTTTAAAGAGGAAAATGCAGGGTTTGTCCTCTGCTCTGCTCTGACGTCAGATCTCGCTTTAACAACCCCCACCCCACCCCAGGGCTGCAGAGGAGGACCATCTGCGGCTCCCCATGGGCCGGGCCAGTCTGGGCCCAGCTCCCAGGAGAGGCAGCCGGACCCTCTGCTCTCCTCTGTGCAAGCCTTTGCTTCCGACCCCCAGGGATGTGGTGCTTCCTGTCCTGGGCGCTGGCAGCAGTGACAGCGGCAGCTGCAGGCAGCATCCTGGCCACGGTGAGTCCAGCCTGGAGGGGCTCAGAGCCTGGTGCTCCCTTCCCGCTGCCCTGCCTTGGGGACAGGCTAGGGACAGAGAAGGGCTTCAGGGTCAGCCAGACCGGGCTGGGAGGAGGAGGAGGGGTGTCCTCAGGGTTTGCAAACCAAACGGGTCCTGCATTCCATGCCTATCCAATTAAATAAATAAATCGGGATGGGATGGGATGGGATGGGACAGTGTCGGAGGTCAGGGCTCCAGATGGCTTTGCCACCCTGGCTGTGTGGCCTTGGCTTGGTCTCGTGCCCTACCCTGCAGCACAAAGTGTGGCTGTCATCGGGGGCTCCTAGAAGCTTCAGGCTGAAAACTCTGAGACTTGTTGCCTGGGAGACACTACAGGAAATGCCAAGGAGGGTTGGAAAAGAGAATGCCAGCTTTCAGCAAGACTGCTCACTCAGTCACACACTTCTCACACCACTGCTGCCTGCAGGCTGTGGTGCGTGGGGGAAGCACACTGGGTCCCTCTGTAAAGTCAGGAGTGCTAGGACATCGCTTGAGGGAAGTCCGGGGAGGCTCTCCCACCTGTGTCCCAGGGCACAGCTGGGGAGGGACGAAGTCTGCACCCCCGAGGGCATCTGGGGAGCAGGACACGTGGCAGCACAGAGCCAGCCTGCAAGTGGTGTGGACACAGGGCAGAGGCAAGGCCAGTGGGGCAGGCGGCAGTGAGCGACTGCTGGTCACAAGAGCCTGCCCCAGACCAGGGCCAGCGCCTGCTGTCAGGAGCAATGAGAAATGGCAAGAGAGCTGCTGTTACCGTCTCACACCGAAGGCTTTCTCAGGGATCAGTGTGCCCACCCAAGGACAGGGAAACTGAGACTCGGGGATGTGGGCATGACCACTCTGCTTCTGAGGCTGAGAGCTGTCCTTGGAGGGTTGGACCACAGACCTCTGCCGCTGAGGGCCCCAGTGTGCTGTACTTGCAGAGAAAGTGGCTGGTTCCCCTTTGGCTGCCTGCTTTTCTGCGGGTCCTGCCGGGAGCTGGTGCCCAACTGCCTTATGGAAGATATCTTGGCTCCCCCTCACAGGGAGTAAGTGGCAGGGTCACACTCAGGTCTTCAATGGCAAATCCTCCACCTCTCAGGGGTTTACCAGTTGGGGTCATCCTGAAGCTCTAGGGCAGCTGTGCTTTCCCTGGGGACAGGCCTGCAGGCCGCCGTGCCTGGGAGGGCCAGGCATGCATGGAGAAGAGGTCTTAGGGTTGCTGGCACCAGGGCCAGGAGCTGGAGTGGAGCAATTTGAAGTGGGTCCGAGCATGCTAGAACCGGGTCACCTCCTCAGAGCAGACAGGACAGGAGATGCCTGGGGACAAAGTGGAGGCTCTGCTGGGGGAGACCCATAGTGAAGGCAGAGGAGCCCCAGGTCCAGAGGGACCCACGTGGTGGCAGGTGGGGAGGCTGCTGGGAAAGCAGGGCACTCTGCTCCATCCACAGCCCCAGGCTCCCCACCCATACTTGTCACAACCAAGGCAAGCATTTGAGTCCTTCTAACACCCTTAAATCCCACATCTGGGGACATCATACCCCAGGTGGCAAAGACCCAGGCTTCCTCCAGAAACCAGAGCCTCTCTTTCTATCAGATTCCTTGCATAGCACTGCAAGTTTCCGCACAGAAGGATCAGGGGCCGGACAGACACTAATGGAAAAAATGATCCTAAACGTCCATATGGAAGGAAAGGCATGCGAGAGGGTGCCAAGAGTGGGGAGACTTCTCCGCCAGACACACACAGTGTCATCAGAGCTGTCTAGGAGGGAGGGAGGTGCCCGTCCAGGAGAGAGGAGCCCCTGGGGAAGGGACAGTGACCTCAGACACTGCACTGTGCGTTTTGGGGAACTGAACCTATAAAAAAAGTGTACTCTAGATATAACTTATTTTAATGAGTTCTTTTCAATCTCTTTACTCTCCCTTGAATATTTGTTGAGAGAAAGGGGGTACAGTTAGTGAGCAGCGTCGTGCACCAAGTGCCCTGCCTGGGTGCCTCCAGTGCGTGCCAGTTATTACATTCCCCTGACACTGTCATGGAGGAGGCGCCTTCATCCACCTTTGTAGATGCAAGACTCCCAGCTCAGAAGTGAAGAGATTGCTAGGAGTCCCAGAGCTGCCCTGGAGTCAGTTCCACCCTTTGCAGGGCACACTCTCGTGGCCTGGGTCTGAGCGCTTGTGCACAAATGGGATGTACATGGCCCCTGCCCCACCACAGCCAGTGAGACTGGGATGGAGGTCCACCTACACTCAGGAATGAGAGCGACAGGGCCGCCTCAAGCAGGGGAGTGAGGCCAGATGCCGGGTCTGCCAGTGACTGTGACAGGCTCCTCACCCGTCAGTGTTAGCAATGTCCAGGGCCAGCAACCTGACCCCTGCCCGTGCTGGGTGTGAGCACCGGCTTCTTCCAGCCTGCTCCGGAGCCCTGCCTGGCATGCAGGGGTGTGGTGGGGAGCAGACCCAGGGGGATGGGTCTGAGGGTCTGTGCCAACCTGCAGACAAGGCCCAAGTCCTCCCCTGCCTGTGCATGTGAGATGTGCACTGAAGGAAGAAGTGTGTGGTGTGTGTGTGTGTGTGTGTGTGTTTGTGTGCACACACATATGCTGCATCTGAGTGAATAAATCATGCTTCCAGAGCCAGCTGCAGAATACTGGGGACCTGGTTATGTGATGAGGCTTCTCCTTTGACAAAGAGAACATAAAGCACATGCCCTGCCCCCTCTACTGCTGTGCGCAGCTCAATCAGAGCCAGCCTCTAAGACGCTCCTGGCAGGGCCCCCCCCTCCAGGCCCGGATCAGGCCCCTAAGGGCTCCTCAGCCCGCTGCTGTGTGTAGCCAGTACAAGTGTAGCCCGGAGTGCAGGGCTGAAAGGCCTCTCAAACGTGAATCATGGACATTCTGTAGGAATGCCATGAGGTTGGGTCTGCCGGAAGTCTGCAAGCTCTGGGCCAGTCCTGGCTTCTGCAGGCACTATGGATGTGCCACGCCCTGATGAGGGTGGGAAGGTCAGAGGAGAGAGCGCAGGCCACAGCAGTGAGGGGCTGGAATGGAGATGGTACAGGTGCTGCAAGATGCCTGGGGCTGGGCAGGCATGTGGGGTCCCAGGGTGGAGGAAGAGTCTGGGAGAGGGGGGAGCCTCACCCTGGCCTGAAGAGCTGAAGATCAGAGGAGAGGGCTTGTGGCTGTGTGACCTTGGAAAAGCCCTTGCCATCTGCTCCTCTGCTCACCTTGAAAGCCAGGAGGCCGGCCTTCCCCTGGGCTTGCTTCCACCCCAGCCATCTCAGAGCCCCAGTGTCCACACAGTCTTTGACTGGTTGGGACCAGCGGGCTGAGGTGATCACTCGCAGGGAGAGCTCTGCACTGCCGCCTCTCTCGGAAGGGTGGTGTTGGCTTTTGTGCCCCAAAACGTGTGTTCCAAGCTCTGGGTGTTCCCTTAGAAGTGTTTCCTCCTCTCCCCTCAGGGTCTCCGCAAGTTTCTGCTCATGTATTTACACGTGCCCCCCCCACGTGCCCACACCCACACTCGGATGTGTGCATCCCTGGCTCCCTTCTAACCCTAACCCTAACCCTAACTCTAACCCTAACCCCTTGGCTGCCACTCTGGCTCTGCCTCAGAGTGGCCAGGCTTGGAGCTTGCAGAGCTCAGCCGGGATGTGGCCCAGAGCTGTGGGCTGAGCCTCACACTGCCATGAGCATCTCCTCTCACCCTCGGGAGGGCCTGTGGTGGTGGCAGCTTCGCCATTCCACTCCACAGAGCAGGAAACTGAGGCACTGAGTCTTCTTACTCCCAGGCCATCCAGGCCGGCCTGGAAGCCAGGGGTCCTGTCCTCTGAAGCAGACTTGGCCGCTGACTCCAGAAATGTGAGAACAAAGCAGAGGGCAGAGCGGGTCAGTAGGGTGATTACCGACCCTGGGTCCAGGCCTGGGAGGGAAGTGCTCCTCAACTGGAATCTGGCAACCCCTCCCTAACATCTCTGGGATGGGACATTCCTGCCTCAACCCTGCCCCCTGGTGGAATATGAAGGGGTGGCCTCCCTAAACCCTGGCTCCCGAAGCAGGAAAGGGCAGTTGACCCTATAGGCCTCTCCACTCTGCTTACCTTGGCAACTTGGGCTCAGCTCCATCTGCAGCAACACTGTTCCCCTGAGTGCCCAATGCCTAGAGAAGCCTGTTCATACGACAGGCAAGTGGGGGAGTGAATGAAGGGCTATGAATGAACGGTGGGAACTACCAGAGAAAGCTTGGATCCACGGGATGCTTTGCCGCCTTCCAGATGCAGCACCCAGAGGAAGTCACAGAAGCTCCGAGCCCCAGTTTCCTGTCTGTGAAATGGGGCATTCCTAGTAACTAGGACCTGGGCGATGAGGCTACTGGAGTTTGTGGCCACCATTGCCATCGTTTTACCCATGAGGACAGGAGCTCAGAGAGGGTGAACACAGCCCAGGACACACAGCTGGGAGTGGCAGGATGGTGGGGGCTGTCACTGGGGTCCCTTGCTGCCCCATGCAGGAGAGAGAAGGCCTGCTGTTCCCTGCAGGAGAGAGAAGGCCCACTCCCAGTGGGGTCTGCCCCACCTGGCCAGCCTCGCTTCCTGCTCCCAGGCTCCTGCCAGGCGCTTTAATGGCACTGCGGCCACACGGGCATCACCTTACAGATGTGCACATCTCCACGGCACTAGCAGCAGGCAGAAACGTCACTGCTGCCCACTGTTAAATATCTCTGATGCACAGGAGGACTGTCTGTCTGGTGGGAGCTGTACTCCTTTTCCTTCTCATTTTCCATCAGCACTTCCCGGCTTTGAACTTGCCTGCTTAGAATGCGTCGTCCAGAGGGGTTAAGTATATGAAGCTCAGCAGTCTGGTCACCCACAGCGCCTCCTGCTTCTGCTCTTCCATTTTTCAGGCTTTTTAACAAAGCATCCAGGGCAGATCCTTCTCCACAGTCCGCACAAGACTCGCTTCCTGAGCAAGGTGCTGCTGAGGAACCGCTGGAGATGTGGTCCCTGAGGCTCCATGTAGCTGTGCTATGGGGGCGGCACCTGGAGGGGGGGTCCGTAGCCCATCCGCATTGTGGGTTGTACAAGTTCTGCTTGAAAAATATGGTTAAAGCGTATATTTTTAAATATTTATTACAGCAAAATACACATCACCGCTGATGACCCTCAAAATACTTCACCTCACCTTGGACACACTTCTCCCACCATTCTTGCAACTGTCTGAAGCGGTTTCAGAAGTCTTCTTTTGTCAGTGTCTTTATAAGATGTGAGCAGACATGCAGTGACTGTTGCTGCGGAGGGCCGTCCGGGGGAGGCAGGCTCATCAAAACGGCAGTGCGTCCTCACCCACCTTATTCACCAGACTTGGCTTTGGGCAACTGCTGGCTCCTCCCCAGCTTCAAAGTGGCCCCGAAAGGGAAAGGTTTTGAATCAATTCAGGGCACTGAGGCAGCCACAACAGCACGACTAAAGATACTCACGAAAGAAGACTTCCAGGAAGTGGCAGGAACATGTTTGAACTAAGGGGAAATATTTTGAAGCTGGATTAATGGCAAAGTGTCTTTCAATGTAATGCATTTTTAAAAATTTGAACATTCACCGTAATTTCTAATCATGCCTTGTATAAGAGTCAAAGGTTAAGATGGGAGGGTGAGCTGGAGTCCCACCCTCGTCCTTCCCCACTACATGCTGTTTTAAGGCAGCAGCTCCCACTGCCCTCAGAATCTATAGGGGCAGGCTCTGAGCCCCATCTGGCAGGAGTGAAGTTGAATATTCAAAGTGGGTTCCAGGCCTCTGCTCTCAGTTCCATGGGGCAGGGCTGCTCACTACTGCTGCATTTGGAGTGGCCTGGCAGACTCCCAAAGCTGGGCTCGGGAGAAAGTGGCTAGGTGTGGCTGCAGTTAGAGCTCCAGAGCGACTTCCGCTGAGGTCTGATTCCCTTTGGGATGCACTGGCACTGGAGGGGTCATCCAGGAAGTGGGTGGGGCCACAGCTATCTGAACTGGGCAGCCTCAGCTTGACCAAGTGTGCCCTTGGCATCCAGCCTGAGAAAGCATCTCGGAGGGGCCGCCTCCTTCTTGTCTTCACCATAGAGGGTGGCATGGGCAGAGGAGAAGCACATCATAAACTGGCTTTTATGTGAACAGCTCTAATTTGGAAGGACCGATGCATTTTTTTTGTTTCTTTCTCTTTCCTTCCCTAGACACTGTTCCCCCTGCTGTATCATTTTTCCCTTCCTCCCTCTTGAGAATAGCAATGTCTCTGTGCAAGGTACTGGCCAAGATCAGTCTCTCCATTGGCCCAAGGGGTAGGCTCCCCAGTCCATGGTGCTTGGGACTGGCAGTCCTGGTTGTCTGGAGAAGGGACAGGGCTAAGGCAGAGCTGGGCCCCAGTGAAAACCAGAGCTCCCGGGGTGGGGGGCAGTCCCAAGGGCTCAGGACAGGGCCAGAGCCCCAGCCCCAGAAGGAATGGACCACTGGGGAATCTCTCAGCCATGTGTAGCCCTCCTTCTACTCTGGCCAAGACAGACTTCCCAAATTCTGCATCTCACCAGGACCTCACTGCAGCCAGCTGCGGCCAATCTATGCTCAATGAGTTTTGCTTCCATTACCTGTTGCTTAAGCAGGAACGGGCTTGCTGTCTACGTTCTGAGGACAGGTAAAAGTCACTTTCTCAAAAGTCACTTTCTTGTGGGCCAACAAAGACCCCAGGTGCTGCGTCTTCCCCAAGGAGGGATCATGGGGGCAGATGAGTTGGTGGCTCAGAGCTTTGAGTGCAGTGGACCTTGTTCCATCCTCAGTTGCTTGTGTGGGCTTCAACAAGTCATTTGACCTCTTGGAGCCCCCATTTCCTCACTGCTCTGAGGAACATTATCAGGCTTGCCTTGTAATGCATTGCGGTATGGTATTAGATCACAGGGCATACGAAGTTCTCTAAATATAAGGAGCCTCGGTAAATCCTGGGGCTGAGGTGATCAGGACCTGTGAATCTGTGCAACAGGAAATGGGTGGATGCGGGCTTCCTGCTCTCAGGGTCTGCAGTTTACTTGAGGTCACGCGCATAACTCATTCTATCAACAGACGCTTATTAACACTCATCATGGGCCAGGCTTCGTGACACCTGAACCCCTCCACAATCCCCAGCCCTAATAAATGTCCAGCTGTTTCTTGGTGGCTTTCACCGGTGGTTTCTTCCATTAGAAAATTCTCCTTTCATGCACAGTACTGGGGAAAACACAAATTCAAACGGATTATGCGTTCAGAGCCAGGTTTTGCTTCTTTCTGAATGGCAGTGAGCAAGTTCATTTACTGGTGTGTGAAATGGGGACAATGTAGCAAAGACACAATGAGGTCAGCCGGAAGAGCCGAGGTCAGCAGCAGGCTGGTCCAAGTGACCAGTGGTGCAATGATTTGCAGAACTAGGCAGGAGGGGCCATAGCCATGGTTGGCTCATTTCTGCTTAGAGACAAGCAGCAGTAGGGTACCATTTAACAGAGGAGAGAATTGAGGCCTGAAAGCAGTCCCAGAGTCACATGAGTCCCTTTGGCCCCCCACTGCGTCCTCAGCCCCATCAGCAGAGCCTAGCAAGTAGCAAAAGCTGACCAGAGAGGTGTTGAATGAACAGATAGAATGGAGAGTAAAAGAAAGAATGAATGAATAAGTGAATAAATGATCTCATTTCAGCATTGATCTCTCTGGGTGGCAACCATGATGGCTGTGTCTGTGGGCATCACTGGGTGTGAACAGTGACCAGAGGTCTGCATCTGAGCACCTATGTTTCCATCCAGCCTGGCCCAGAGCCTGGCACATAGTAGCTGTCCAACAAGGGTCCACAGACTGAGTGACGGAAAGAGCCAGTGTGCCTGGTGAAGCTGTTGGCCCTCAAGGGCAAAAACCACATGCCAACCGCCTGTCCTGTGTGCACAGAGAGAATGGGGGACCAGCTTGGTGTCGGGAGTCTGGCTGACTGGGCACTTGTGGCCACATGCCCCAGCTATCAGTGATGGGCAACACAATCAGACTCAGGGGGCACATTCCAACCCCAGCAGCCCTCAGTGCTGGGGTCCAGAGGTTCTCCACTTCATGGCCTTGGTCCAGAGGCTTCTCCCCAAATGTTGGGGAGCCCTTAAACCACTAGATGGCGCCTACAGCACGGGCTGGCCTCAGCCAATGCCCAGAACCCACCCCTCCACTGCCCTGAGATCTGGCAGTCCCTGCAAGCCTTTCCCTTCTCCCAGGGAGATCTTCCTGTGGCTCCCCTTGGCCAGCTGCATCCCTTCCAGGCTAGTGTTTGGAAGGAATGCCTCCTGTTGGGGACTTTCACCTTGCTGTGGAGACAGGAGGTGGGGCCGTGACCATGGCAGGGCACTGGGTACCCACAAGTTTATGGCACATTGCTGCATCAGCACTGCCAGCCTTGGTGCTGGATGAGAGGGCCAGGATGTGGCCTTCTGAATATCAAGTGATAGTGACCTCTTTCTCCTATGTTTCAAGCACAGACAGAAGTCAGGCCCTGCCCCTGTAAGTCCACTCCTGGCGGGCAGGTAGCATCTCTACTCAATGCATCTGGTGCAGGCACAAAGTCTCCTGGGGAAGAGCATTTCTTCATTTCCTAACAGCCCGAGGATTCATCAGAGGTGCCTGGTGGCTGCCTGTGAGGCTCCCCTGGTTCTGGAGTCATAGCCTGAATGTGTCCTGAGAGACAGGGAGCCCAACAGCAGCAGAGATCTCTGTCCCCTACCCCAAGGTCCTTTTCCCTGGAGACTCTGCAGTCTTTACCTCCTCAGCCAAGCTGGGTGCTGCTCCACCTGTGTCCCCAGCAAGGACAGGCACTGTGCCAGGCACTGGGTGGGACCTGAGAGCAGGGGGGTCTGATCCTCATGGCACACACACACACACACACACACACACACACAGGCAGATGCTTGCAGAGAACATGAAGGGAAAGCCAGGCTGAGACTGGCTAGCAGTCAGCATGGTGCTAACAGAGGAGGGCCCTGCTGGAGAAGGGCAGGGAGGGCATCTCAGACTCAGGAGACTGCACTGCTGAGTCCTCGAGGTAGGATGGGAGTGGACGTGAAATCAAGCTGGAAGGTGACCAAGGCCAAATCAACATTTGTCAGTTTAGCTTTCAGGGGTCCTTCAGTCTTTGCATCAATGTTCACGGCAAGTACCCATGCAGGACCAAGCACTGGGGGTCAAATCACACCGTGGCTCACTGCTGGGCCTCCTGGCCAAGTGCACCAAGGTACACCCTGCTCCAGTAGACACGGTGACTCCTGCGTGGTGTTCAGAGAGCGCACAGGCCTTCTGATGTCCAGCACACAGTGCCCCCCACTAGAAGGAACAAGCCATGTCCATGCCTGGCTTTTCAGCTGGTGGCCCTCTGGCTTTGCTGTCTCTCCAGGGTTTGCTGCTGCTTGTAGTCAGGGGCCTTCCCATAAGTCTGGATTTTCCATAAGTTCCCTGAATACAGAGAATTTTTAAGTTTTTCTTCAAATGTATACAACTGAAGAGAGTCTGTGAGTGAGCTCGGATAGCATTTGTGGTGTGAGTGGGAGACCTTAGAAGGGCCATGTGTAAAGGGTGTCAAAAGGAGAGTGACAGATTCGTTTGTGTCTGGGCCTGGACACCGGCTGATGTGCCTGTCAGCACCTTGGGTCTATGTGCTTCTGCATGAGAGGACACATCTGTCTGAGCAGCTCAGCCTCACAGCCTGTGGTGCAAGAGTGAAATGCAGATGTGTAAATCATGCACAGCTGGTCCCCTCTGGTTCTGCACTAGCCTCCCGCAGAAGCCCTGGCTGCCGCTCTGCTTACCCCCAAATCTAGGCATCACACTGAGAAGTCCTGGGCAGAGGCTCCAGGGCCCGTTAGCTGGTCAGTGAGTCTCCCTCTTGTCTCTGGGACAAAATCCCACTTTCAAGGGGGAGAGGTTTAATGTGGCTCACATTTTGTGGGGGTTCAGTCCATGGTGGGTTGGTTCCAAGACAGAAACCACAAAGTGGAAGTACCTGGGGGAGGACAGCTACTCATCCTATGGCCACCAGGAGCAGAGTGAAGGGAGTGTGTCGGGGACATGAATATACCCTTCCAGGCCACAGCCTGGGCATCTCCACCTAGGCTCCAACTCCTACCAGCAGGGTCAGCTATAAACTTAGCAGTGGATCAATCTACTGGTAAGGGTAGTATCCCCCAAGATCCAGTGGCCTCTCACAAGCCCCACCTTTGAACACATGAGACTTTTGAGGGCCATTCTAGATCCGATCATAACAGCTCTGTGAAATCCAGCTGTGCTTTTGCTGTCTGAGACCTTGGGAGGTTCTCTTCGCCCCCTGAGCGCTGTCTCCACCGGCATAGTGAGAGGCCTAGGTGGGATTCAGGGAGGCAACCAGAGGGGCAGGAAGGAAACTCAGGTAGCTTCAGATTCCTGCATCCAGCTCCTGGGCCTCTTCCTCTGCTGGTTCTTTGGGCCCAGGAAACTATTTGGGCCTCAGTTTCCCTTCCAAGTTCCAGCTGTCACATTTGCCAGCACAGAATGGAACCTGTTGGCTGACAGATGGGAATGGGGACGTTGGTGAGTGGTGGGAATGGGGAAAACAAGAGTGGGGGACCCAGGGCTCTGTGTGCAGAGGGAAGGCTCCTCTGCAGGGCCAGTGACAGAACCCAGCTCCCTTTCCCAGCCCTTTCCTGGTGCTCAGAGGGAGAACAAAACCATAGCAGGTCAGCTGACTGCCCGAGTTTCCTGGGCCAGGTCTAGGAGACTCAGTGGAGGAGGAAAGAGAATGGATCTGTTGATAGAGCAGGAGCCACAGGGCAGGAGGAATAGACTCAGGAGGCTCCCAGGACCTCTTGTGCACCCCATGGCCACCTCACCTGCCCTAGGGGATGATCAAAGAAGGAGGGAGGCAAGCATGACCGCGGTTGAACTTGGACTTCAGCACTGAGCCAGCAGAAGGACTTGAGGGAATTTGCTTAACTTCTCTAAACTTGGTGCACCTCCATTCTATTGGTTTTATTGAAAAGAGATGTTTGGCTATTGAATGCGTGAAATTCAAAAATTATGAAATCCTTTTGAGCACTAATAGGAAAGGTGACTTTAGGAAATTCTGGGCTCTGAACCCCTCATCTCTGCCTCTTCTTTTCCCCAGGCTCTCCCTCCAGCACTTGAGACCATGGGTGTCACTCCAACACCACCGGAGGACACAGCCTCACACCTTGAATTTTGCAAGTGGCCGTGTGAGTGCCCACCATCACTGCCTCGCTGCCCGCTGGGGGTCAGCCTGGTCACAGATGGCTGTGAATGCTGTAAGATATGTGCCCAGCAGCTGGGGGACAACTGCACTGAGGCCGCCATCTGTGACCCCCACCGGGGCCTCTACTGTGACTATAGCAGGGACCGCCCGAGGTACGCAATAGGAGTGTGTGCACGTAAGTGAGCACCCCTACCTTTGACAAGCTCCCCTGCCCAAGGCCCCTCCCTTGGCACTGCAGCCCTGCCCTGGCCAGGCCTCAGATCGATGAGCCGGGGGCACATCCTGACCCAGGCCATGGTGAGAGAAAGTGGGAAGGGTGCTTTCTAGGGAGACTGCAAGGCCTGCACTCCTTCTCTGATCTCCAGAGCCTCATTTCTTTCTCACTTCCTGGCTCTGGAGACACAATTTCCTGGGGAAAGAGGCTCCACCAGGAAAGAGCTAAGTCTGGTTTCACTATTTTAGTGGGTAGGTTCCTTTGATGGATGCCCACAGTCTCCCAGGTGACACAAGGTCCCTACAGAACTCCAAATGTTTTAGTAATATTGTACATTTAAATATTTTAAATCTCATAGCTTTGAAATCATGAAAACCCACAGCCTGCAACTACACCTTCCTACCAATCATGTTGTTTGGGTTACTAAAGTCATTTTTTTAACTTTTTAGCCCTTTGTTTACACAGTTAGCACTATGTGGTACTTGTCTTTGGCTATCTATTAATTGGCTTGATATATCAACTTTGGACAACCTATTACTATTCCTATATGATAGCTGGTGACTTAGCTCCTCAATGCCACCCAACAACTCCTTTATCTTCCAAATGTCCCCACGATAATTTTTTGTTTTGCAATTGTTAGTATTTATAATATTGTGACTATGTAAATATTGTTCACTGCAGTATAAAATAGTGCATTTGTTTCAATTTCTTTTCTTTATGATGCCTTTTGTTTTTCTTGGAGTTTATAATCGGCTTTCTTTTTCTTCACTCTTGCTCTTCACACTGTCTTTGTGTTAGAGGGAAGGCTGATAGTCATTCTTCAAGTGCTCTGTCCTGAGCCTGCTGTGCTTTTTTGTTACCAGAGACCTCCTTTTGGAGTCCTCTGACCTGCTTCTACCTGGACATATACTTCCTTAGTTCAAATCATCTAAGCATCGCCAAAGTTACACAACATAGCATGATGAAGAGAGAGAATAAGACATTGTAATACAGCAGCCTAACTTCTGCAAAGTTCCACAAAGTCTCACAAAGCCGAGAATTCCTTTTCCCTAGAGTCACACTGAGAATCCCAATTGTGACTTCACACATATACTCCATTATGCATTCACATAGTATAGTGTCTTATCTTTGGCTAACACATATGTCCCAAATAGGTTGCTGACAAGGGTTCTGAACATAATTCCAAGTCAGACAATCCCATCTGAGTATCAAGGTTAATTTATGGCACTCTCTTCTCTTTTATCATTTGCTCATCTTTCAATGTTCATACCAAGTCATGTATCTTTGGCTTTGCAAGTATTCACCCTACCTCACCCATCCTTCCAGCTTTCTCCTTTTACTTAGGCTAATTATTACTTAGACTATTATGGCAAAAATAATGTATTCCAAGAGAACTTGCAGCATTACCTGCACAGAACCATCTGATGTGTTGATTTAAAGTGTCACCCCTGAGTCCAAGCCCAGCCTTTCTGTGTTAGGTCCTCAGGAAACAGGAATGGGAACCTGTACCTGAAGAGAGCTTCCAAGGTGACCTCATGCATGCTGCAGCTCTAAACCAACTGCTGATGTGCAGTGTCCATTGCAATCCTTTCCTATGGCTCAAGTAGAACAGCCATGCCCGACCTCCCTCCTGGTGCTAGAACCACCCCATTTATAGGAGACCATCTCATAGCTCCTTTCCCACTGGACAGCTGTTCTTCAAGCTCATTGACATGGCAATTCCATTCACTGTGACTATGCTAATCTCTAAATCTGTGCAAGTTCTCATCACATACTGGATATTGCACCTTTATAGATTCATAGATCCAGAGGCTGACTGTCTTGCTTGAGAGGCCTGGAAAACCATCTTCTCACCCTCTCCTCCATGTCTCTTTGCAGCTCAAGTTCTGCCTTCCCCCACTACAGCTCTTTAGCTTTTTGCCCACCACAAGTCTCTGTTTATGTCCATGTATTCAGAAAAACAACTACTGTGGTCTCAAGAAAATATTAGTAAGTTTTATATGTACCAAGGGCTTCCTGATCACAGAAGTTAAGCAGGTGCTACTGAGCTTCTCAGAGGCTCAAAGTTTTCATGTCCAACCATTGTTGTACTCCAGAAGGACCTATCCTGAGACCTCCTCATTTCAAACTTATCTGAACACTAAGTCCTTTTGTCTAAGTACATTTTACCCACTTTTACAAACACACACACACACACACACACACACACACACACCCCATTCTATATTGTTCTATTAAAACTTTTCCTAGAAATGCTGACATAGCGTCAGAGTCTGTGAGACTCTAGTTCGAGAAAGGAGAGGGTCATGATCTGAAAGAACAGAGAAGGAGGTATCTCTGAGCCACAGGGTAAAGAGAAATAATCATCCCCCTAACAGACAGCCTTCCTGCAAATGAGTGTTCAGCTAATGGACAGTCCCCAGGACAGGCTACATCTGTCTTTGAAAATCTGTATGTAATTAGGCCAGGACAAGGCAGGCAGTAAAAATGAGTGATTGCAACTTGGGCACATCTCACTCAGAGAGGTTGCAGGGGAGGTGGCAAGCTGGCAGATTCAAATTCTGGCTATCCAAACAGTGAGCGTGCTCCAGTCCGGTCCACTCAGTCTCCAAGAGGACCCAGAGATCCAGACTTGTGCATGATTTGTAAATGTTGGCAATGAATTTGAAACAGTTTATTTTTAAACACTCTGTGGGCCAAACCAAAGATGGCAGGGAGCAAACTCTCTGACCGGCTGCTCGGCTATTTCTGCAGCGCAACCATTACATCTGCTGCAGCCGGGGCACGACCGAGGGCAGAAAGGTTTGCTAGAAGGATGGTGACATTTACAGGCCCACAGACTGGGGTTTTAAATCCTGGCTCTGCCACTTTCTAGCTACGTGACAGTGTGCACATCCCTCCAGGAGGCTGTTTAGCCCACCTTCGTGGGACACCGCAATAAACGGGAGTGCAACTAAATAACAAAGCAAAACAATGCGCTCAGTGCTCCTGGTTAGAGTTTTCTTTGTTTTTAACATTCCTTTGTTGAAGTCATCTCCACCCTCTGAATGGTCAGCCTCAGAGGAGGAGTGAATCCATTTCTAGACCCCCAGCCTGGCATCAGGGACCACAAAACCCAGGCATGGTCCTCCAGGCAACCTGAGCTGGAGTCCCTGCATCACCGCTAACCAGTAGCATGACCGAAGGCAAGCCACTCAACCGCGTAAGCCTCAGTTTCCTCGTCGCGGACAGTGCGACAAAATGTCGACTGTAATGACCAGGGCTCCCCTGTGCCACACACATCTGCCCAGGCATCCATGCTTCCTCCTCCCCAGCTTGCTCTTTCTTTCCTTTTGCTCTACCCCCTTTTCTCCTTCTCACCTGTTGCCCCGTGAAAGGTCGGGAGCTGTGGCGCCAGTTGCCCTGGGCAGGAGCTCTAGCTCTGTCATTCACTGGCTTCACAACCTTGAGCAAATGAATCACTTAGTCTCTCAGACCTTCCCTGTCTTCCAGACGAAGACAATGAAACTCTCCTGATGCGGTCCTGGGGGACCTTGGAGAGCTTGTGGACTGGGTGGTGACAGTCATGAGACCAGGCTGGTCAATAGGCCCTGGAAACTGTCTTTTTGTACCTCCTTCTGGGGTAGCCCTGCACCAGGATGATCAGCAACAGCCGCAGCACGGTGCATGCACGCTCTCTGGGGTGGCATCGGAAGTGACTGCACCTTGCTGGGCCTTGGTTTCACATATGAAGGTGACTGTGGATTTCCATCTACAGTGACATGAGTTAAAGGATAAGAATGACACAGAGGAGCCCCGGAGAGGCAGTGGGGACAACCTTCACTCTTCACAGATTTTAGGGTGAAAGTTAGGAATTACCTCTCTGGAAAAATCCAGAGAAGAGGACTGAACTACAGGCAGACTTCAGATCCCAAACTGCCCCTCCTCCGGTGGGAAACTTGCTGCCCCAGGTCTGTCTGTGCCTCCAGGTGCTCTGCTTATGGTACCACATGGCATAAAGAGTTACTCGTGGCCCAGCAGCACCCCCAAACCTTCCCAGAGACTCCATCCTTACATGATCACCCCACATGGCATCTCTGTGGATGTCACCCCAGTGTCTCACAGCTAATGATGGACCCTGGCATCTGTCTGACCCAATCCCTGGTCCTCAGCATTGCTCTCCTTCTGCACACCCAGGAGTTGTTCTGTACCCTTCCACCCTCTATCCCAAGTCCTAGCAGCTTTCTTCCAGAATGCACCCAGAAGCCAAGCCCTCTATCCATGGCTATGGGTCCTCCCTGGCCTCAGCTGGGATACCATGGTGGCCTCCTGATGTTTCCCTTGGCCCCTCTTTAGTCTGTCCTCTACAGCACCAAGAAGCACAATTCTGTCATTCCTTCAGACTATTACTTATTGAGCACCTGCTTTGTGCCCAGTAAGTTTCTAGGCTTTAGCAGCTTTGCTCCCCTGAGCCAACAGAAAACCATGTTGCCATCACCTCCTTCTCCTTTTCCTCCCCTGACTCCCACCTCCGCCTGCAGCCTTCACACCTGTGATTGGCACCCCGTCTTTGCACCTGCCTGGCTGACTTCCTCTTTCCTGGTCTTTGGGGAAGGGAGCATCCTCATGTCAATGAGGCCTCCCGTTTCTGCCCCCATTCCCAGCTATACCTCCCTGCTCCACTTTTCCTGGAGAGGTGTCATCAGTGACGGTCACCATCGACACTCTGTGAGATCTCTTTGGATGTCTTCTCTGTGCCACTCCCACCAAGGATGGAGCTGTTGCATCCTCAGCATTGGTACCCTAGCTCACCTAGCCCTGAGGGAAGGCCATGTGGGCTTTGGTGCTCTGGCTTGTTTACTTGTCTGTCCTCCTTGGAACTTGAACCCTCTTAGCAGGCACATGTCAGGACCAGGCTTTGTGCCAAGGACACTTCAGGAAGCAAGCTTCCTGGGTCCCTGCCCTGGGTGCTGTCCTTCTTGGGCTGCCTAACCAAATGATGGATGCTGCCTCTGTTTGCAGAGGTGGTCGGCGTGGGCTGCGTCTTGGACGGGGTGCGCTACAGCAACGGAGAGTCTTTCCAGCCCAGCTGCAGGTACAAGTGCACTTGCATTGGCGGTGTGGTGGGCTGCACACCACTGTGCCTCCGTGCACGCCCTCCGCGCCTCTGGTGCAGCCAGCCCCGACGGGTAAAAGTGCCAGGCCAGTGCTGTGAGCAGTGGGTGTGTGAGGATGATGCCCGGAGACCTCGACAGACCATGCTGGGTGACACCGCCGCCCCGGGTAGGTACAGGCACAGAATCTAGGGCATTACAGAATTCAGGAGACTCTGGTCTCTGTGCATGACTTGGATGCTGAGGCCCAGCACCCCATCCACAGCTCACTGGATGAGCAGGTTTGGGAAAGTCACAGCACCCTGGTTCCCCATCTCTCATCTGTAGAATGGAAAGTTCCCATCTTGTGTCTATCTTATAAGATCCTCCCAGCATAAAAGGAAGAAGTACATTGTAAAGAACAAAGGCCACAAGCACACTCTATTATTATCTATTACAGAGTCCAGGGGTAGAATGGAGGAAGGTGGGCATATGGGTACTTAGAGAGGCAAGGCAGGGAGGGAGAAAATGGCTTCATCCAGGTTCCCCATACTGTGGAGGATAGGTGAGAAGGTGAAGCTTCAGCCAGGTAATCCTAGGAAGCCCTGAAAAAGAAAGACAAAGAAAGATTTGTTTGTTTCTTCACTACCTTCTGGTACCTAGCCCAGTACAGGACATTTTTCAGGCACTTAATTAATGTTGGTCATTTGGATAGGTGAATGGATAGAGAAATAGGTGGATGGATGGACAAATGGGTAGATGGTTGAGCAGATGGATGGGTGGATAGATGGACTGAAAGATGAGTGAATGGATGGTTAAATGGATGGTGGATGAGTGGATGGATGGATGGATGAGGGATAGAAGATGTATGAATGGATTGATTGATGGATGGGCTAAGAAGGATCTGAACTAGGTCAGTGGGAGTAGAGATGGTGAGGAAGGAAAAGATGCAAGAGACATTGCTTGAGTATGACTACAGGTGTTGGCATCCCACCTGTGCATAAGATAAAATAGAACCAGAAGTGGGGATTCCTCCCAGAGCACACAGTTCCCTAGGAGAAAAAGCAAGAGGAGCCTGCTGAGGCTAAAGAGATTGACATGGTGGGACAAAGGTCGAGCTTGTGGCCAGGCGCACCCAGAGGAGTATCCAAAAGGTGCAACAGTGGAGGAGTGAGGAGCAGGGTGAGAACTCTGGGGTCCCCTGCTTGGAGCTGCTGATGGTGGCATAGGAACAATATAGTGAGATTGAAAGGTCCTGGGGTAGAGGTGAGGGTCGGCCTGGTCTTCCACGGGTGCCCAGGTGAAGAGGAGATGAGGGGGAGACAGAGAGGAAGGTCAGGAAAAATAAGGAGCAGCTGATGCCTTGGAAGACAGAGAACAGGCACATTGCTAGAGGAAAGAAGGGTCAAGAAGTAGCAAAAAAAAATAGCATAAAGTTTGGGAGTTCAATATTTATTGCTAATTTTAAAATTAGGTATGTGAGATCACTCAGGGACTATGCAGAGCCGAGTTTCTAACCTTGGGACTGGTAGTACTCAGGATCTGAGACTCTATGTGGCAGCTGCCGCCATGTGCTCTGCAGGATGTCAGCAGCACCTTGGTCTCCACTCCCTGAGCGCCAGCAGCACCCCACCCCAAAATGAGACGGTCCCCAAGGAGTGACAGTCCCAAACACTTCCAGATGCCCTGGCGGAGAAGTAGTGTCCTGTGGAAAGGAGGAGGTGGCAGGGAAAGCTGGTCCCTAGCAGGCCCGGGTGGAGGGGGGTGCAGGGCAGCTGTCCCATCACAGCCCCCACAGCAGGGCCACAGAAGGCTCACCGGGTGGTGGAGGGGGAGGCCGAGGCTGTCTGTGCACTGTGTGTGGCCCAGTGACCCCATTGTGACCCAGCACAAGCAGAGCCCCTGCAGCTCCCAAGGCTTTGGAGATGACCCAGAAACCAAAGCCTTTCATCCTCCAGACAAATCCCTCTCTGCGGCTGGGCCTCAGCCTCCTAGATGCTGCAGCCTTTCTCCACCCTGCTCTGCCTCCCCTGTCCTGAGTGCTCCTGCCTTCTCCTATCTGGGCAGCCCCAGCCTCTCTCACTGATCATCCCTGCATCTGTTCAGGGTGTGCCAAGCTCTCCTGTGTGTTGCTGGGCTCAGGATGAGAAAGACGTCCCTTCTCTGTGTCCCCTGAGCCTGCTTAGGTCCCTCCTCTCCCACTTCTCTTTCCTTCCCCCTGCTCCCACTCTTTCCCCTTCTCACTCCCGGTCTTGCTCCCTCCCTCCGCTTCTCTCTCTTTCCTCCTCTCTTCTCTCTTCCTTGCCCATCCCTCCCTTCGCTCTCCACCTGCCGCTTTCTCTTTCTCTCCCATGTCCTGTGCTTGTGCCCGGATGGGGTTTTCTCCTGCGAGTCTCTGCCCTCCTGCTGCAGCCAGTTCTGTCTGGCCAGGCCTTATCCGCCTCAGGATCTCTCCAGCTCAGTCCCAGCCACTTTTAAGACAGCAACTGAACGGCCACCTGCTCCGGATGGTGGGCATGCAGGGTTCCCCAGAGCGTCCCAAGAGTAACCCTCCAGCTTACATAGACTCGGGGCTCCGGAAGGGCCAGGGATGCTCTTTGTGGACCCCAGCCCTGGAGGGCCATGTGTGGCCAGGCCCTTTGAAGAGAAAAGGCCCAAATCAGAGTCACAGAGGTGAGCATGAGCTCCAGACTTACACAGCTCAGAAGCAGCAGCACTGAGCGTTGAACCCAGAGAGTTGTTACTGAAGCCTGGAGTTCCTGATCCATCGTGCCCTGAGCATCACCACAGTGCAGTGCTAGGTGCCAGAATGGGGGTCCTCACCTTGAACTCCCCCAAATCCACTTTACTGCTGCAGGACCAGGGACTGCATCTCTCTCACCTCTCATTCTCAGCCTGTCTTGGTACAGAAAGCATCCAAATCCAGACCCTGTGGTCCCACCACTCCTAGGCAGATACCATGGCTCTAACCAGGCAACTGAAGCCCAGAGAGAGGTATCCAAGATCACACAGCTATGGAGGAGAGGGTAATTTGAACTCAGGTCCATCTGTCTCTAAAGATGATTTTCCTCCCATGCGCTGTGCTGCCTCTCGTGATCAGAAAAATATAAGGACTTTAGAATGTGTAACTTTGTCCCTAGGTTGGAAGCCATTTTGTCCTCCAGTGGGAAAGGACAGACAGCTCCTCAATCTCTCTCTCTCTCTCTCTCTCTCTCTCTCTCTCTGAGTTTAGGGAACTCCAGCCTCCTTCCTATGGTGATGGTCAGGGTCAGGGGCGGGTTGTAGCTGGAGACTCATGGGGCCTCTGGTGTCTTTGTACAGCAGCTGTAAGTGACGTGGAGCCCTGGCACGGGAACTGCCTGCCCTACACCAGCCCCTGGAGCCCCTGCTCCACCAGCTGTGGCCTAGGCATCTCCACTCGGGTCTCCAACACCAATGCCCAGTGCTGGCCTGAGCAGGAAAGCCGCCTGTGCAACCTGCGGCCGTGCGACGTGGACATCCGGCCGCACATCAAGGTGGGTCCAGGGTGGACAGGGGAGACTACTTCTGTGTGGGTCCACGTGTAACACGGGATAGTGAAGGCACCTGGGGTTCTGAGTAATTTGTCATTGGGTTGGTGGGTTGTAATTTCACTCTGAGAAAGGTTTTGAGGTCCCCATCCTGTAGACTCAAAGCCACTCCAGAGAGAGCTTGGGGACCCTCCAAACTGTTCTTCTTTAGTGGCTCTGAGGAACCTTCACTGACTCCTACCCTCCCAACAAGGCCAGTCCACACCCTTTGCCTCCAGCACTTAGGATGGCCTCCTGGGGTGTCCTGAGGGGACTGCACTGTGCCCCCCCCCCCCCC